>NC_139704.1:41686055-41789955 GCF_964188405.1 Protomyctophum parallelum | reverse complement strand
AGCTAGAACTTTTCCATTGCATCTTATGAGAGGTGGTGTTCTTGTGCTGCCGGCCTGCGTGCACATGCTGGTGCTACTGCTTATCAGTGTGACGTCGTCTGTTAAGGCGTCTATTCATTTTAGCAAAGTGTTTCACAAAATATGGCTTGGACCACTCTGTACAATAACATCTGTAGTAGTGCCACGGTATATATGAAGACCCATTTTAGCAATTTTCTATTTATATTTTCAGTCCAAGAAAACAAGTGGCCTCCACGATCGATTATAACTAGTGACAGTCTCCTCTCGCTTTGTCCCTGCAGTCCCCTTTCTCTCTATTTTCTGTTTATTGTGTAATTTTCTCTGACTGGTTGTAGCTTCAAATTCTAAGAAAATATTCTGCAACAAAGCTACAAAGCTATACTGTATGACGGTAGCTATAGCTGCAACACTAATTGTCCGTCTACATCTCATAACCCGCAGTGACAAGGGTCATTATAATTATATAAAATATAATGCCTACTTAGTAGTACAGATCCCATAAGAGAGACGGTGTTGTAAATGTCTATTTGGTTGTCTACATACATGTAGATTAATATAAGCACTGATATATAATGGGTATTTTTGGTACATTTGTGAGATGATGTTCATGTGCCATATGTCCAGACATCATATTTTTCTTTTTTTTTTGTCATATGTTTTTATTGAACAGATTATAAATTATTACAAACATTATGATATGAAATACTTTTTTTAATGAAACAAAATGAAAGAAAAAATAAACAAGACAAAAAAGAGAAAGAAATCCCTTAACCCTCCCACCCATACTGCTCAGTGACACTGCATACTATATAATAAGATGATAGAAAGCTCATGGAAAACATCTGAAAAGAAAATGGCGTACAGTCAACCATATCAATGGTATCCTGTCTATTAATTGTTTCTACTCAGGTAATGGACAAGGGGCAGCCAAACCTTATCAAACTGTCTCTCCCTGTTTCTCAGGAAATACCTTATTCTCTCAAGATGAAGTGTACTAGTCATTTCATTTAACCAGTGCTTAAATGCAGGAGCCTCCTCCTTCTTCCAGTGTGTCAGAATTAGTTTTTTCGCTGTAATCAGACCATATGAGAAGAGTTGTTTCTGTGCTCTCGTCAACATAGGCATGGAGTCTGACAAACCCAGAATTATTAGTACAGGATCGGGGTCAATATGAATACTCAAAATATCAGAGAGCGTCTCAAATATCTTAATCCAATATCTTTGTATCCGAGGGCAATTGCGAAGCTATGAAGAAGATTTGCATCTATTGTATTACATTTGTCACAATGCGAAGAAATATCTGGGTATATGTTATGTAATTTTAATTTGGAATAATGGAGTCTACAGTATGTATGACTCGAAACTGGATAAGGCAATGTCTGGAATTGATAGAGCACGCATTAATTTCTTCAAGGCTGTCTTCCCAGAGCTCGTCTGAAATTGAAGTCCCCAGCTCATTTTCCCATGCCAACTTAATAGCTGATGTAGTAGGTAGGTTTGCCACTTGAAATGATTCATAAAGATGTGACACCCTCACGTCTGGTACTGTATTATTAAGAAGGAACCTATCTAGGGATGAAGGTGTAGCTCTCTCAAAAGTGGGAGAAAAGTTACGGATGTAGTTCCTAACCTGTAGAAACCTAAAAAAAGTTACTCCTAGGGAGTCTATATTTTTCCTGCAGTTGAGCAAATGAGGCAAAAGTTCCACCCATATATAAGTCTCCAATTGTGCGTATACCCAAACCCTTCCAATGTGCAAACGTATCATCCAGTTGGGATGGTAGAAATGAGGGGTTATCAGCTATAGGGAGCAGAAAAGATAGTGAGTTGTTCCTAAAATATGTTTTGATTTGTTTCCAGATTCTTATCATACTGTGAATAACAAGGCATCCATTATAAATGGATTTATCTAATTTCACGGGGGATAATATTATTGAACTTAGGTCGCATTCATACCAGAGAGCTTTGCTGCGATTAAAACGAATCCTGCTGCGCATTGTCAGAAAGTGCGCTTCGTTTGGCAGGTGTGAAGGCTCATTCGAATCCTAATGCGCAGCAAATAACCGCATTTTACTCCGCCCAAAAACATGGGTTTCGCTTCGCTTCGAATCGCACTTGACTACGATTCGGTGCAGGTGTGAATGCAATCCGCAGTAAATAAAGGAAATGAAGCAAACATAATGTGGCGGGTGAGGAGCTGAACACAGTTGGAGACGGTTAAGGCATATTTTACGCAGCGCAAAGATGTCCCGTTACTGTGGATAGACGTGGTCGAATAAGGAGACTGAAGCCCTGATCGAAATGAGGACGTGTAGGCTACATTAATCAATTGCTTAAGAAAACACATAAAAACAATGCAGTGTGTTATAGCCTACATAATATTCTGTCTGTCTGTCTGTGCGTGCCGTAAACATGGAGTGCTGTCACTGTGTGGGACTGGGGAGTTATATCAGTGCGCTCATGCAGCGCTGTGCCTCCATGCCCAAAAGAACAGTGTGTGGCGGCTGCGTGCGTAGAGAGAGAGAGAGGGGGGGGGGGGTCCCAGACAGCACGACACATGCACGTTATGAGTGTAATTTTATCACCATAGATTTCACTGCGTAGGCTATAGTTTATGAATGGAACACATTGATAAAGGTCCCCCCTGCTGCGTTTCCAATTGCTGCGAATGACAGTGTGAAGGCAAACCGCACCAATTAAATATGCAAGAACCTCAAATTCCCCGCCCATACGGATCTGAGTCTACCGAAGTATTAGGTGAGAATGTGACATTAAACAGCATGGGCGACATTTCTCCTGCTCCCAGACATCATATTTTTCATGTCACGTTAAACTCTGTCCCGCTGTATATCATTTCTCCTCCTGTATCTGGTTTTGTTAAGGATCCAGCCGATAGATAACTATTGTTTTATCTATTCTAGATTGTCCCATCTATTTGGCCTTGTGCTGTATCTATGCAGAAACACAGTCTAAGTCTTAACATCCATTGCTCTCTTCACTGACTCAGAGTTTTGTACTACAGATTAATTGCTTATAGAACTACATCTCCCAAGATTCATGTTTCCTGGATTTACAGGAAGTAAGGTTTCTCTAGAACTTGGCCAAGTCAGTATTGAATGTGATAAATAGGCCCACTGTGTGGGAAGGAAAAATCTTGTCTATGGGTTTTTTTCTTGGCAATATCGGTAGAGGGCGCAGACTCGCATAGTGGAGTATTTTTCTGACGGGGGGGGGGGGGAACAAATACTTTTCTGGCCAACGTGTGGTGGAGGGCTCAGAGTGCGTCCACCGTGGAAAGTAGGCTTTCTAATCACACAAGCCGTCTTTGTATTGGTGAGTAGCGAATCGTTCTTTTTATTTTCGCTACAGTCAAGAGGCTGGTCTGCATTTCATGCGAGCGCAAGAAGAAGGCATTAGAGCTATGGACCAGACCTACTGTCTATACCCCATATCCAGTGCCGGTGAAAAATGGGTTACAAAATCGTGGGCATCGCTCCAAATTTGGTGAATTTTGGTGTTCTCTGCTGTTTTCCACCAGGGGAGGAGGGATGAACCAATAGGATGCTGTTTCATTGACAGTTACTAGTATAGAGGGTATGAGCGTGCCATCATCATCAAACCCGGAAGTTATGCAGGAATGCCTACTGAGTGACTTAAAACTACTTTCTGGCCTTGACAACCCATGCATCCAAACAGAAAAGTCCTATCTAATTGCATTGAACTACGTTAAACAATGTTAAACTCACTTTGCATGTTGCTTTGCCACTCGATGTGCCATTCGATGTGCCATTCACTTTAAGCACTTTAATACCCTCTATTGGTATTAAACAAATCTAAAGATACCCATGCGTACGGGTACTATAGATTCCTTCCCATGATAAATGATGATCCTCTTCTAATGGTGACCTAAATTTAGGGCGAGGGGGGAGAAGTCCTCATTCTTTGATGAAGACATTAATTTACTGTGCCGCCGTAATTACATCACAGCTTCCTCTTACATAACATTTCCGTCTCTCAAGACAGGCAAGCGTTTCTCAGAGATTTAATTGCTTCCTTTCGTCATCCAACTAGGCCGGGATTTCTTTTTTATTATTATTAATAAAAAGGAACAACTGGTAACCAATTTATCTGATACACACAGCATCTTCATTGTAATTCAGTGGGCTGCAAGTCTCCCATTTCACAAAGAATATAATAACCGTTTCCTCTCCTACTCTGCATTATGGTAGACTGAACAAAAACACATTTCTGCCTCTGTCAGAAGTTGGGCATAATGTTGATTGGGCTTAATGTCAGTCAGTCAGGGGGAATACTGTAGATTTGTATACATTTTTATACATAAAAAAAAACAAGAGAATGTTTTTTCCATCAAAGTCAGCTTCCCTTGTCAATTCCTGAAGCTGCGGTTGCAGTATTCACGCTTTGTCTGCCTTCAGTCTTTTCAGATTGAAGAAATAGAAAATAATCTATCCCTGCTCCCCCTCTCCCCTCTATCTCCTCTGTTCCCTCTGTGTAGCGCTGCTACAGCCGTATGGGGAGAACAAAAAACAAAGAGTTGTACAGTAAAAACGTCAAATGAAAATGGTTTAATAGCGGTGTAAAAGAACAAATTGGATAAACAATGGAAACAACTAACGGACAGATGCATATAAAACAAAATCTAATACAACATTTATACAGAAAGGTTTTAAAGGAAGCAAAGACTAAACTGTCTAGTTTTATTTAGAGGCAGGTTGTTCTTCTTTTTATGATGGATGCTGGAGTACAGGGTAACAGAGTTACACTAGTCCAGACTCCAGAGCTGCCATGCATTTCCTGACAGAAATAGATGAATAAGATCACAATGGCTTTTGGATCAAGCGTGGTAGAAGGCACCCTCTGTGTCAGGATTCGAATTAGAAATGACACCTATGTGAGCCGAAATGGCAGCTGAGAAGACCGCCTGAGGCAGCCTATGACCTTGATAGCTGCAGTGAGATGTACATATAACCAACAAGAGCATTCACTTATTGGTTAGACAGCAGATCCCACTGGCTATTATAACCAGTTCCAATTTACAGAATCTGCTAATGTTATTTAACAGTCAAGCAGTTTAACAAACTGCTTTAGGTGGGACAGCTGCCGAGGTCTATTTGAAGTTTCTATTTCTATATTTTACATTTGAGAGAACTGCGAATGATTAACTTGCTGACAGTCTCCGCTCATCCTGTCCCGCTGTCTCATTTGACAACACCAGTGAGAAGATGTTAGAAGACCAAATTGTGGAGTTGTTAGTGTTCTCGTTTGCTGCTTATTGTGTACACGTACAGTATCAACTAACTAATACAGCTGCTCCCACACCCACTTCCATAGCTCATTAGTCATTCCTGTGCCCCTGGATTCCCAGTGGTCTTTACTAGTGAGCATGCTGCCTGGCCTAAGATACTGTAGGCCACAGTGGCCCATATTCTATTCAAGGCTAACAATCCTATATTAAAATTTCATTGTGCGTCAGCAGTGGATGGTGGACGGCGGCTGTCACAACAGACCTAGTTGACGGTGCATAAACATATTTGCCTTGACATTAACAAGTGTCAACGAGCACCAGCTGGAGACGCACACACGCACCGCACGCACACACACACACACACACACACACACACACACACACACACACACACACACACACACACACACACACACACACCCTCTGCAGTGCTTTAGTCTAAAGTGACTGGAGCCTGTCTCATTTCTCTCCAAAAGCCCTTGAATATGATGGAATATGATTAAGGATTACTGTCATTATGGTAATCTCACACTTCAAATCGCACACACAATATCTGTAACTTTCATTAGACCTAAAAAAAAAATATATATATATATATATATTGTTCCAGGGGCCACTAGGGGCCTACGTGTGGGCCGCATTTGGCCCACAGGCCATCAGTCAGTCAACTGACTAGTATCTTAGTTACTTGCGCAAGCAGAGCGCGCAAGTAATAGTTTTGCCCGGTCCGTATGCACCGTCCCAGCCAACCCGCCACTTTTGATGCGTATGCAAATAAAACAGCAAATTGTGCCTGATTTGCTGGGACCAGATTACATACATGACCATATGTCTTACGTCATCATTGAGAGTCATACATATATATGTAATTTGTAAAATAAAATAGCAAATTGTGCCTGATTTGCTGGGACCAGAGTACATGGTGTGTATATGTATAACTAGCTCTCAATGATGACGTAAGAAATATGTGGATTAAAGGACCCAATGCCAGAGTGTAATTGGTCTTCGATTGTGACGTAATGACGATATGTTTTAGTGTTGGGAGGATTAAAGGTAATGTTCCTGTGTATACATGTATGTAACCTGGTCCCAGCAAATCAGGCACAATTTGCTGTTTTATTTGCATACGCATCAAAAGTGGCGGGTTGGCTGGGACGGATTTTGGCGCAAAGTAACCACAGTATACCGCTAATCAACTTACAAATTACATATATGATATATATAGTATATGTATGACTAGCTCTCAATGATGACGTAAGAAATATGGTCATGTATGTAATCTGGTCCCAGCAAATCAGGCACAATTTGCTGTTTTATTTGCATACGCATCAAAAGTGGCGGGTTGGCTGGGACGTTTTTTGGCGCAAAGTAACCACAGTATACCGCTAATCAACTTACAAATTACATATATATAGTATATGTATGACTAGCTCTCAATGATGACGTAAGAAATATGGTCATGTATGTAATCTGGTCCCAGCAAATCAGGCACAACTTGCTGTTTTATTTGCATACGCATCAAAAGTGGCGGGTTGGCTGGGACGGTTTTTGGCGCAAAGAACCACAGTATACCGCTAATCAACTTACAAATTACATATATATGTATAACTAGCTCTCAATGATGACGTAAACATAAAATATACCGCTAATCAACTTACAAATTACATATACATACATATACATAGTATATGTATATGTAACTACTAGCTCTCAATGATGACGTAATAAAGATGTGGATTAAAGGACCCAATGCCAGAGTGTAATTGGTTTTCGATGGTGACGTAATGACGATATGTTTTAGTGTTGGGAGAATTAAAGGTAATGCTCTTATGTATACATGTATGTAATCTGGCACCACTGTCATATCAGGCACAAGTAGTCATTACGTAACATGCATAAAGTAAGTAGGTAGCAAATAGTTAAACCTAATAATTCAACATTCCTTCACAGAGAAACTGAGATTTGACAGTTTGTAGCGGTCGAAAGTACTTGCGCGCTCTGCTTGCGCACTAGTAGGCCATTTATGGCCTACTAGTGTGCAACAAGCAAGTATGCACTCGACAGAGTGCAGTTCTAGTTACTTGCGCAAGCAGAGCGCGCAAGTAATGTTTTCGCCCGGTCTCTTCCGCCGTGACAGCTGTCCCGCCATTCGATGTTTATGCAGAAAAACATCAAATCTGTGCCTGTTTTGCTGGGACCAAATGACCACAAATGACCATATTTCTTACGTCATCATTTAGAGCTAGTCATACGTATACTATATACATAATCAGTAAAAATAAAATAGCAAATTGTGCCTGATCTGCTGGGACCAGAGTACGTGGTGTGTATATGTATGACTAGCTCTTAATGATGATGTAAGAAATATGGTCATTTGTGGTAATTTGGTCCCAGCAAACCAGGCACAGATTTGCTGTTTTCTTGCATAAACATCAAATGGCGGGACAGCTGTCACGGTTTTTGGCGCAAAGTAACCACAGTATACCGCTAATCAACTTACAACTACACACTTTATACAGTATAGAGTATATATGTATACGTATATAGTATATGCCTATATACTATATATATACTATATATATTTCTTACGTCATCATTTAGAGCTAGTCATACGTATACTATATACATAATCAGTACAAATAAAATAGCAAATTGTGCCTGATCTGCTGGGACCAGAGTACGTGGTGTGTATATGTATGACTAGCTCTTAATGATGACGTAAGAAATATGGTCATTTGTGGTCATTTGGTCCCAGCAAACCAGGCACAGATTTGCTGTTTTCTTGCATAAACATCAAATGGCGGGACAGCTGTCACGGTTTTTGGCGCAAAGTAACCACAGTATACCGCTAATCAACTTACAACTACACACTTTATACAGTATAGAGTATAGAGTATATATGTATACGTATATAGTATATGCCTATATACTATATATATTTCTTACGTCATCATTTAGAGCTAGTCATACGTATACTATATACATAATCAGTAAAAATAAAATAGCAAATTGTGCCTGATCTGCTGGGACCAGAGTACGTGGTGTGTATATGTATGACTAGCTCTTAATGATGACGTAAGAAATATGGTCATTTGTGGTCATTTGGTCCCAGCAAACCAGGCACAGATTTGCTGTTTTCTTGCATAAACATCAAATGGCGGGACAGCTGTCACGGTTTTTGGCGCAAAGTAACCACAGTATACCGCTAATCAACTTACAACTACACACTTTATACAGTATAGAGTATAGAGTATATATGTATACGTATATAGTATATGCCTATATACTATATATATTTCTTACGTCATCATTTAGAGCTAGTCATACGTATACTATATACATAATCAGTAAAAAATAAAATAGCAAATTGTGCCTGATCTGCTGGGACCAGAGTACGTGGTGTGTATATGTATGACTAGCTCTTAACGATGACGTAAGAAATATGGTCATTTGTGGTCGTTTGGTCCCAGCAAACCAGGCACAGATTTGCTGTTTTCTTGCATAAACATCAAATGGCGGGACAGCTGTCACAGTTTTTGGCGCAAAGTAACCACAGTATACCGCTAATCAACTTACAACTACACACTCTATATAGTATTATATAGTATATGCCTATATAGTATATACTATATATATACTATATATATTTCTTACGTCATCATTTACAGCTAGTCATATGTATACTATATACATAATCAGTAAAAATAAAATAGCAAATTGTGCCTGATTTGCTGGGACCAGAGTACGTGGTGTGTATATGTATGACTAGCTCTTAATGATGACATAAGAAATATGGTCATTTGTGGTCGTTTGGTCCCAGCAAACCAGGCACAGATTTGCTGTTTTCTTGCATGAAAATCAAATGGCGGGACAGCTGTCACGGTTTTTGGCGCAAAGTAACCACAGTATACTGCTAATCAACTTACAACTACACACTCTATATAGTATATATGTATACATATATAGTATATGCCTATATATATACTATATATAGTATATGCCTATATAGTATATGCCTGCTTTGCTGGGACCAAACGACCACAAATGACCATATCTCTTACGTCATAATTTAGAGCTAGTCATACGTATACTATATACATAATCAGTAAAAATAAAATAGCAAATTGTGCCTGATCTGCTGGGACCAGAGTACGTGGTGTGTATATGTATGACTAGCTCTTAACGATGACGTAAGAAATATGGTCATTTGTGGTCGTTTGGTCCCAGCAAACCAGGCACAGATTTGCTGTTTTCTTGCATAAACATCAAATGGCGGGACAGCTGTCACAGTTTTTGGCGCAAAGTAACCACAGTATACCGCTAATCAACTTACAACTACACACTCTATATAGTATTATATAGTATATGCCTATATACTATATATATACTATATATATTTCTTACGTCATCATTTACAGCTAGTCATACGTATACTATATACATAATCAGTAAAAATAAAATAGCAAATTGTGCCTGATTTGCTGGGACCAGAGTACGTGGTGTGTATGACTAGCTCTTAATGATGGCATAAGAAATATGGTCATTTGTGGTCGTTTGGTCCCAGCAAACCAGGCACAGATTTGCTGTTTTCTTGCATAAAAATCAAATGGCGGGACAGCTGTCACGGTTTTTGGCGCAAAGTAACCACAGTATACTGCTAATCAACTTACAACTACACACTCTATATAGTATATATGTATACGTATATAGTATATGTCTATATATATACTATATATAGTATATGCCTATATAGTATATGCCTGCTTTGCTGGGACCAAACGACCACAAATGACCATATCTCTTACGTCATAATTTAGAGCTAGTCATACGTATACTATACATAATCAGTAAAAATAAAATAGAAAGTTGTGCCTGATCTGCTGGGACCAGAGTACGTGGTGTGTATATGTATGACTAGCTCTTCACCCAAACTTATATAGATAGAAACTTGAATCATACTTAATAATACTAGGTGTTTATATGCATAAAGTACAGTAGGTAGGTAGCAAATAGTTACATCTAAAAATTATACATTTCAAACGTTCCTTCACAGAGATACTGAGATTTGACAGTTTACAGCGGTCGAAAGGACTTGCACGCTCTGCTTGCGCACTAGTTGGCCATTTATGGCCTACTAGTGTGCAACAAGCAAGTATGCACTCGACAGAGTGCAGTTCTAGTTTAGTTTAGTTTATTTGATCATCTTCACAGTAACAATACAATTTATTTGTTAACACACGGTTACAATAACAAAAAAGAACTGGAGGTGATCAAAAGGAAAAGGCTGAAGCTGAAAGCTTATAAAAATTCCTCACGTGGTTACAGCAATTGAAGGAATTACAATAAACAATCCAAACAATTTACTACCATCGTCAAGAAGATTCACAACCAATTGACGAGAACCAACACCATACCCCACCCACCCCCGTGTCACCATAGAGTATAAATTACAGTATAAATTAATTACCATAATCATCATCCTCATCCTCATAGGTTAAATATGTTATATACAAATTATCTTATGATATACTGTATTTAGACAAAAGGATACGTTTGAACAGTTTTTTGAATGGAGAGATGTGTCTGCTGTGTTTCACATCCTCGGTCAAACCATTCCGTATTTTCACCCCACAGACAGAAATACACACGCTCTTCCGGGTGGTGCTAACACAGGGTTGTTGAAGGTTTAGGTCCCATCTTAACTGATAGCGCCCCTCCCTATCCTTGAACAATATTAGAATATTCACAGGAAGTAGTTTATTCCTTACTTTATACATCATTTTTGTGCCGATTTAAATTCAACCATATCTAAGACTTTCAGTGTGGAAGACCTTGAGAACAGTTCATTTGTATGATTATAATAACCTACCTTATGTACTATTCTTAATTCTCTTTTTTGCATTATAATTAAAGGCTGTAGGTTGCTTCTATAGGTGTTTCCCCACACCTCCACACAATAAGACAGATATGGTAATATGAGTGTGTTATATATGTAATTTAGTATGTCTGGTTTTGCCTATAGTACACCAACACTATAATCACTCCCAAAAATATGTTCTCATTAACTCTTTCTATGTTTACATTGTCAATCTTTAACTCAACTAGTGAATTTGAATGTATTGATTTATTTCCAAAGATCATGAATTTAGTTTTTTTCAGGTCGAGTGAGTTTATTTGTATCAAACCATAGTTTTAGTTTACTCAGTTGAAATGAGACCTCCTTCAACAATATTGCTGAAGGTTCTCCCCAGCACAGAAGATGTTAGTGTCATCAGCAAAGACAACATATTTCAAGATACTTTACATATGTCGAGTTAAACAAACATGGTGACAGTAGTAATAAGTAACTTAATTACTCCAACAAAAGCTTTTCAAATGTGTTGTGTTTGTTTTAATACAATTCTCTTTCAATTTTTCTGTTGGATAGAAATTGTTCAATCTAATTTTTCTTTGCACCCGGTCAGAAAAACACAGACGGCCTCTGGTCCTTTCACGACTCAATCACAGTTTAATTAGTCTCACCCAAGCGAGTGAGCTATTCACTGCTTCAAATGAGAGTTTCTCCAGACCTCCATTCGAAGTGGAGCAAGACTTGAGGGCTATAATAGCTTGGAGCCTTGGAACAGCATTCACCTAAAATGACTTTGTGCAGTTTGCGGACAGTTGGAAGGAGTTATTGGACTGCCTCTGACAAGGTTGTTTAACGAATGTCATGAATCTTTAGTCCCTGCTGGGTTACCATACGTCTCTGTGTTACCACAGCAACATACAGTAGATGGGGACCACTATCACAAGTACATCAGAGAGAGAAAGAGAGAGCGAGAGAGGAGCGAGAGAGGGAGAGAGAGAGAGAGAGAGAAAGAGAATTATGTCCTGCCACGTAGATACCTTTTGTACATTACTGCTCCCAGCATCCAATATTTTGGAGGATAGGAAGGACGGAGACTAAGATATAAAAAAATATTGCAATAAAGAAAGTTGTATAGGCCCAGGCCGTAGCGTAACGGTCTGGGCACCGGACTGGTGATCCAGTCGCGGTGTGCCGCGGGTTCGACTCCCGAACCCGACACGGCCTTTACCGCATGTCATCCCCCCATCTCTCTCCCGTTTCCTGTCAGCCTACTATCTGTCCCTTAAAAAATCAATAAAAGGCGTAAGCCGCAAAAAAATATCTTAAAAAAAAAAAAAAAAGTTGTATAGCCTTGTATGTGCTTGACACAATAAATAAATAAACGGTACAAGAAAAAAACATATCAAATAAAATATGTTATGTCAAAACTTCAATAAAAAGATTTTGAAAAAGAAAATATGTTATGTCTGTGTGTCCATCTGTAGTTCATGTAGGCCTAATCTAGAGAACCATCCGGCCGACCAACTTCAAATTCAGTGACATGTTCTCTGTCTACCGTCTCCCCTCCGCTCCGTTAATATTATGGGTAACTCATTCAAGTGGTAAATTAAATGTGAAATACACTCTATTGAGAAAACAACAATATATGTGAAATTTGTAGTCCCATGTGTGTCTCTATTAGCCGGTTATTATTATTATTGTTTTTTTTTCAGGGAGCCTTACAGTACCTTTGCTTGTGTCTGGACAGTGAGTAAAGTACTACTGTCTGTACCGAGTTGTCTGTCTGTCTGTCTGTCTGTCTGTCTCCTCTGTCAGTGTCCTCTGTCAGTCTTTCATTGTGAATGTACCCCTTTGTTATAATTGGCTTGAGTTAAATTGATCACTGTTGCATTGTTCATATAAACTGCATTGATATTATTAGAGGATTATTATTATTTGCAGCTGAACTTGTCATTAGCCTAAATAACACAATTCTGGAGATAAGGCAGCTGCTGGTAATTAACTGATAATTGATCAGATTTGTTTTTGGCTTTTCTGCCTTTATTGATAGTAAGTGAGTGAAGAGAGACAGGAAAGAGGGGGAGAGAGAAGGGGAGAGACATGCAGCAAAGGTCGTCATGAACGGGACTCGAACACGCAACGCGCTGTCAGGCCAAAGCCTATTATGTGGCAAAGGCCTGGACCATTTGCCAGCGGGCACCCCGATTAACATAATTCCTGAGCACCTGTTGGTGCCCAACAGGTAAATGGTCTGGTTAAGAAAAGGAAAAAAATGACGAAAGAATATATGAAGAAATATTATATAATGAACTGGCCAGCCTTGAATTATTCTGCCAAAATAGCCTGGACAGTGCTCACTGCTCATAGCCAATGCATTGCGTTGTGAGCTTGATGCTATTGCTCAATTTTAGCTATAGTAGAGCGGCGTGACAGACCCTTTTTGTAGTGATGCCCAATTGCCCATACCTACAGTAGCAGAGTAATAGGAATGCAAAAGCAATGAATGACAGTGAAGCATAATACAATTTGAGTTTGCTTGTGTAACTGCCATTGGCAATCACACTGAGGAGGGGGAGGGGTGCTGTGAATGCTGGCACTGAATTTATTCCCAGAAAATATGCTCTCAGTTGGCAGTGTGTGATAGATTTACACAGGCAGGGGAGAGGAAAATCAGGACTCTGTTTCAGTCAAATAATATTTCTGACTATAACCTGTTGTTGCCTGTTGCCATTGATTTACCCTTTCTACGATCCAATTTGTTATCATAGCGATAGCGGACAGCAGACAGAACTTATGGGGTTTTGTTTATGTAGCAGTGACGCAGAACGCAACCAATGGTTGCCTTAAAAACCACTTGAACTCTAGTCCATATTCTGGGGAGAACATTTGGCAACATAGCAGATAGTTTCAACATGTGACTTGTGAGCTTGTAGATCTTCTAGTATAGAGCCCTGGGAAACCCCGGTCAACTAAGTTTAAGTGATCAACTCATCTCAAGCATTTGTCTCCCACATTCTTTGCACCTTCTGACAACTGAAGAGATGACATGCACACTTTATTTGACACAAAATGTATTTTATATTTCCCTGCCTCTGCAACATATACAGTACATGACCCAAAGAGATGATCTGACGTTCTGATGATCATTGTCCTGACCCCTTATTCATCATTTATACATTATGGATAATTAGTGTGGAGTTTGTGGACAGTTTTTCGTCTGTAGTGAAGGTACCTTGATCTATGAATGCTCTTTGCCTTAGTCCGTATAGTCTTTCAATCACTCTCTCGTCTTCCATGGAATTTACAGAGTACTGTATACCTTAAGTTGTGTAGTTAATCAGCCTGGGTCCAGGAGACTTTCTTTATGTTCATCCTCATAATTGGGGCTTCTTTACTCTGTACATCAAGGTTCACCATCCAATTCAACTTTATTCAGGGAAGGGTGCTGGCTTACTAAACTTACTATTTTAGATTCCATAGCCTATTCAATGTTGTCCGACTCCAACATGTCCCAACTTCATCTATGCATCATCACAAAATAATCTAGTAATCATCACAAATCATTTAAATCAATGTTCTTCCAGTTCAAGTTAAAGCAAAATTGAGGCCAGTAGGTTGAGACTCAGAGGGATATATAACTCGGATATAATAATCGGCTTGTTGGCATAACTGCGTGCGTCCACTCACCTCTCACCATATTCAACTGGGCAATGACTGATCAGTGACTATAGACCTTTTAGCACAGCATGCGCTTAATTCTCCTGGCCACGATTGTACCATTTTAACGTCAGCATCCATGTCATGTGATCACACTTCAAAGAGGTTTCCTCACACCAACACGTTCATTCCTCCTTTTAATTCTTCTCTGCCTCATCCTTCATTGTGTGCCCTTTGAAATGACTCCACAAAATTGAGCTCATACATAATTTACATATCTGAAGAAAGCAAAAATAAACCATAACATAATAAAACTAAAAATAATCCGTTAGCCAAGAGTAATTCCTCCTCCTATCTCACCTCACATGTATCATTAACTCATTGACGTCTACCATAATGCACCACCATTCCCATGCACTGGACAAGCTGACGGCGACTGGTTTTAATAGTACATCATTAGGTTGGATGAGGTCCTACCTTGAAGGTAGAGAACAAATGGTTGACATAAACGGAACCATGTCCTCCCACCTCTCGGTGAACTGTGGGTTTCCCCAGGGAAGCATATTAGGGCCGTTACTCTTCCTACTATACATTAATGACATGAAACGCAGGTTGAGGAGGCTCTCGGTACAGAACTCACCAAAATCCAAACCTGGCTTACCGACAACAAACTCTCATTGCATCTTGGTAAAACGGAATAAATTATTTTTGGGTCCATCTATTCCCTTAGTAGGACAAATGTAAATGATTTTAAGGTCCGAGTCGATGACATAGTAATCTCTAGGAAAGAAGAGGTCACATATCTAGGATGTATCCTTGACAATAAACTGACGGGTGAGGGCATGGCAACAAGGGCGATCAAAAGAGTAAATCAAAGGACAAGATTCTTGGGCAGAATCTCCTCCTTTTGTTAAGAAAAGAGCCCTCAGGACTTTAGCTGGAGCCAGGAGCCCTGGCTCATACTAAGCTCCAAACTTCCCAAAACAAACTAATCCGACTTCTTCTACGCATAGGGCCCATGACCCACATATGCAGAGCATTTTGACAGCATAGACTGGCTCAGGCTAGAAGACCGAGTCAAGCAATTGAAGATGGGTCTGACATTCAAAATTGTAAATGTAACTTTACCCTCCATGCCCTCAGTACCCACTTACTTGACAAATTACTTAAATACCACTCATTTTCAACATTTCTTTCAGACCTCCAGTTCTAGGAAACACAGAATGGGGGGGACCTTTTTTATTAACAGCTCTAAGGTATATTAATGACATAGTAAAATGTTGAAAATGAGTGGTATTCTCCTTTAAAAAAAAGTGACAGCTTGACTGTACATTGTGCTGTTTGCATTTATATGTTGTCTAATAAAATATTCAATCAATCAAACCATCACTCCCAGTGTGGGAGGTCTGCGATGCGTCAAAGCATGCTGCTGTGACACCTTTTCTCACAGAAGCAGCATTGCCACGTGCTCCGCTTTGATGGACAGGTGGCATTCTCACTACTGTCTTTGTTCCATTTTAGATGGCCTTCCAGATGGTTGCCAATGGATACTGACACCTGTGATGCTCCCCTCTCAGCTTTTGAAGTGCTCCCGAAGGCGTGACTGAGGGTCTGTTGACAGCTCTGATCTGATTTAAACTAGCTCGCTAAAGGATATGGCGTCCGCTTCCGCTAATATAGATAAAAATAAGAGTGGTTATTGCCACGGCTGCTATCGAGTAGATTTTGAAGAATTTGAAGTGAGATTAATTAACAGGGGCATGCTCTTGTCCAGTGTTTGATAGAGAAAAATCAAGCAAAACTTGAATCTGGCTGCCTGCATGTGGCTATCAGCCCGTTAGGGCAGACATATATGCTCATATAGTGAGGACCTGGGTTCAACTCTCCAGTCTTGTCTCTCATCTCTCTGCTCTTGGTTTCCTGTCTACACTCATAAAATGTCACTAACAAATAGTTAAAAAAATGTGTTGGGTAGGTTACAGGGCTACTGTGACTTCAAAGGCTCTGGATATTAAACAAAGGGAGATAAAGGCTGCATTCACATAGGAGCTGTGCTGAAGCATACAGTATGTCTTCATTACAACTGACAGAAGGTTTTCTTCAAAACTTTTCTTTGACTTTTAACTCGGGGGTCTAGTTGAATTGGTGAATCTTTTCATGTGCTGTTGTGCTAGGCTCAATTCCTGCTCATGATTTGTGTTGTGTGTATATATCTATCTAATAATTTAGCGATTGCTCGCCCGCTGTCTATTTTGCTCAGTCGATGTCTGTCATGTTGGGACGGCTTCCGGGTCACCAGTGAAATGCATGTTGGGACGGACACAGATTAATACTGGGACACACTTTTCCGTGTAACTTGAGTTGGCGAGCGATCGCTAAATTATTAGATAGATTACCCACACTGAACATCATTTGCTGTTCATATTATTCAGAAAGGGTAAGGACTAGTATATAAAATATTGTCTTGCTATTGCGATTGCATGAGTTGATCTGCAAATTGAGCTACTAAAAGTCATGAATTCTATGCAAACCTTAATGGGAAAGTTACTCGCTGGCAAGCTAAATACTTTTTTCACAGGACTGCAGAGGGTAAATCATGAATAATGGTGACCTTGTTTTCCTTCCGAGTGCACCCTGCATGTCTTAACCTCTCTTTATTTCTAAATCACGCAAGACATTGGAGAATATTATAATAAATCCCCATTGGGGATTGGGTACATAGTGCGCCTGTCAAAGGCAGACAGAACGTGTGAAGATGACTGAAGAGAGCGAGACTGTCCTTAAGGGATGCCCTCTAGGTGAAAAACAATCATAATCTATTAAACAAAAAACTAAAAAGTGCCAGCAACATCCTTGACAGTGACACTGAGAAGCCGCTAATGATGTATTAACTGACAGGCTAGTGCAGCATATTGCACACAATCTGCTTTTTTATCTATCCTGCATCCATCGGTGTGATAATTCTTCAACCTCTTCTCTCTGCAATTACATTTACATTTTTTAATATATAATATTTTAACAGTTTGTCTGCAGAACACACTAAACCCAACCTTTTTTCCCATTGTCTTATTTCCCTGTGGAACACTCTAAACTCGCCTTTTGTTTTATATGTTTAATTCGCAGTTTTTTTTGATAACTTAAGACATACAGGGTTTCCGTCAGTCATCCGTGACACGTCACACGTTTGGATCTAAGGCTTCTGGGAAACCGAGGCTCAATGCATTGCCTACGGTACATCAAAGATTATTAATTTATAAAGATGGTCGAACTTCATTAGAGGCGCAATGGTTTGCAAATCCTACAAATGGTCTCCTAAGTAGGAATGGTTTGCTCCTACCCCGACCAATGGGCCGTCAAAAACACAATCTTTGATTAGAATTGGAAGCATTGATTTTAGATTTTAGATTTTAGAAGAGTTATGAATTCACGTTTTCGATCACATCCATTGAAATGGAGGGGGACCACTTTGGATGACGTTGAATGTTGCCCAACAGCCTGTAGAGCAGTGCGCTCTGTTGCTATGGTGCTAATGGTCCGTCTTTTGATTAATCTCTGTCCCGGGCATCCGACGTAATTAATTAATAACATAATAAATCAAAACATAATCCTTTAGCCAAGAGTAATTCTTCCTCCTATCTCACCTCACCTAATGTATCATTAATATGTCCATTCATTTCACGTTATGATATTCACATATTCACATATTTTTTTATTTTATTTTTTTAAATATGGGGCCAGAGCCCCCTATGTGTCGTCCGTCAAATTGCAGATGGACACAGAGACTCTTCCGGACTCATCAAATATCGCGAGAGTTTGTTGCTGTGATAAAGAAAGGTCGATAACAAAGTAGATTTTCCCCTGATTTGTCGCACTAAAAAGCCATTTTAGTATGAATATCTTGTAAATATTGTGTGCCTGTGATTGGGTCCAGTATTTAGTTCAGTGACCATGGAGCTATAAGGAATGGTTCATAAACTGTGTTCACGTTCATTCTCCCATTGGAAATGAACAGACTCCAACATTCTTCCCGTCTCCTAATAACTTCACGCAGATACGGGAAGTAAAGCAAAGTTGGAGCCTCTTGCTATTGGCCTCCTGGGGTGCGTGTCGGCCGCTTCCTGCTTGATCTGTTCCTTTTTATGTTTAGCATCGCCACGGTGATGCATTCCCCGACTCAAACGCAAACGATGGGACTATTTTCAGGTGTATTTTCATGAAAATAAAACGCAGTAAACATGTTAAGAAGTACAACTGCATCAAATGGCAAACAATAAACAGGAAATAGTAAATGTTACCATGGTTATTCTTCCTTACACTCTCTAATGTCTGAAAAGAAGCAAATTAAAATTTCTCAAACAAATCAAAATGGATGAAAGAATGTGGACAACAGAAGTAAGCAACACAAGTCAAGTGACACAGCTGGAGTTTGAAACTTGATGAAGGAAGGCGGTATGATCCACTGCACCACAATATCTGCGCTGTGTCCCCCATCACACTTGATTCTACTGTATAAACAAAACATTTTCTGCCGCTTAGATATCGGTTTGGAACACGGTGCTTCCTTCCCCCCCCCCCCCCCCCCAACTCCAGAGACTGAGAAAAATAGATTGGCGGTTGACTGCAGCTCAATATTTCCCTTGACACCCCAGCATGTCCCTCCCCATGGGACAGCCCCCTCTACAATACAGTCATGGGCATTGAATCATGGATGAGAGGTAGCCAACCAGCTATATAGCCTTCTTCCCAGAAGACAAATGCTGGCGTTTGTCCTCGTTTGACACGGCAGCAGTTTTTATACAACTCTTCTTGCTCAGAAATATGCAAGGTCATGCCATCTGTCTTTTTACTGCATACAGTGCCGAAGGGCCCAGCAATCTATGGGTATTACAACTCACACACTGCTGCGGTTATACCAATCACAGCTCAGCAACATTAGCTATGGGTCATAGCTTAATGGGTAGAGAGGCCACCCGAGGAACGGAAGGTCCCATGGGTTCAAGCCCCGGACATGTGTCAAGGTATCCATGAGCAAGACACTCAACCCCACTCAACTGCTCCCCCCTGCGCTCAAGTCTGACCAGTTGGACAGCAATCAGCTGGAGCTTTGTAAAGCTGAAAACCAAATGGGATTAATTATGAATTGATCATTGGTGATGTAGGCATTGCTCAAGCTATATGCATATCATTGTAACCCAATGTTAAGGATGAAGTAATTCTCCCACTAAGAAATCATTTTTTTCTTATTTTTTCTTCTTCTTTCAAATTGACATAGATGTAGGGCTGTAGGCTATTACGTGGATTCAAGCCAGTTAGCCAGATAACTGAATTAGTTAAGCAAACTGCCTGGAGCCATTTTCATTTGCACATGAGGGAATTAGACCGAGACTTGTCTGTCTTGTTAATGCAAGTTAAATACAGTCTCAAGTCTTGAGTTCAAAAGTGTAAAACACAGATGCTTCAACACACAGTCTCAACTGGTTATATATATTTATCATGCCAGTAAAGTCAGGTCTTTAGCCAGGTTGATATAATAATAATAATAATAATAATGGATTTTATTTATAATGCACTTTACATTCTATTGAACCTCAAAGTGCTACAATGAAATGAAAACAAAACAAAAATCAATAAAAGAAAAACATAACATATAGGCTAAGGCAGAGGGCAGTTAAAAACAAATTTATGAAAAAGCTTTACTAAAAAGGTGAGTTTTAAGTCCTCTCTTAAAAGTGTCCGTAGACTGTGGTGCTCTGAGTTGTTCCGGAAGAGCATTCCACAGGTCAGGGGCCACCGAACAAAAGGCCCGGTCGCCCATGGTTCGCAACTTGGTCATGACGGGTTTGAGGAGGTTGGTGTTCGAAGAGCGGAGGTTGCGTGATGATGACTGAAGGGATATGAGTTCTTTGAGGTAGGGGGGGGCGGTACCATGGATGCACTGATGTGTCAGCAGGGAAATCTTGTACTCGGTCCGGGATGCGATGGGGAGCCAGTGAAGTGATTTGAGGATGGGTGTGATGTGCTCTCTCTTACGCACCCTCATCAGGATCCTGGCAGCGCTGTTTTGTATGTATTGGAGCTTTCTGAGGCTCTTGCCAGGGATCCTGATGAGGAGTGCGTTGCAATAGTCCAGCCTGGAGGAGACAAAGGCATGGACGAGTTTTTCGGAGTCGGCAATGGTGAGTGAGGGGCGGAGTTTGGAGATGTTTCTGAGGTGGTAGAAGGAGGTTTTGTATATGTAGTTGATGTGGGATTCAAAGTTCAACTGAGGGTCCATTTTTACTCCGAGGTTTGTGACAGTTTGTGAGAGTGGGATGTCCTGTCCAGAGAAGCTGATGCTGGTTATGGGAGATGTGTGTAGCTGGTGGGGGGTGCCGATTTGGATGATGTCCGTTTTGTTGCTGTTGAGCTGCAGGAAGTTGGTTCTCATCCATGCATTGGTCTCCTCCAGGCAGGTTGTGAGGTTGGACAGGGGAGTTGGAGATGCTGCGGAGGGGCTGGTCTTGATGTAGAGCTGCGTGTCATCAGCATAGCAATGGAAGTTAATTCCATGCCTGCTGATGACACGGCCGAGGGGTAACAGGTAGAGAGTGAACAGGAGGGGGCCAAGGACGGATCCCTGGGGCACACCAGAGGTGACGGGTTGGGTTTGTGATTTACAGCCTCCCAGGGAGACATATTCTGACCGGTCAGAGATGTATGAAGTGAACCATTTGAGAGCAGTGTTATTGATACCGATGGAGTGGAGGCGGGTGAGAAGTATTTGATGGTCAATGGTGTCGAACGCAGCCGTGAGGTCCAGGAGGATCAGCAGAGAGGGGGAGCCTGCGTCTGCCGCCATCAAGAGGTCATTTGTGACCCTCACTAGTGCGGTTTCCGTGCTGTGGGCAGAACGGAAGCCTGATTGGAATTTTTCGCTGAGGTTATTGTGGTTAAGGTGGGTTTGGAGTTGGGTGGACACAATCTTCTCTAGAATCTTGGATAGGAATGGGAGGTTTGAGATGGGCCTGTAGTTGGACAGGTTGTCTGGGTCGAGGGAGGGTTTTTTAAGGAGAGGGGTGAGAATGGCGGTCTTTAGGGCTGATGGAATGTGGCCAGTTTGGAGGGAGAGGTTAATGATGTTGGTGATTAGAGGACTTATTGCACAGATGTTAGTTTTGACTAAGTTGGTGGGGAGGGGGTCCAGGGCGCAGGTAGAGGGCTTCATCCCCCTGACAGTGTCCTCGATCTCTTGCTGTGAGGTGTTGGTGAAGCAGGAGAGGGGGAGAGAGATCACAGGCAGTGGGGTGGCAACTGGGACAGGTGAAGTAGTGGGACTGGAGAGGAGAGAGCGGATGTTGTTTACCTTGGATCTGAAGAAATCCAGGTAGGTGTTGCACTGTTCCACTGTGGTGTTGCTGTGTTTGGATGTTTGGGGTTTCAGGAAGTGGTTTATGGTGGAGAAGAGTGTTTTAGAGTTGCCAGGGCTATTGTTGATGATGTTTGAGTAAAAATGTGCCTGCGATATACTGTCGATGTTGAGACTAGTGAGGACCTAGTGGACACTTTTTCGTGATTGGCTGCCTCTCATGCCCCTAAGCCAATGGGAGATTTAAAAAAAAAACATACTGTAGTGAGCTTGCTGCACCTGGCAGTTATGACGTTTGTCATTCTTATTATGAAAACGTGCAGGAAGCCTGTCACGCTCAAGCCTGTCACACTTCCTGTACTCGCTTTGCCTGTAGTGCTTGCATAGCTTTCCATGGCCAACCATAGAAAACGTGTAGGAAGCTTGTCACACTGGACAGTAAGCTTGTCACACTCACACACGTAATGCTTCCGTCACACGCTCTTCATGTAATGCTACTTGCCACACACACACACACACACACACACACACACACACACACACACACACACACACACACACACGCTGCTACCTGTAATGCTTGCCTGTTACTCTTGCCTGTAATGCTGCCCTTTTCCTCCTCACGTGTGCTTTGAAGAGCCTTGGCTTGTACGTTTTCATGCTTTAGTTGTACTTCAACTGTTGCATTTCTGTATTTTGTGTGAAAGTGCATTGAGAAATGCCTTGTTTCTGTACATTTTGAGAAGTTTATTTGTACGGAGGCATGAGACTTTTTCATATCGCGTCAAAAGAACTGTGTTCCAAAAATAAACAAATTATCGCAGTGGTTTGACTCATATGGATATAAAGAATCAACTGACTGAGAGAAACCTCTAATGTTACTGCTGTCGAATTATTACAAAATTCGCTATAAACAGACGCTATCAAATATCACTGACTGTTGTGACAACACAGAGACACCTCCCTGACAATATTGCTGAGACAGTTTATTTATCTTTGGACCACAATGCTTATATGAGACAATTTAAAATGAAACCTGGACCAGGGGATGATGAAGTGACATTATTCCGGTTGAGTGTCTCAGCCCTGTGGTCGCTTCTCGCCTTTAAGCGTCTTACTAGTTTCATAGTAGTACCAGTTCTCTGTCTTCAATTTCATCAGCTTCTCCTAGAGCTTGGCAGCAGTTAAAGCACAGCGGCAGAATCAACTTGACTAAGCTACTAATGATCTCATTATCATCTCTTACATCTCCTGTTTTCCGAAGACACTAATGTATCTCTATGTCATCTCTTGACAGTGAAGATGTTCCTGAACCAGTCACATTACTGCTGCTGCTACTACTGTTATTGCTCCCCAGAACTGAGCTCATATTATCGTTAGCCTCATAGGATAAATGCCTAAGTCATTTTTTATGATTTTCGGATAATAAGAAAAAACACATTTTCTCGCAAGTATGTAAGAGTTTTTAATGCAGATTTTTACAATGGCTTCCTGAGGGGTTAACAAAATGTTTTTTACAAAAAGATAAACATGAGAGTCATTCCATAACAAAAAAAAGTGACTTAGGCCATTTTCAAGAAAAGAATCTGTGACTTAGGCATTTTTTAATACATGTCTACTAAACACCTGGGGGTCTATTAGAGTGATGTTAACTCCATACTAAACACCTGGGGGGTCTATTAGAGTGATGTTAACTCCATACTAAACACCTGGGGGTCTATTAGAGTGATGTTAACTCCATACTAAACACCTGGGGGTCTGTTAGAGTAATGTTAGCCTGACCTAAGCAGAGACATTTCTGGTCTAGAGGGGCGGGTCGCGCCTCAGAAATGCGCGCACCCTGATTGGATCTCATCGATCTGTCCGTCACCCCCGGCCCCTCCTCTCCCCCCTAGTGCAGCGCTACGTCACATCATTTAGAGCGACGCCCACCCGGAAGGGTTGACTCCCACTTTTAGACTGGTTCAGCCCACGGCTTTTTCCAGGCTTTCATCTTTCGCGCAGACGAAATGAAAGCCTGGGTATCGAGGCTAGAGTAATGTTAACTCCATACTAAACACCTGGGGGTCTATTAGAGTGATGTTAACTCCATACTAAACACCTGGGGGTCTGTTAGAGTAATGTTAACTCCATACTAAACACCTGGGGGTCTATTAGAGTAATGTTAACTCCATACTAAACACCTGGGGGGTCTATTAGAGTAATGTTAACTCCATACTAAACACATGGGGGGTCTATTAGAGTGATGTTAACTCTTTACTAAACACCTGGGGGTCTATTAGAGTAATGTTAACTCCATACTAAACACCTGGGGGTCTATTAGAGTAATGTTAACTCCATACTAAACACCTGGGGGGCCTATTAGAGTGATGTTAACTCCATACTAAACACCTGGGGGTCTATTAGAGTGATGTTAACTCCATACTAAACACCTGGGGGTCTATTAGAGTAATGTTAACTCCATACTAAACACCTGGGGGTCTATTAGAGTAATGTTAACTCCATACTAAACACCTGGGGGTATATTAGAGTAATGTTAACTCCATACTAAACACCTGGGGGTCTATTAGAGTAATGTTAACTCCATACTAAACACCTGGGGGTCTATTAGAGTAATGTTAACTCCATACTAAACACCTGGGGGTCTATTAGAGTGATGTTAACTCCATACTAAACACCTGGGGGTCTATTAGAGTGATGTTAACTCCATACTAAACACCTGGGGGTCTATTAGAGTGATGTTAACTCCATACTAAACACCTGGGGGTCTATTAGAGTAATGTTAACTCCATACTAAACACCTGGGGGTCTATTAGAGTAATGTTAACTCCATACAGAACACCTGGGGGTCTATTAGAGTGATGTTAACTCCATACTAAACACCTGGGGGTCTATTAGAGTAATGTTAACTCCATACTAAACAACTGGGGGTCTGTTAGAGTAATGTTAACTCCATACAGAACACCTGGGGGTCTATTAGAGTGATGTTAACTCCATACTAAACACCTGGGGGTCTATTAGAGTAATGCTAACTCCATACTAAACACCTGGGGGTCTATTAGAGTAATGCTAACTCCATACTAAACACCTGGGGGTCTATTAGAGTGATGTTAACTCCATACTAAACACCTGGGGGTCTATTAGAGTAATGTTAACTCCATACTAAACACCTGGGGGTCTATTAGAGTGATGCTAACTCCATACTAAACACCTGGGGGTCCGTTAGAGTAATGCTAACTCCATACAGAACACCTGGGGGTCTATTAGAGTGATGTTAACTCCATACTAAACACCTGGGGGTCTATTAGAGTAATGCTAACTCCATACTAAACACCTGGGGGTCTATTAGAGTAATGCTAACTCCATACTAAACACCTGGGGGTCTATTAGAGTGATGTTAACTCCATACTAAACACCTGGGGGTCTATTAGAGTAATGTTAACTCCATACTAAACACCTGGGGGTCTATTAGAGTGATGCTAACTCCATACTAAACACCTGGGGGTCTATTAGAGTAATGTTAACTCCATACTAAACACCTGGGGGTCTGTTAGAGTAATGTTAACTCCATACAGAACACCTGGGGGTCTATTAGAGTAATGTTAACTCCATACTAAACACCTGGGGGTCTATTAGAGTGATGTTAACTCTATACTAAACACCTGGGGGTCTATTAGAGTAATGTTAACTCCATACAGAACACCTGGGGGTCTATTAGAGTAATGTTAACTCCATACTAAACACCTGGGGGTCTATTAGAGTAATGTTAACTCCATACTAAACACATGGGGGTCTATTAGAGTAATGTTAACTCCATACTAAACACCTGGGGGTCTATTAGAGTAATGTTAACTCCATACTAAACACCTGGGGGTCTATTAGAGTAATGCTAACTCCATACTAAACACCTGGGGGTCTATTAGAGTAATGTTAACTCCATACTAAACACCTGGGGGTCTATTAGAGTAATGTTAACTCCATACTAAACACCTGGGGGTCTATTAGAGTAATGCTAACTCCATACTAAACACCTGGGGGTCTATTAGAGTGATGTTAACTCCATACTAAACACCTGGGGGTCTATTAGAGTAATGTTAACTCCATACTAAACACCTAGGGGTCTATTAGAGTAATGTTAACTCCATACTAAACACCTAGGGGTCTATTAGAGTAACTGTTGTTTGCTGTGTATGCAATGTAAAAATGCCCAAGTCACACAAAGTGAGTTAGGCGGCAACGTAAAAATGCTCAAATCACACAAGTGACTTAGGCAGATCATCATTTTTGAAGATAGTGAGCTTTGTGATTGGCTGAGGACATAGGCGCTGATCCAGGACGATGCAGCAGCCCCAGGAGAGCACCTGTAGGCAGAAATCTCAATTTCGCCAAAAAATGACTTAGGCATTTATCCTATGAGGCTAACTGAAAATGTCTCAAGAAAGCAAAAAAGAAACCATAACAGATTAATGAACAATTGGTCATTAACGATACATAACGGTACATTAACAGAATGCTGATGAAGTGATCAGGAATCTTTTGGCCAAGAGAAATTCCTGCTCCTCCTCTTCCCATCTCCCCTTGGCCCTTAGCAAACATCTCCCATTCACCTCCTGCACCACATGATTTGCAGCCTGCGTAGCTAGTTCTGGCAGACAACTCGGGCTCTGTTTCTAGATTCCCCTGTGGATGTAAATTCTATTTGACTTATAACTTAACTAAAATGTTCCTATACGCCAAACTATGCTTCATATATCTATGCTCTATTATGCTCATTGTGCAATATATATTCTAAATTCATTCCAAGAGTTGTCTGACTGGCTCCTATCATAGTACCCCTCGCACTGTTCTAAATCACGTCAAGATTCATTCATCAATTTAACCTAGGCCTGCAGTATCCGGCGCTAACCGAGGAAGAGTGTGTGTGTGTGTGTGTGTGTGTGTGTGTTCCTGGCAAATAGAGGATTGAACTCTCTCTCTTGCAAAGTCTCCATCTCTCTTATCTATTTAGTCATCTAGCTATATCTTTCTACTACATCTACATGTGCCATTCCCTCCCCTCCAGGATGTTCCTTTTGCTCTACCTTCTCTCTCTCTCTCTCTCTCTCTCTCTCTCTCTCTCTCTCTCTCTCTCTCTCGTGGGCAGGCGGTAAGCAAGATGACTAAGCCAAAGTTGGCTGCACACTCCCACCTACGGCTATTTCATCACTCAAACGGCCTGCTGCCATATATTAACAGATTAAACGTGAAACAAAGCTCAGCCTTATCAGCTTGTGCATTATTGTACTGTAAATTGCATAGAACGTGACGAAAAGCTGTGTTGAGGATATATGGCGTGGTCGTTGAATTTACGCATGCTCTGTAACAGCGGCACATTTTCAGGTTTTGTTATTTCCGGATTATCATGCAGTATTTTTGTTATTGCTTTCTGTTTTTGGAGGAGGAGGGCATCAGGCATCATTTCACCATGAATGTCTTCCCTATACGGTATGTCCTTAATCAAGGCAAGTGTGTTAGTTGCACTTGAGGAGTCTTATCGTTCCAGAGCACATGTTTACCAAGACCAAACGTGCAGACGAAAGAAGGACGAGAGGAGAGAGGAATGGAGGGATGGAGGAAAAGGCAGAGACGGGGAAGGGACGGCTGGTCAGGGAAGCAGAGAGGGGATGGAATGGAGGGATGGGAGAGGAGGGATGTTGTCTATTTTTAGGTCCTGATACCATGAGCGAGGGTGGCCTCTTCTCCTCCTTCTCGCTCTGTCCCTTCTCCACTACTAGCCCCCCCCCCCCCCCGATACTCCTCCTTGGCACGTGCAACAGACTCAGCGAGGGCTAACGCGTGTCCCGAATACCAATAAGGTAGAAGCAGCTGGATGCTGTCGGGTTGACATTCCTCTGACTTCCCTGTCTGTGGAAAAGAGATGAGACGAGGCTTGGCTGTCTGAGAGGACACACACGTACATGCGCGCACACGTATGCACGCACGCACGCACGCACACACACACACACACACACACACACACACACACACACACACACACACACACTACAGAGGAATTGTAAGGGCAGCTGGTGTGACGTAAGTCACACAGACTATGGAGATGATGGATGACAGGTATTGTTGAACTTTTCAAGATTACAGTCAGTCTGCTGCCGGCGTCAGGTAGGACCCATTAAGGTGGTGATGCCTTAGCAATCGACAGCTAGATAGATAGATGTGGCACCTCCCTCAACACGAGTGAGGTGGAAATTCTGAAAGTTAATCAGGTCGCAAGTCCCAGTCCATGCTGAAGTTACCAGATCAAGGTGACACAAGGAAAGTGAATGTGTTTCACATGAATAAATTGAATACAAAATATGCTGCTTTTGTTTTAAAAAATGGTATACTGTATGGAGCCATGTTAAAAGTGATACATTCTTCAGTCCAACTCATTGCAATATCAGATCTTGGAGGAAAGCAGGGCCCCGCTGACATCAAAGGCGATGCATCAAAATCAAATCAATTCATAGCAGCGAGACCCTTACCACCGTATCCTAATGCCTTGTTAAAATCGACCTGGCATATTTTACTCTGCCTCGCTCACCGCCTCGCACGTTTCCATTAGCCGGCTTGGAGAATACATTACATCCCTTCTCCGGCAAAGGCAGCACGAAACGGTGAGGAAATATAAGCAATGGAAATGTCCAGGAGCTCTGCTCTGTAGTGGAGCTTTATATGGCTATTGGAAAGGTTGTTAGCCTGTCCAGTCATCCACCAGAAAGTAGTGTAGGGAAGAGATAGGGAATCTAATTAAAAATACTGTATGCTCTATTACATTAGGCCGTTCTCAAATAGGACTCACGCACCTTCTCTTAGATGTTCTAGCTGCAGGGCATTTGGTGCTTTTTTCTACCCAGCTTGCTGCTGCCTACCAAGGCATTTGCTTTGTTGCACTGCAGGATTTAACTAAATAAGCAAGCCTTTTCTTGTAAATGTGTGCACTACATCCACAAGCACACCACATGACACAGAAACATATAGTATGCACTATGCACACATAGTATGACACACTCACAGTGTACCCAGATAGTAGCGTCAAGAGGTGGCAAGATGCCGCCTAGAGCATCAGAATGCTTGTTTCAAAAATAATTTCTGACAAAGTCAAAAAGCACCTTGTGTCGAGGAGAGCACATCCGTCCAACCATTTCAAATGTCTCAGAACGACACTCGCCACACAGCACCATATCAACATGCTTTCCTAGGAATATGCATAGGCACGCGGCTGCACCATTTATTTTCTTGCCAATTACATTAGCAGATTAGCTGAAATTAATCAGCCTACCTTGTTTACAAGGTTGGAACAGAAAGACACAAATTTGACTTCAATTATCGTGGGCCAATTTTCCACCACCCAGAATCAAATTTACTTTTGGCACCATTCTATTCTTTCAGGTAAACTGTTTCCAAATCATAGTCAAATATGTAAATTGTTTACCCTTTGAAAAAAAGCCTAAATCCAAATAAAGCATTGAATATCTAGCATTAATTAATAGTGAATACAGACCATGCCAATGGGTGTTTAAAGTTTAAATGGCAGGCAGGTAAAGTCAAGATGGTAAATGGTGCATTTATATACAGGTATATCCAAGGCGCTTTAAATTGTGCATTACATTCACCCATTCATACACCAATTGCGGCGGAAGCCATGCAAGGTACCAACCAGCACATCGGGAGCAATTTGGGGTTCAGTGTCTTGCCCAAGGACACTTCGACATGAGGAGCCTGGATTCGACCCATGAATCATTGGACGACCTGCTCTACCTCCTGAGCCACAGCCGCCCCGGCCGCTCCTGGCTGTGAATGGCTGTACTTGGTGAGCTGAACTAATGTGTGAAGCTGTGAGTCTCGGAAGGCTGCAGGTGGAAGCAGCTCTGAGCCCCGAAACCATAGAGTTGTGAGCAATATGACGTCTGCCTCAGCATCAGCTATAGGCAATGCAGTTATTAAAATAAATACAAAATGGCTCTTCAATCCATTAAGCATACTGGTTTTTGAAACGGGTTGAATTAAAAAATACTGACGTTATATTGTCAAAATGTCTACCTTTTGCATGCAAAAGGTAGACATTTCTCTTTCCTTACATGTGCAGAGGAGCACCAGTCCAGACCACCAGATGGTGAGGACTGAATCAAGGTTAAATAGAAATGTTGTGTGCTTGGATCCTGGCAGCCTGGCTTCATAAAGTGACTGTCCTTCATAAAGTGACTGTCAATATATTTTATGGCATGCTGTTTGACTTTCACTGTTGCAGTTGTTTTAGCATGGCTTGTTGTCCGACTGCGCTTGAGAGATCGACTAGCCACTGACAGTCCAGAGGTCAATTAAAGCGTTGTTCACCATTACAGCCTACAGCCATAGATATAGAAAGCTATAGATACCTCATTCGCCACTGTAGTTCTTTTTTTTTGTAACCCATTTTTCACCCCTGTGTCAATTATCTAATGTGATCCTGGGCTCTACACACCCTCCGCCAACCTGGGGAGAGCAACGAACTTGAACTCATGCTTCCTTCATGCCTGAGTGTCCAAGTTGCTCCTTTACACCTGACAGGGGGGAGTTTCCCTGGTTGGACGTAGCGCGTGGAAGGATCACGTTATTCCAACCAGTTCCTTTCCCCTCCATCAGGCGCCCCGGCTGGCCAGGGGGAGGCAGTTTAGAGACCAGGATTACTGCATGTTTTTGTGAGGGTACCTACCCTAGGGGACACGGGGAGAACATGCAAACTCCACACAGAAAGGCCCTTTCGCCAACCCCGCCACTGTAGTTCATTGGAGCGACATGTAATCTTATAGAGGCCGCCATATTGAACTCCAATATGACAGAGGCACGGCACACTGTCACTCAAAGTGACTACTGGCCAATCACAGTGCATCTTTATCTGGACTTGTCAGAATCTAGGGTGGTTTCGAATACACTAACGACCAGAGGGCGCCAGAGCATAGACAAGTCTCGGAAAAGACGCGTTATGATTGGCCAGTACCCAGTAGTCAATTTGACTGGCAGCGTGCTGCATAGACATAGAAAGGTAGACGCCTCTTCGGCTCTGGGGCGGTGCTTCACAGAAGCTTCCGCGTGTGTCAGAGCGGATGTTTGGGTCTGACAAGTCCTAGTCTCGCATAGCTAGAGTAGAAAACTATTCCACAATCTTCGAATATGCTATATAGAGTCTGGAACTACACATCGAATATCTTTAGAGCTTATTTTTGTATTTCCATTTCTGCTGAACGGCAAGCTATATGCTTAGATGATTTATTTTAAGATAAAATACTTTATATTAGGATAAATTTGCACGACTGTAAAGACAAAACGGAAGTTTAACTTCCGTTAAATGGGGTTCCATACTCCATAGACTAATGCATGTCAAACTGGGGGTCCTTGAAATTAAACGGGTTGAGAGTCACTGCTATAGCTGTAAAAACCTTCTCTTATGGGGGTCCCTGGCATATCTCTTCAAATGGGGGTCCCGGCATATCTTTTCAAATGGGGGGTCCCTGGCATATCTTTTCAAATGGGGGTCCCTGGCATATCTCTTCAAATGGGGGTCCCTGGCATATCTTTTCAAATGGGGGTCCCTGGCATATCTCTTCAAATGGGGGTCCCTGGCATATCTCTTCAAATGGGGGTCCCTGGCATATCTTTTCAAATGGGGGTCCCTGGCATATCTCTTCAAATGGGGGTCCCTGGCATATCTCTTCAAATGGGGGTCCCTGGCATATCTTTTCAAATGGGGGTCCCTTGCATATCTTTTCAAATGGGGGGTCCCTGGCATATCTTTTCAAATGGGGGTCCCTGGCATATCTCTTCAAATGGGGGTCCCTGGCATATCTTTTCAAAAGGGGGGTTCCCTGGCATATCTCTTCAAATGGGGGTCCCTGGCATATCTTTTCAAATGGGGGGTCCCTGGCATATCCTTTCAAATGGGGGGTCCCTGGCATATCTTTTCAAATTTTTATTACTTGGTTAATTTGCAAGCTGGGATGTATAGTTGCTCTGGCCTCTGTCCTACTGCCACCTACTGTCCGTTTATTATATTACACAGTGGGTGAAAAAAACACACCCCTTAAGACTAAACCACACATCAGAGGTGTGGCTTCCATAGGTACCTAAGAACCTATAGAAACCTCTAGGTGTCAGGCCGGTAGTAAGGAAGGGAACACAACTGTATCGCTTACAGAGCTTCCTATGCTCCAGATTGTATGACGAAAACATACAGTCAACAGTCTGGCCACGCGAGACTAGATAAGTCCCGGAAAAGATGTGCTGTGATTGGCCAGTAGTCATTGGAATGGCAGCGTGGCGTAGCGTGCCTTCCGCACTTCTTGCGCACTTCCGCCCTCCCGTCGACAATTGCACACATCATGACACATGGCTCCAACGAACTGCAGCGGCCAATGAGGCATCTATTTTTTTATATCTATGGCGTGCTGTGCCTCCGCCATATTGGAAACAAAAATGGCAGCCGCCATACATTACACATGTCCCAGAGCCGGAGGAGGCGTCTACCTTTTTATGTCTATGATTACAGCTCCAGTCCACTTTGGATGAAGAATGCCACGGTCAACTATAGGCCTACTGTTTGTTTAAAGTGCTCCCAGTACAGTCGCGAGTCCTGAGTGAATCGACATTTCACACAGGGGGAGATGATTGAACCCAAGTCCTCTATTCCTCTTTCCGAGGATAAAAGCTCTGATTGGAGTGGCAAAGACGCTGACTGGGGCTGACTTCAAAGAGAGGAGAGGGATGAGAGGGGAAGGAGATAGGAAGAGAGGGATGGAGGGATGCTTCGCTGGCAAGGCACCACCCACACACCAGGAGAGAGGCAGAGGGAAAGTTAAGTTGGTGTGAGATGGTGAGTGCATAAGAAACATCAAAGAGAGATGACGTGAGAGTGTGAATCAAAGCAAGAGGGAGGGAGTCAGAAGGACATAGATACTGAGAGTGTTATAAGGTGTGAACACTAGAACGCAGTTAAAAATGAGTCTGGGGAGGGAGGGACAGCAACGATGACTGACAAAGCAAGAGATACGGTGGAATTGTGCAGAAACACATTACACACATGACATAATGTAAAACATTTCTTGCATTGCTCTGGGGGGGGGGGATAACATTTGGAAATAATACACTGCAGAAGTGACAACTACTGATTATTTTTGAAGGTTTGAAAAACAGAAACATCTGTGATTTTTGCAGTAGCTAATGGTTTGAGGCTGCTGTAAAATATGGTTGCCAGAAAGAATGGTTCTTAATAGTTTTAGTAGGATAATTATCTGGCTGCACTGGTTTATCTTGTGTATGGAATTTAACACATTTATAATATCTACCAGTACCTATTGATAAAGAGAAAATGTTCTGACACTTTTTATGCAATTTTCCCAGTAATGGAAAATGTGTTTAATGTGTATAGTCTGTATACCCTATACCGAAAGGAATATTAAATTCATAATTTTGGGATTGATCGGGATAGGGGTATGTTCTGGTGCCTCAAATTAAAGCTACATTGCAAAATGGTAATATTTAGTATGACTTAGAGTTTGATGTCTTGAATGCACCTGCCCCTTTAAACCTATAATTTCCCATATACATGGCCATACTAACTACTGTACACACTTTGTCCGAGTCTGGACTCCTTCCCCGTCAAGCCGTGAGAGCGTTTTACTGCGAGTCTTCAATGTCTCAGACAGACAGCCAATCACAAGGTTGTTGCCAGCAGAGTAATATGGTTGCCAGTGTTGGCAACTGTCGTGACAGAAATAAACTAACCAACCTCCAAAAACCAGGCAAGCAACTGTGGGAAGAAAACAATCCAAGTTTTGCTGGAAATAAGCAGACTTGACAACCTTGCCTGGAGTCGACCAGATCGAGTCAGAGTTACGCAAACTCCGTTCACTTAATGGGGCCAGTCCAATGGCAGCTCTTCTACATAGACTTCTATTGAATGGGGACAATGAATGGGGACAACCGGTAGTTGTTTTCTGCCCCCTCTATATCGCAACTCTTATTAGAGTCGACTAGGTGGCGAACATATCGTCTACATTTTCAGGTTGGTCATTTGGTCAGGTTGTCACCCGACCAAAAAAGTCAATACTGACAGCCGGTCAGCAAGTGAATTCATGAATGTAATAAAAATAATACAATTTTTTTTACTTTAAACAAAACAAGCCTGTTGGCTGCTAAACTATTAAGCTCACAACGCGTCACATCAGATCAGCTATATATTTTTTTACATTTCTTTTAAGCCATTTCGCAAAAGTGGGGCTGCATCCAGAGGCTGTGGCTATTTGGGGTTCCTTGGCATGGAAAAGCTTCTTCAGTTCTGTTCTGAGCTGTGAGGTGAAGGCAGGCGGCTGCTGCAAAATAATCGAGCTAAGCCTGTTAACGTGTCTTTATCTCTTTCCTTGCACATGTCCGCTCACTGTCTCCATGCACTCCCAACATAAGCGTACATCTCACTCCTCATTAAAACCATGGCACTAGAGACAGCTGAGGCAGTGGTTTCATGCTAAGCCCACTGGACTATGGGATCCTCCTGTAAACTCCCATTAGATGTTGAGAGGTAATTAAATGACCAGACTGACATGAGGCCATTAGTCACGCGCTTAATCTTAGTACCCAGCCTTCCTCAGCCCTTTATGAAACAACTAGCGTACACACACTGTAGAACACACTGTACACACTGTAGCCTACACACCATACACACATACCAGCCAGAGTCTGCATCTTTTGTAGGGGTGTAGCAGTTCATCGAACTAATCAATTACAAAACTGTAATCGAGAATTGATTTTAATTAAAACAACTACAATTCGACCGGCCTTTGGCCGGTCTCACTCTAGCGCCAGGCCACGCCATCCAGGTGGCCAGTGTACTGTACCTTATTGTACTGTAGCAGGCTGCACTGCACTGCACTGCACTGCACTGCACTGCACTGCACTGCACTGCACTGGGGCAGCAGTGGCCGAACGGTTTGCGGAGCGGTCTTGATACCGGAAGGTCGCTAGTTCGTATCCCCGGACCGGCACGTTAAAATTTCCACCGTTGAAGTGCCCTTGAGCAAGGCATTGAACCCCTACCATGAAATGTTCTATGAGCAGGGCATGGCTGTAAACAAGTTCTTGAGCTTAGTCCAGTTACTGGGTAAACACGGTAACTTTGCTTTACTGCACTGCACTGCATACTGTACTGTAGCAATCGAAAATGTCTTTCCTTTTCTTTGTAAATCGTCATTTCTACAATTTTTGCATGACACTACGATGAAGTACCAGAGTAAAAAGTAGGGCTTAAAGTTACAGTAAGAGACTTTTGTTATATATTTATATATTTTTATTTATTTTTTAACCAGTGTTTAAAAGCTGCATATTCTGATATAGTAGTCATTGTGACAGTCTATAGAAATGACTACTATATCAGAATATGCAGCTTCTATGCACCTTAAATAGATAAATACCGGTATAGGTACTCTATCCTGATTGGATGAAATTGCCAACCCACCTGGAAATGTATTTCTCTGTTCTCTGTTTATAAAAAGAGCTGGAGAGACAGAGGCCCCTACTGAACAAACGCTATAGATCAGACTATATTTGCACCTTTATTTACATATCACTTGAACTACCTTTTCAGTGCTTAATCAGACTAATCAATGTAATTGTCTCCACCAGGCCGAAGGCATGGGGGGAGAGTATGTTTTGCACTCCGTCCGTCCGTCCGTGTGTCCGTCCGTGTGTCCGTGAGCAGCTAATCTCGGCCACCGTTAACCCGGTCGATGCCAAATTTTGCACACACACTCCCTGGATGCCAACGATGAACCTCTGCCCCAAACTTTCCAGAACGGCCTGTTATAGCGCCACCAGGAGCCCGCTTTGTGCAAAACAAGTTTTTGCACAGTACACCTACAGATTTTGTCCAAACATCGCGCAAATTGGTACACAGTCTCTCTAGAGCCATTCAACGAAACCGGTCTTTCAGATTTCTCAGACTCCATCCTGATTGGTTAAGATTGGCTTCCAAAGTTCACAGGAGTGCTCAGTTTCAAACAAAATGCTGCAAATCATTTCCGTGAAATTGTGCACGCACATTCCCACTAGGCCGAGGACGAAATGCCACATGAACAATTTCAACTCAGCCTCAAGGTGGCGCTATAACTGGCCGAAAAGTGTTTTTACCTCTAACTGCACGGATCTGTGGATAATTTACTTTTGTTGCCCTTTTATCCAACCACCAGATGAAGGCAAGCTGCAATGTCCTACATTCCTATCCTGGTGGAGACCTGTGCCCAGAAGGGCACTTTTTCTAGTTGTGTACTAAAAATATATATTTTATATAGACTATAGCTCAGTATTTAATCTCTGGGGAAAAGTTAAATTGTCCAGACTGAATTGTCAGTGCTAACAAAGCCAGAGTACACAGTGACTATTCAGCTGTGTCCAGAGATGGGGTCATCACGACTGCATTTTGTTTCTCAAATTTCTTGCACCAGCTGTCTAAAGTTGTGTCCCAGCACCTTTCTGTTCATGCACCTTAACCCATTCAGGCCTGACGTCGAAATAAAAAACAAAAAAATTCTAAATCATGACAATTTTCTGAAAGATGTGAGGCACATTTTAACGATTTTTCAAAAATAGCAGACCTACAAGCTCGTAGCGCCACTCGGTGGCGCGCTATGAGCTTGTAGATCTGCTATTTTTCAATAGCTAAATTATAACAATGTATGTAACCACCAAAAGGGGTTCCCGCTATGATTCTTACCATTCTGTGAAGGTCCAAGTGAAGACCAAAAACAAGGCTTCTTGTAATATTGATATACGGTAGTATATCAATACCAGCTGGCTTCTTGTAATATATTGATATACGGTAGTATATCAATACCAGCTGCAAGTCACAGGAATACAGATGAAATGCAGTGCATTGCTAAACAACACGGCACAGCACGACTGTGTGGTGGATTACCTTCACAGTAGGCTATAGCATGGTGCCAGCCACCAATTAGAGGAATAGCAGGGCTAGCAAAACAGATTACTTTGACAAACGCACCAACACCGACTTAAATGTCAAATTTCCTTCCAGTGGCAGCCCCACTTTCCGTATGAATGAGAATAATTTCTATTGTACACAAAACAACATATGCATGTTTGTATACACAAAAGCAGAAGTCGCCACTCGCCATGCTGGCAAGCTGACACAAAAAGATTTCTGTTTGAGCTGGCAATTATAGATCATCCCCCTAATGTCTCTCTTTTCCTCTCCCTTTCTCTCTCCCCTGCTTAAATCTATCTCTGTTTCTTACTAGACTCTCTCCTTCTTTCGCTTACTGTCTGATTGCAACTTGAGGGAGACAGGCAGTACAAGAACCCTTCAATCTGTAGCTGAGGGCATCTGCACATGTATTCAGTACCCCTCACTCTGACCCATGAACAACTGATTTTGGCTATGTTTTACAAATCAAATCAGGCTAAAAATAAAACATCACTCGGTTGAATTTGTTTTAGTGCTTTGACCGCCGCTCCAGTTTCCAAGAAAACGAAGCCTCCAGTGGGATATCAGAGGCTGCTGTTTCTGATCACTCAACTGTGCTGTGTTTCTGCCGTGCCATAGTAATACAGAGGAGGAAGTAAATCCCATTCCAATCAAATCACTGCTTGTAGCCTTGTACACAAGCTCTTAATAAATATGCATTGCAGATCGATAGTATGCACTAATAAATTTGCCCTGGCTTGTTGGTTATTACAGTCCCACGAATAAGGAACTGGTACAAATCTCACCGCACTGCAATGACGCCCTTGAGGTGTGTAGGACACTCTTCCTGCCATGCGGGGAAAGAATCAAAAGGCAGTAAGAAAACAATGCGGTATTATTAATTAAGGGACATCCATTCCACACCAATATATGATACCATAAGATAACTACAGTAACTATATGTATAATGATAATGATGTGATCATCCACACCACACTTATGAACATTCTGAAAACATGTTGAATGTAAGTGATGTGTTGAACATGCCGCCCTGTAAACTCGGATGGATTTGAATTGGCTCTCAATGTATTCTGGGTCAAATTGCTCTGAAAAATATATATATTTATAGTTACTTCCCTATACACTGTTTTAAGAGACATGGAGTTCTCATGACGAGAGTATCATAAGGGAAGAGTGTGTCCCATGATCCCATGAGTGTGATATACACAGTACGAGCAAAATGCCTGATTTGTGAATCATAGTACATTTATTTAGCATTCAATTCAATTCAATCTTTATTGCAGACTCAGGGGAATCCATATCACAGTACAAAACAACAATACAATATTGTCATCAACTCTCCGCAGATGAAGATTTCACCAGGGAGCAAATACCACTAAAAGATGCACTGTATCGACAACCTCGTATTAAAGCACAGCCAATGTAAAATGGCACTCGCGTATTGACTGAAGACGGTACCACCACTGTGACACCAAGTTATAATAGTTAACTAAAACTAACTAAAAAACTAAAACTAGAATTAAAAAAACATTTTAGTTAACTGAAACTAAATAAAAATCACACACGTGTGAACTGAGTGGTGCAATTCCCCCCCCCCCCCCCTCTCTCTCTCTCTCTATCTCTCTCTCTCATTAGAGTCACTACCTCTCTCACTCTCTCTCATTAGAGTCACTACCCCTCTCACTGTTTCTGGCGCCCCCTACTGCTATTTTTAAGTCACATACTCATGCTCACACAGACACACAAACAAGTACGAGACACACAGACACACAGACACACAGACACACAAACACGTACGAGGACATTGCAAGCTGGTTGTAGGAGTGGTTGCACCACTCAAAAATCACTCCCGTGTGAACTGAATGGTGCAACTCCCCTCTCTCCGAAAACGATAACTAAACTGTATTGTAACTAACTGAAATTATACCCTTAGTTTTTGAGTGGTGCAACCACTCCTACAACCAGCTTGCAATGTCCTCGTACGTGTTTGTGTGTCTGTGTGTCTGTGTGTCTGTCTGTCTCGTACTTGTTTGTGTGTCTGTGTGAGCATGAGTATGTGACTTAAAAATAGCAGTAGGGGGCGCCAGAAACAGTGAGAGGGGTAGTGACTCTAATGAGAGAGAGTGAGAGAGGTAGTGACTCTAATGAGAGAGAGAGATAGAGAGAGAGAGAGAGAGAGGGGGGGGGGGGAATTGCACCACTCAGTTCACACGTGTGTGATTTTTAAATACCCTTAGTTTGAGTTTTTATCAACATTTATATGCCTTTCGGTCATTTATAATATACTCCAACTAGTTTTACAAAGTGTAGACTATAGACATGTCACCGCGCCACCTTCCCTGAAAAAGCGAGTGCCAAGTTAATCCAATTTGGGATTTAAATCATATTTGAGTGTCCTATACACAAAGCAACCAGAAAAATATGATAAAATATGGCTCTTAGGCCTTTAGGCTATGGTACAAACCAGAAACCAGAAACACTGTGAGCAGTGGCTGAGCATTGTGGAGGAGATATTTGTAATGGAGAAACTAACTCATACATTAAGACTACAAGAGGAGTTATTCACTGAAAAATGAGAGAAATAGATTGAATATAGAAATCAACGACTTCATATTCATGTGGATTCTATGATTCTCAGGTAGTCCTAATATCTCTACACCTCGAAGCATCAGGAATGACATTGTTATTGTATTCTATAGGCCCATACAGTCTAAAATAAATGCTGTATAATACACAACAATTTGTGTGCCGTTCTTAATGAATAATCATCAATCGGAAGCTATAATGGAAAACAATTTGGTTCCAGTCAGTCAAAATCGCCACACACACTGTTCAAAAAATTAATATATGAAATTGAGAATAAGCTGCCGAGTATTGATTTAGAATGTCACACAGTAGTGTATTGTACTTATACCATAGAAGGTTTATAGAACAATATTTTGTCATTCAAGCTGTTTTGAGCCATAGCGAAATGGGGATTCACTCATAATTTCGATGCCACATTGGTCCGACACGTGGCATTGTGTTTGGTTAGGGTTGGGGACAAATTGGACATTGTTAGTAATGGGGCGAGCTTGTGTCAGTGGCACATCAACATAAAGCTCCGAGTGCATTTCCTCTATCACAAACCATCACGTTTTAGCTATTTCTGGGTCTTGGGTCTCCTGAGTGGATGTTGTTATGTCCAAATAAATGTTTTAGTTTTTTTCTTCATCTTCATCCAAAAACAGCTAATGGATGGGTGCTCAAAACATATTAGTGGTCACTCAGGAGGTACACACACATCCCAGTAAATTCAATGAGAGCTCGAACAAAAGAAATAAACTGAAAAAGGAGAAAGTCTGCACACTGTTTTAAAAGCTTTACCAGAGCAGAAAAAAAAACATATCGTTGCTGTCGGGAGGAAACCTCATAACTCAATATTTGGGGTTTTTTTGGGCATGAACACACTATTGAACACCCTTTACGTCTGTGTGTTGTTTCCAATTGGTATTATCACAGTGGAGAAATAATGGACCAAAGTTACGTTTTCGAACTTTTATTGGCGAGTTTATATTTTTAAATGCTATCTTTTGAGTTTTTAGTATAATAATTACTCTGATCTTTTTTTAATCCTATACCTGACAAATAAACCAAAGTACGAAAAAAACTAAAACTAAACTAAAACTAAGCATTTTCACCAAAATAAAAACTAAATAAAAACTAGCAAACCAGCTCTAAAAACTAACTAATTTAGAAAATAAAATGTCAAAACTAACTAAAACTAAACTATAACGAAAAAACCAAAACTATTATAATCTAACCACTTTAACCATTATCTTAAAATTTAGCTATTGAAAAATAGCAGATACACCAGCTTGTAGAACTGTTATTTTGTTTTAATCGTGAAAATGTGTGCAAATCTTTGAATTAAGCAATATTACATGAGAGGGGGTGGTTTAATGTCATTAATGCACGCCTACGATGCTGCAGGAACGAGCCCACAGGGCGAGTTCCGAAAGCAACGCATTAATGACGTTAAACCACCCCCTTGAGTGGAATATTGCAATTATACAACAGTTATACCCTTAAAACTAAGATAATCACTGAAAAAACATATTTTTTAATGACAGATGTAGTCACTACGACCACAAATGTCCCAAGAAACTAGCTATAGCCTAGCCACCGAGTTTGCAGCTGAATCAGATTGCTTCCTCGAAACGACCTGTTGTATAATATATATTCTTTCACAGCGAACAGTTACATCTTTGGAAGGAGATCAGGCTGATCTTGTGGTGCGGGTAGAGACAAGAAGGAGAAATTCAATCGAATCTCGTGTGGAAGAAGGGGGAGGTGGGTAGTTGAAGGAGGGCCTTTGAAAATCAATGCCATTTGGGAGCAGAACGCGGAACAAAATGTTCAGGGCCTTTTGTATAGAATCAGTAGTTGTACAGGCGAGTTTACAGTGTACCTGGGACACGTGAAACCTTCTTGAGGTATTGTAAACTCTGAAAGAAGAGGGGTGATCCGATCGAGCACTACTGAAAGGTTCAACAGAATCACACCCGTGTGAAGTGAGGTGCGCTCTAATCATGGTACATCATCATACATCATCAAGAATGGTGGTCCCTTATTGGCCAAGGGTTCCCAATGGTGATTTGCTCCGACACACATGATGTAAATTCTTCGTTCATTGTCAATGGCATTTTAATGTTTGTTCAGACAATTAACACAAACATTAAAGCTGTATATAGGAGAAACGAGAAAAACAATAAGGGATTTGCCTTTAAACTACCCTGCCCTCTTCTTTTTGACCTTTTTATAGTGCTCGGATCACCCCTCTTCTCTCTTGTTGTCCCGTTGATCCTTGAAGCACCGTACCTTTTTAACTTTTGTACCTCCACTGAGCTCCAGGTTGATTTATTTTTCTGTTGAATGTCTTGAATTCGTGGATTTGTATTCCACGTATGTCTTAGGAATGAGGAAAAATAGATATACCGGTAGTTGCTTACTGTAGGCCTATATTTCTTTCTCGTGCTCGGAAGACACACAAAGCGCACGTGCACACACACACACACACACACACACACACACACACACACACACACACACACACACACACACACAAACAAACAAACAAACACAGCTGTTTTTGGCCTGCATGAAAAGTTCAGTATTGCAACGTTCGCCCTACATACTGTACAGCACACAGGCTAAGACGCACACGTGCACACACACGCCACAACATTAATCGGCGCACACATGTGAGCATGCATGAAGAAACACACGCTGTATACTACACAGTGATACACACTGATATTCAGCAGCCTCACATTGTTTATGTATGAGTGAGCAGAAGCCATCACAAAAGGGTTTTAATGTACGTACATATTGTAGGTAATTACGATGAGTCGCTGCCAATCTGTCAACTTTTATTGACGTTTGCTTGATAGATTGAGGCAGCCTTGAAGTGTCTGTTGTAGTTAATCTCCTTCTATCCCTATTCGTCTGCGTTTACTCGGGGACTGGCGTTGAGCGGTTACATTTTCAATGTCACTAGAGAATTGTCTCGTTGAAAATTGAAATCTGGTTATCGCAGAGGGAGTGTGTGCGTGCGTGCATGCTCACGCATTATTGCGTTGTGTTGTAATGGAGAATGCACACCGACACCGCACATCTCCTGAGTAATCAGGTCAACACCTTAACCCTCCATCCATTTTCATTAGGGGAGAGAGAGAGAGAGAGAGAGAGAGAGAGAGAGAGAGAGAGAGAGAGAGAGAGAGAGAGAGAGAGAGAGAGAGAGAGAGAGAGAGAGAGAGAGAGAGAGAGAGAGAGAGAGAGAGAGAGAGAGAGAGAGAGAGAGAGAGAGAGAGAGAGAGAGAGAGAGAGAGAGAGAGAGAGAGAGAGAGAGAGAGAGAGAGAGAGAGAGAGAGACCCAATAGGCAGACTGTTAAACCACAACACACTGTCCTCAGCAGCCTAACTCCCTCTGTTTATATTACATAAGCTTCTACAGTATATAGGCTACTACTGCTTCTTAGAATAGTCAGCAGGGATGGGATGACTGAATGTCTGATCTCAACCTATGATGTATCTTCTCTGTCAAAGATGGTGAACATTTAGTGACAGACAGATACAACATGCTTAGCCACTTTAATCCTGGCATTCCTATGTTGGCCGTGAAATTACAGGAGAAATGTCCAATTTTCAGTAATTTCATGTATCAAAACCATTTGTATGAATGTGTGTGAATGGGTGAATGTAATGCACAATCTAAGCACTATATAAATGCACCATTTACCATTTAAAAACACAATTCAAAAATCAATTCCAGATCAAATTAAAAATAATTATGAAAAATAGCTGATCTCTTAGCTCACAATGTGTCGGATCGTGACTTGCGAGGCATTGTGAACTTGTAATTGTTCCTATCTCAGTTTGAGATAGGGACAAGCTCACCCAGGTAGTCAACCAGGATAGTAAGTAGTAAGATCACTGGAGACAAACAATTGCAACTTCAAGACATATACAACCGCTCCATTAAAAAAAAAAAGGCAATTCATTTTTACAAGCTAGGACTCTACCCACGACAGTGAGACAGTAGGCTACTGCTATATGGGCCTGGGTTTTCTTTATCTTGAGATGGAGCTTAAGTGGTTAAACAGCGATGCACTGTGCATTACCTCGCAACGTAATATACATTAAGGTACTGTGCATCTCTTCCAAGAATGTGACTCATCTTGGTGCGGTGCGGGCTGATCGATGCGAAATGCATACCAATGTCATCTCCACCTAAGAGGCATTTGTGTCACGCCATCCGTTCACTCTGGCGGTATCCACTCGGCTCCACAGCACTGTGTTTGAGTTAAATCCTTGGAAGAAGAAAAACTGGGTATTTCCAATGTGACTGTCTTTGCCAACCTCTTTTGCTCTGAAGTGTAGGGTCAGGTCGCGGACACGAGCCAAATGTGGTCTGAGAGGTGAGATGGGGAAACGGGGGACAAATTGGATGAAAGAGCAGTAAGGGGATAATTTATCTGAATTAGGAACTGAACCCACATAGTGTTTTTGTTGTTGGTATATACAACACATCAAATAGTAATGAAAGTAAACCACGGATAATATATGGGCAGCCATGGCTGTATGGGTAGAGAGGTCGCCTGGAAAATAGATCGCTGGTCAAGTGGTCATGTGGCCTGGTCCATGAAGGACCACTTCTCTGGTCCATCTCTCTTGCTCAGAGAAGTGTCTCTAAGGTCGCATTCTACTTCAGTAGTCTCGATGCAATTGCGATTGGGAGAAGTTGCATCATTCTTGCATTTTGTATTTGCTGCGTTTGCATTCACACTGCGCTGTATCAACCGCAGCAAGGAAACTCAGCAGGGAACTTTGTCAATGTGTTCAATTCATAAACTACACAGTGAAATCTATGGTGTTAAAATTGTACTTCGAGAAATAGTTAGGACGTAAAGGTGTGTGTGCACTGTTTTTTTGGGCACATAACAGCGGAGATGGGAGCTCAAAATGCATTATCCGAGTTTACAATATACTATTAATCCCATCCAATCATCCTCATTTAAATGTATTATGCATATGGCCATATCATGCCATGTTAGCTACAGTTTATGCTCTATGTGTTAATTTTGAAGTAGGCTAATTATATTTAGACGAAGAAAGTCCCCACTCGGATCCCCACAGACGGTGACAACCTCTATGTTTACGCACAGACAGACTGAATATTATACACTGCAGTGTTTTTATGTTTCCTTAAGCAATTTATTAATGTGTTCGTCTAACGATATTTCGACGAGAGCTTCGGTCTCCTCATTCGACTATGTCTATCCGCTGCGTAAAATATGCCTTCTCCGTCTCCAACCGTGTTTACTCCTCATTCATCCGCCACATTGTTTGCTTAATTTCCTTTTTTTGATGCGGGTTGCATTCACACCTGCAGGGAATCGAAGTCAGGTGCGCTTGGAAGTGAAGCGAAACCCCCGTTTTTTGGCAAACTAGAATAAGATTGTTTGATCCGCATCAGAGCTCAATTATAGCAATGTTACAAGTTAAATGCTTAACTTGTAACATTGACATATCAGGCAGGGATGCGAGCGGGGGTCCGGGAAACTCTTTTTTTTATAGGCTTTCCATCATATAACTCTATGCTTTCCATATGTTGTTTGGTCGTATTCTGGTTATTCATGCTTTTATGATCTGTTTTGACATTTATCAATGCTCCGACCAAATCCTGTTTAGGATCACATAAATGGCACGTTGACATCCGCGTAAGCCAAAACCCATGCTTGAATTTAAGGCAGAAATGTCACATGTACTGTGCCAAACGAGTGGGGACCATATTATTGTCTTGGTGAACGAAATGAACTACCGGTAGCCAGTGTTGTCACGCATTCATATTTTGGGTGAACTTGAACAGAACGTAGTCTTACTGTATTTCCCACCAATAAGCCCTTATCCGACACAAATTAACGAATCTTTCTCAACCGTACAATTTCACTGGAGCGCACAGCGAGCATTCACGCAACTGCATGATGATCCTGACATGCAGGCAAACGGCAGACACAGAACATCCCGACTCCCGACCCAAACACTGAGGAAACTTGTTGTTTCATTAAACATAATGTGCCACGAATAATAGATTGTTATTTTTGCGTCGAGGAGGTATGTGGCCATATCGCCATAAACGGCCAACAAAAGACATCTCCCTCCTACAGTGAGTGAAGCGCAGTAATGCCTGATTTATTCTTCGTCGTACAACGTGTTCCGTGCTTAAAATAGCTGAACTACAAGAGTCCACAACGCATTGTGAGCTTGTAGATCAGCTATTTTCAGCTTGCAGAGATATGCAGACTGTGAGAACCGAGAACATTCAGAACTTTTTGCCTTCACAATAAAAGCAGGCAGCTTTCACAAGTTGGCCCTTAATAAAAGATAAGGAAAATAATTGAGAATATGGTGGCATTTCACATCGCAAAAGAGCTATTATTTTCATAATGTAAAAACAATGATGAGGAATTAATTTGGATAATGATAATGGGTATATTGTAAAAGTTGGCACTTTATTAATCCCAAAGTTTGGAGTTAATTCCCACTAGCAGGCTTTATTCCTATGGGCTGTAATAATAATAATAATAATAAAAATTAAAAAAATAACGAAAGAGAACTATAATAGTTCCCCATACCCCTGAGTGAGGGGTATGATGTTCGAGAGATCCGATACCCCGATGACCTTGGGATACATCACCAAGGATACGCCCCAGGTGCATCCATGAAATGTTTTTTTTCATAAGCGTGTAGGATATAGGGACACACGAGGGAGGGAGAGAAGAGAAAAGAGGAGAGAGAGAAAAGATATGCCACCACCTCCTTTGAGAAGCAAGCGAGAATGTTGGGATACATCACTGAGGATACGTCCCAGGTGCATCCATGCATAAAAAAAAGAACTTTCCCAACACTGCCAGTAGCTCACTTCCTGAAAAGATGTGTTCGGCGGGCTCTCCCGCGGAATGCGGAAGGTCAATGTTAAAGCACAGCTGCACAGGGTTTCCTAGTCATAAATCCACGGCTCCGCCTGCAGTCCCGCCTCTGACCAGTAGGGCCGAGCGCTTCAATGTTGGAGAGCCTCCCTGGGGGCTTGGTTCTGGTCAGTCAAACTAACTTGCAACTTGCTTCCTGACACCATGCATCATGGGAAATTAACAGATTGAGCAGGCACACCCCCAGCGTAATACTGGAATGCAATTACATTCAGCAGGCTCCGCCCCTGTCGCATAATCAATGTGCCAGGACCGACAGATGATTGGCTGTGCATGGGTATCCAGCAATCATCCCACTCTCATAACTCCAGGATTTTGTTTCAAACTATACAATCGGTTATAAATCCACCACCCAGTCAACCCTGCCTAGAAGCTTCTCCAGAACAGTGTGAGGCGTTCCTGCAACACTTTGTTGGCAACACCCTACCAACAGTCCTACCAACAAGTGAATCCCTTGACTCCTTCAAAACCGCTCTCAAAGGGCACCTACGGATGGCTGCAATTCGAAACTGGCCTCTGTAAGATCTGAATCCCCCCCCCCCCCCCCCCCCTTTCCCCTCACTGTATATGTATCTTTTCCCTTTTTGCTTCCTATATGATGAATTCCTGTTCTGTTCTTTAGCTACATAGAAATGTCTATTTGTATGTCTCTAAATGTTTTGATGAATTGAACAATGTGGACCCTGTTGTAAACAAGTGTAATGCTTAATTGGGTCGTCCACTCACAGTTAACAGTCTTTGTATTGAGTTTGTGCTTGAAATGTACTGTAAATTCTGCAAACTGTTAATAAATATTTCAATCAATCAATTCAATCAATGGCAAGATTGAAGTGATTAGACAGCAGCTGCCTGCAGTACGGACAGTTTCTGGAGTCTGTCCGGTACCGCCCTCCCAATTAACTTCATTCAACCCAATAACATTAACTACACTCTTGGAAACTATCACTCACATGAATTCTTCATCATGCCCCCTTGATATAATTCCCACCAAATTTCTGAAGGAGAACATAATGACTGTGGCCCCCGCTATCATGTCTATTATTAATTGTTCTCTGTCAACTGGCATATTCCCCTCGAATTTAAAAAATGCGTTGGTCCAACCTCTTCTAAAAAAAACCTCATTGGACCCCTTAGTTTTAAACAATTTTAGACCAATCTCTAAACTACCATTCTTATCAAAGATTTTAGAAAAAACTATCTACTCAATTGATCAATTTTATGAATCTTAATTCTGCGTTCGAAACTTTTCAGTCTGGCTTTAGGGCCTTGCACAGCACGGAAACAGCACTTTTAAAAATTACGAACGACCTCCTTTTAAATACAGACTCCGGTGACTGCTCAATTTTTTTCCTTTTAGACCTGAGCTCTGCCTTTGACACTGTCGATCACACCATTTTAATCGAACGCCTGAAGAACCTGGTCGTGGTCGGCATAAACGACGTTGCTTTAGAGTGGTTCCGATCATACCTAACAAACAGAAGCGCCTCCTCATCACGAGCTCCTTTTAAATGTGGCGTTCCACAAGGTTCTATCCTTGGTCCACTACTTTTTACAATTTACATGCTGCCAATTGGAAACATTATTAGGAACCATGGAATCAATTTCCATAGTTATGCGGACGATACGCAGCTGTATATCCCCCTTAAACCTGGTGTTGCAGGAAACGTACCACGCCTTATTGCGCGTCTCTCTGACATAAATAGTTGGATGTCTCAGAACTTTCTGCAATTAAATGAATCCAAATCAGAAATTATCATATTTGGCCCCCCAAACTCAACCCAATCATTTCATTCTGAACTTGGCACCCTATCCGCAAACATCACACACTCAGCCCGCAACCTACTGTAGGTGTTTTCTTCGATCCGGATATTTCCTTCAACACCCAAATCACCAAAGTAGTCCAGTCATGTTACCATCAAATCAGAAATATCGCTAAAATTAAACCTTTTTTGTCATTTACAGACCTGGAAACCGTCATACATTCATTCATATCTTCACGACTGGATTACTGTAACTCACTGTACTCTGGTATGAGCAAAAAATATATATCTCGCCTCCAGATGGTGCAGAACTCTGCGGCTCGCCTTCTCACCAACACGAGAAAACGTGAACATATCACACCGATTTTAGCTAATCTTCACTGGCTCCCTGTAAGCTACAGAATTGATTTTAAGATTTTATTGATTACTTTTAAAGCTCTACATGGTCTATCTCCCATTTATTTAAGAGATTTGCTGAAACCCCATAACCCTGTACGCTCCCTTAGGTCATCGGGGAGGGCCCTCCTAGTTCCTCCTGCAACGCGTCTGGTCACTCGGGGTGGCCGGGCCTTTGCGGCTCAGGCACCTTTGCTCTGGAACTCCCTGCCTCTGGCTCTTAGATTAGCAGAATCAGTGCCTTCTTTTAAAACGCTTTTAAAAACACATCTGTATGCCAAGTGTTTTTCCTAGTATTGTTTTTTATTGTTTTATTGACCTGTTATTTTCTTCATGCTTTATTATATCTGATGTATTGATGTTTTGTTGTTTTTATGTTTTTATGATTACTGTTTTATAACCTGTCTGTAAAGCACTTTGTAACTATACGTTTGGAAAGGTGCTATACAAAAATACTATTCATCCCATCTATCAGCCTGATTGGTTCATGGATTTCAATCACTGGGGACCAATCATCCAGAGAGCCTCCCAGTGGCCCCTGATTAGTGCATGGATTGGTCCTTGTTATTACCAGTCATGGTATGTGGATTAAAAGCTGCAAATTTAACCACATTAACTCTAGTGTGTCTATTCTGGGCAAACATTTGGCAAAAATAGGTGAACACTCAGCAAAAATAGAGGGTATGCGCATGCATGAAGTGAATGGAAAATCGAGTGGCAAAGTGAGTTGAACATTGTCACGCAATCAGACTTTTCTGTTCGGATATACAGTATGGGCTGTCAATGCCAGAAAGTAATTTTTTGCCACTCGGTAGGCGTTTCCGCATTACTTCCGGGTATGATGATGATGTCACACGCATACCCTCTATTGGTAAACATCTACAAGCTCATGCACAGGTTTTAGCTTGTAAATCGATAGTTCTTGTTGACATAACAAACTATATAGGGTTTGGTTAAGATAGTTTTATGAATATATGTAGGTATGCAAATACAGCATGTGTCCATGTACATAGTTATGTACTTTATATACAGTAAGTAAAGTGTGTATGTCTGCTGACATGTATAATCTATGCGTGTACTGTATATGTACTGGATGCTTGATGTATTTATATGTTCAAGATAGTATACTGTATGCATGCTCAGATCTCAATACAAATCCATTGAAAATGAGGCATTTTCAGAATCACTAGCAGGGGGAAGGAGACATCAAAATGTAATTGAATGTATGGAAACACCACAATATGGATGCTCTTGTAGAGAATACAACAGGTCTTCTTGCCTGGGAGTTTTTTTTTTATGTGGGATCACATCGAACCCTAATCAAATACAGTAAGTGATGTGATCCCATATCCCCTTCCAATAACGGCCATACTGCCCACACACTGCACTTTTGGATTACATCTAATTTATGAAGCATATCAAATTATTTAGGATTATGAAAAAGAAACGGCAGCCATTTCTTTCTGCTACAGCCAAAGAGAGAAAATGCACCATGCCATGCACTGATGGTCATATTGCTTAAGACGGTGTGTGTGCTGTAAGTGGCCGGCAATCTACGACATTGGTTTCCTGGTTAGTAGAAGTTATCCCAGATGAATGAGGAGCATCCACCGAACAGTGAAAGCAAAAGGAATGAAATTAAGAAATCAAATGTGAGTCCTGCAGAAGCGCAAACAAGATTATCACTTCGTAGCCCCAAGACATTTCATGGCCAACCTGAAGTAAGTTATGACAATTACCTGTTTCATACGTATACATCCAGCTGAGTACTGCCCTGATTTTGCTTCTGTATATTACAGTAAAGCATATGAAAAGAAATTGGGAGGCGCAGTGAGCTATAATCAGAGGAAGCAACGAAATTATCCAGGGCATCTGAATTGGGGCTTGGCTTTGATGTACGAACATTCGTTGCATATGATACCACCGGGGGTTTATAGTCCAATTCAATGGAAGTTGCTTAAGTTGTACCACTGTACCAGCATGGTGCAACATGTTACTGTTGCACCGTAACATGTTTTGTTTATTTTTCTCACTAAATCAGGAAGGAAGATTATGTGCAGTATTATTCTTTGGACAAAATCACAAGGCCAACTAGTCTCCAAAATGAAAGAACAAGAATCTTCAATCTACCCATAGACTTTTCTAATCACTTTCTAGATCCTTGGAACAAGCATAATATTAAGGTATCTCAGTGGCAGCACAGCTGTACTTTTGCATTTCATGCATGTTGTAATGCACATACAGTATTGCATCCTTTTTCCACACACACAAGCTCACATTGCATAGCATTATCACTAACTACCGTTCATTTTTGCAATAATTTGCCAGTGTCCTGTGCTGTGATACTACAGATTTATCTGCGCAAGCATGACACATGGACATAACATTAAACCCTTCAAGGGCATAACAGATATTGATATAACATCATACAATCCACAGAAATCCATACAATTAACATACTGCCACAAGGAGGAGGCTGGGGAGGCAGAAGGAGTTTGATCACTGACAAGCTGTGACCTATGCTGCTGAGCATGCATGTAGTATAGGAGAGTGGCTGGTCTTCTGCTGAACAAACACTGCCTAGAATGAGTGTGTACTGTATGTGTTAGCTGGTTAGCGAATGAGATTAGTGTGTGATTGAGCGTGGAGAGCAGCCTGACTGCCTGAACTATCGGGTCACTCAATTTTACGCACCTCTCGTCTTTATGCATTTCATAATTCATAAAATAGCTAATGGGTTTGTTGTCCTTAGAGGGTTTGACCCCAAAAGATTTCGAACTAGAAAAAGTGCCCTAGGAGTGTGTGTGATGTTTGGCAAAATGTTTACGAGTAAAGTTGTACACGGATCGATGCATTTATAGATCAAAACAGGAATTGCCCTGTTATAGCGCCACTGTGACGCTGATTTGGAGAAAAATAAGTGGCATGTCCTCCTCGACATAGTGGAAATGTGCGTGTAAAATTTCACGGAAATTGCATACTGTTTGTTATTTGTGGCATTTTGTTCAAAACGGACCAATCATGCAGGCTTTGGAAGTCAATCTTAGCCAATTAGGATGGAATATGGGAAATGGTGCAGATCCGTGTTGATCCCATGACTATGAAGATGGTGTACTGTATACCGAATTGTGTGTATGGATAAAATGTGTATGGGTAATCTACAGAAATGTGTTTTGCCTAATTCACCCTCATGGTGGCGCTATAACAGACCGTTGTGGATTCCAGGGAGTGTGTGTACTGTGTACACAGTTTGGCATGGATCGGGCCAATGTTGGCAGAGATTAGCTGGTAACGGACGGACGGACACACACACACACACACACACACACACACACACACACACACTCACGGACACACATACACACACACACGGACAGAGTGCAAAACATATACTCTCTCCCCATGCCTTCGGCCTGGTGGAGACAATTCATTTGCTTACCTTTCTGTACACTATCATGTTGGGCGACTCATCAGCTACCCCATTGGTCCCCTGTCCAACACTGTTGGTCTGTGCCATGATCTAGGAGTCTAATCTGCTGCAGCAAATATCAGGTGCTCCTATCATGGACAGTAGAGACATATCGGAAAATCAGACTTAAAATCATAACTTCAACATAACTTGCAATTTTGCCCCATTTGACATTTCTATGATGCATCACCTGCATGGACATGCCATGTTCCAGTCTGTGCACACATGTTCACACATCTGACAAGGTCTGTGCGAGGATTTTTTTTTTTTCAAAAAAGGTGCAAAAAGGAGGCTAGCACATCAAATGAATACATGGCAGCACCATGTCGGATCCAGTTTCACTATGAATTAACTACTGTACAACAAACAGTATAGTCTATAAGGAGGGATTTTTACTGTTTTATTATCAGCTATTGTACACGCAATGGCTTAAGTGTAGTGGTATGTTGTTATTACCATTTCGCTGTTGGATTCAACAGGCCAAATTAGAGGCTGTAAAATCCAGAGCTAAGCATACAGGGTCATCTCCTTGGATCAGTGAGAATATCTACAATTTTAAGAGAATGTGGGAGGGCTGAACGTAGGTGGAGGAACACAGGACTTCAGTAGGCTACTAGTACCAACCATTGAAGGTCTAAATGGACTCTTACAATAAGTTAGTGAATATGAGATATGCTTCACTAACCGTGACCGGGGTCTCCCAGGGGTGTATTAATAAGCGTATAATTTTCTTTAAATTAACTGAATTATAAACTGAAAACTCTTATAATTGTCCCAGATCATGCTTACGTTCTAAATTCCAGTCATCAATGGTCCTTTATCCAACAATGCCAGGTTTGTTGATCCCAGCCAACACATGTTGTTCATCTCTGGAATATGTACTGTAAGATCAGATCAATATTGAGCTTTTAAAAACTCAACCAATCTCACAAATTTCTCCTTCGGAAGACAAAATAAAGTAACCTTGAACCAAAGACAGGATCTCCTCAGACCCTCATTTATTTCCCTGCACGGTGCTGTGTTGTGTTGAGTTGGTATTTGTGAAAAAAGAATTGAATGCATTCATGTTAATGTCGAAGTAAATTCATATGTGTGTAATGTATACACAATGGCAAATAATTGAATCTGAATCTGAATCTGAATTCAAGGTGTCTTTGACTATGCGATGGACCTTATGGTATCATAGCACCACAAAGGCCCTGCCCCTGAAAACAAAGCTCCAGACATCCCAAAACAAACAGGTCAGGTTATTGCTTGGCCATACTCCTACAACTCACCTTACCTCTGCTCATAGGTTGGATGGCTTAGAGTAGGCCCGGTCTACAAGATACGCTACACCACAAAAACACCCATGTACCTGTAAAACTACTTCCTAAACAACAACGCTGTCCACAATCACAACACCAGAGGGAGTTCTATAAATCATGTTCAACCCAGATTCGGCTCAAACAATGGGTTAAATTAATTTAGCTCCCACAGTATGCCACAAGAATGTGGAATACCTACCAACAGTCGTAACGGAATGTGAATCCCTACTCTCCTTAAAAACCGCTCTCAAAGAGCACTTGCGGGTGGCTGCAATTAGATTTATATTCGGTTTATATTATTATTTTTTGCATACTATTTGTAAGTCATTAAATGTTCTGATGAATTGAATTTGAAGGACCCCAATTAAAACAAGCCTTTTAGTGCTTTCTTGGTTGTTTTTTAAATTATCTTCCCAGCCTTGTATTGAACTGTGCTTTCCTGCGCTTATTCTACAAACAGTTAACGTTTTTAATCAATCAATCAATCCATTAATCAATCCATCAACTAAAACCAGGAGAATAATTATTCCTAATTCAACTCCCTTAAACTCGTTACTTGTCTTGCTTTCTCGCCCCCCTATAGTGGCGAAAAATAATACTTCTGGGAACTCAGATTACTGCTGACTGACTAAGATTTTTGTAAGTTACTAAACCCCTAAGAGCCTGTGCCCGGTCTGGGGTCTGCAGGCAGACTAGCTGGTAGTTCCTGAGTAGAGGCTTCAGACAGCTGTCAGGGCTCCTCAACTCTGGAACACCTTTATCTCTATATTTTGTATTTTGTTGTAAAGCACTTTGTATCCTTGTTTGAAATTAAGTGTTCCATGAATAGTTATCATAGCCTATATTGTTATTATTATCATAGAGGATTTAAAACCAAGCTTGATTTCCATTCCATGGCACCAACTAGGTGAGCCAAGGTGAGGACCCATGCAGACACAAACAACAAATACCTCAAATGAACACAAAACTCCTATAGCAGACATGCTCATTCCGGGTGCAGTGCAGGTGCACAATCAAAGCGTCAAGTGTGTAAGACGCTGGAAGTGTGGAATTTAATATTATGTTAGCATATAGGTACCTATTTCATCCTGTCTTCACTTCACGCTACCACACGTGAACGTCTCACAACGATTATTGTACGACGCTGTATAGCCCGTATAGTCTACAAACGGGGTCATCTCACCTTATTCCCCGTTTTCTACGCGAGTCTACAAACGTTGTTTTCTTTCTTTTTCCGCATGGCTCTAACATTTCAGCACCGTGGACAGCTGCGGTAGACCGCCCGCACTCGTATATAGTAGCCTAATCAATCTCTCCCGTCTGTCGCCAGCATGCAACACAGGCTCAGCAATGCAATGTCGTTCATTGATGATTTAGCCTACCTGAAAAATGCCCACAGACCACGATCGGACTCCTGATTCCTTGCAGAATGGTTGTGTTGTGTGTGCCTTGCGTGCGCTACGTCAACTGGCAGACATACAGGAATGTGCAGTTAAGTCATTTCATTTGCAACGAGAAGAAGCTGCAAGCATTCGATGCAGACTTGGTAGGCTATACTGCTCTCTCCTCCGCCTCCTCTTAAAATGATGCTCAAAGCTCGGGAGCGCGGCACTCTCGGAGTCCTGTGAACGCGCAAAGAATACGCTATAGTCTACGACCCGTTTGGGAAACATCCAGTCCAAACTTATTATGTTCTGAAATGTGTGTGCAGTGTGCTGCTGAACTTGTGACGGATAGGGGGGGCTTGTTCGGCGTAGGCTAATTCAATCTACCAATCTAAACCTTTATTCATACAGGGAAGCCCAAACGCAATTAAGGGAGGGATAGCCTGCAGCTGACTGGAAATAAACCCCAATAAATTGGACCCGGCCTGCAGCGATCGCACTGGTAGCGAAGCGGTCTTTATCATCTTGCATCCTGATATGAGTGAAGGGGTTTATTTCTCAATTAATCATTAATTGAGAAATAATCGACATGAATTTAATGACGGGGTTCCCGTCGATTATACCGTTGTTAATTTACGCCAGGTGCTATAATATTGAATATTCTGTTACTGCATTGTCTATTTCTCGCCTGATTTCATAATCATTCTTCAGTGTAGGGCAGTTAAAAAAATAATCTGATGTCCGTCCGTGAGCCCTGAGCCGTGAGGTCAGATAGAGTTGCTGGCTGGCTCCATATACATGTGCAGATCTAGGTGATGAATCTTGATCCAGTCTTCTCCACGGCTATCCAGGGTTAATGAGGCCAGTACGTGTTGTGACTCGTGATCTTCATATATGGAGATCCAGGTGATGACAGTCAGCTCCACATAATGGAGATGCATGTGTTGTACGGTTGTACCGTAGGCCTATACCAACCAATACCAATTGGTTCATTTGCAAGTGACTCTTGTCCTCGCAACCACATGGTTATCATGAGACTGACACAATATGTCTATATGTGAATGTCCACATGCATGACTCTTTGGCATTTGATCAACTTTGACCAAAAAAATTACAATGAAAATGACTATACTGTCTTGAAGGTAGAATCCTGAAGAGGTATACACATCCTGCTGTCTGGTGTCCTGTGATGTGAAGAGAGGAGATATAAGGGTTTTGATGAGGTCAGATCAACATATGGAATGAATTCTGTACTGGCCATAGTGTGTCTTGATATAGTGTACAGGGTTTTATGAGGTCAAATCAACATATGGAATGAATTCTGTACTGGCCATATGGAGCGTGTCACGAGGTGTGATGAATGCCTCGTGCAGGTTTTCATAGTAAACTGTGACCTACAGTCGCAATTAAGCCATAGGCCTACGTCATTATGTTTTGTATAGGCCTATAGGCTATGCCTACATCTTGTAGGTATAACGCATATGAGCCTGATGCTCTGTGTGGGTCTGTAATTGAGTTCTACATAAATATGGAAAAATAACACTGCTGAATTCAGTGGTTGACCAACCAGAAAAAAGCATTCATCCATGCAAGCCGTAAATTAACCTTTGCGGTGGGACCCTATGCTCAAATTATAATTAATAGTTTGACAGCACAAATAAATCCAATACAAAACGGATGTGAATTGAAATGGATGAGGGCACTGGTTGATGATGTGTGTTGACAGTTAACTGGCTGTGCCTTTCATGCCATGCGTGCCATGCCATGTTATTAAATTACATGTCATGCCTATAGCACCATTCTACAAATGTGGAGCCCTTATTTCAACTGCTCTATCCCCTTCTGTTACAAGCCTTGCCGTGGTGAAAACCTTGAAGCAGCTGGTCTGATCGATCTGGTTGCGGCGAACTTGCGGGTATATAGGCACGTAGGGGTGCACAAGATCAGTGATCAGATTCTGTGCTTTAAAAACAAATGATATTTTAAAATCAGTTCTAAAAGCCATAAGTAGCCAATGGAGTGAGGCCAGCACCAAAACAGTACACACTACACAGGCCAGTAGGCTACACAGGCCAGCATCCAAATGTATCCTGATATCATTATGGACTGTGTTTGGCATGCAAACTGACTGAAAAGCAACCTATTAGGCCAATGTACACAATGTGCACACACCATTCAGAATTCGCCTCAACACACACAAAACTACACTTTCACACTACAGCTTCCCTCATGATTTCCTATCATCATATTCTTGCATTATATTTTCTTGACCAACCATTAGTCAGTCAGTCAGTCAGTCAGTCAGTCAGTCAGTCAGTCAGTCAGTCAGTCAGTCAGTCAGTCAGTCAGTCACTCACTCACTCACTCACTCACTCACTCACTCACTCACTCACTCACTCACTCACTGTTTGAGTAATTAATTATACAATTGTATTATGGGGAGTCCTTTTGGAACAGAAGTGTCGTGTTCAACCCTCTGTGTAGGCAAGTGTGTCCAAAACTGCCAGATTAATTAGATGAATTAGACCAGTGATATCATGATGGTTTCTTCTCCCACTGACCTCTGTTAATTCAATGAATTTAGCTCATCAAAATGGTGTGTTATGAATGTAGTTTCATTGGTGGGCTTATAATAAGAAATGCTTGGCAGCATTGTGAAAATGGATTAGCAGGCATAATTAACCACAAATTGGTTAATTACACAACCATCACAGCAGGTGTAAAAAGAATCACACCTTTGTGAAGTGAGGGGCGCTAATATATTAAAGTCTAACTCATGTTGCTATGGTGATGTAATGGTGATGTCAACCAAACGGTGTCATCTTTATTGTTAATGGCATTTAATGTTTGTGTTAGGGACAAGATGATGTAAATGTTCCCTTCATTGTCAATGGTGTTTGACATTGAACTAAAAACAAACATTAAACCTGTATATAGGAGGGGCTAGCTCAAACATCAGTTTTCGGTGTAAGATATTAGCTCACAGTAATGCCAGAAGGGAAGGGAGTTATATGTATTCGCCAGACTATAAAGTGAAGTCACTTTAGCAAGACAAATATATACCATCATTTTGTGCTACAGTAAATATGCCATCCTACTCACCGCTGACCCCTCAAAGTGATGCTCTTTTAACTCACTGCTGACCCCTCAAAGTGATCCTCTTTTAACTCACTGCTGACCCCTCAAAGTGATGCTCTTTTAAGTCACCGCTGACCCCTCAAAGTGATCCTCTTTTAACTCACCGCTGACACCTCAAAGTGATGCTCTTTTAACTCACCGCTGACCCCTCAAAGTGATGCTCTTTTAACTCACCGCTGACCCCTCAAAGTGATCCTCTTTTAACTCACCGCTGACCCCTCAAAGTGATGCTCTTTTAACTCACCACTGACCCCTCAAAGTGATGCTCTTTTAACTCACCGCTGACCCCTCAAAGTGATGCTCTTTTAACTCCCCGCTGACCCCTCAAAGTGATGCTCTTTTAACTCACCGCTGACCCCTCAAAGTGATGCTCTTTTAACTCACTGCTGACCCCTCAAAGTGATGCTCTTTTAACTCCCCGCTGACCCCTCAAAGTGATGCTCTTTTAACTCACCGCTGACCCCTCAAAGTGATGCTCTTTTAACTCACTGCTGACCCCTCAAAGTGATGCTCTTTTAACTCACTGCTGACCCCTCAAAGTGATGCTCTTTTAACTCACTGCTGACCCCTCAAAGTGCTCCTCTGTTACACATTCTCCGAAAGGTCAATAATAACCACTAGGGAACTCAGTCAGTGTATTTTAATGCCTTTCCTTCTAGATGATTACATTACACAATGCAGTATTGACAACCAACCAATCAGTAGGGAGCGTATATATATCACAAGTGGAGTTCAGAGTGAGGCTCATGACAATTCAGCCAATGTGGTAAGTGGACTTTACACCAATCCAATATTGACTGGTCAGGATAGATCTGACCTGGTCAGATCAGTGTCGACCTGCTCTACCTCCTGAGCCACAGTCGTGTGTGTGTGTGTGTGTTTGTGTGTGTGTGAGAGCACGCTTAGGTTTAGAGAATGATCTGAGGCCATCTCTGAATGTGGCGGTGAACAATATAGCCCTTACATGCATGTATTATAAGTATATAATATATTATAAGTACATGCATGTAAGGGCATAGGCATATATATATTGGCATAGTGCTCCATGGGACTGTCTTGAGGTCGAGGTGGAGGAATATTATTTATTTGTGAATTTATAATCAAGAACAGTAGAGCCATCTGGTGGCTTTCCTGCCACGGTTCTTTATTTTTTTAAATTTTGAACTGCCCCTTTAAATGCTGAAACGTACTAGATACTCCATATCCCACAATCCATTGGGCCCGCTCCGTCGTCGAACAAATAGCGGAAACAAAAGAAATCACCGATTTCTCAAAACAAAACAACACCGAGCCGAGTCAAAGAATTCAAGTAAAGCGGTGACTGACAGCTGTCAAACCTCACACTACAACTACATACAATTCGATAGGGCTGACATGGCTTTGAAAAGAATACAGAAGGTGAGTGTATTCCATTTTTAACGTAATGTAGCGTATGTTGGTCTCATGGAAAAACACAGTAGCATATCGTAAACAAGTCCGTCGGTTAATGTTAGCTAACTGATTGTTTATCACAAGTTGGTAACATATTGTGTACATGTTGACAACATCAGGTGACTTTAATCTGCTTGCTAGAAACGCTGTTGACATTTGTGGTGATTAAGAGCCAGCTAACTTTGGCGTTTTGGCTACCACACAAGATATAGGCCTGAATCAAACGTTTCTGGGGTTGTGTGTTTTACGCTTACTCTGTTACATTACATGTTATAACGCCCTGAAAGCATGAAGACGCGTGAAACACCCATTGACCAGGGGAAAAAACGCAAACCAAAAAAACAACCTCTGGTACATGGTATCAGTGGGGATATATCAGTGGTTTTTATTCAAAGACCTCTTGATAGGATTAACTCATTTAAACAGAATTTGGGGCTTATAATTTTATGTTGCTAATTTTTATAAAATTGGTGTAAAGCAGACCTATATTTTGGCAATTCCAAGTGGAATATTTTCCATCCACAAATCAAACTCTTAACAATCTTTGTTTATATATATATGTTATATATTAAAAATACTTAATGAAGGAGTTCATATATTATTCACAAGTTACAACAGAGCTGAACAGTGTGATGTGTAATCCACAGATTCTAATTTGTTATTCTGTTTGTTTAATATTAACAGGAGCTACATGATTTGCAAAGGGACCCACCAGCTCAGTGTTCAGCTGGTCCAGTCGGGGAGGACTGTAAGTCTAAGACTGTATGGAAATGAAGACATGGAAATGCCAATGTTAATCTCACATTTTGTTCACCTAATTTGGGCATTTTGCTGCTGATGCAGCTGTCGTCTAAAAAGATGGATTAATCTGAAGCCTAAACAGTGATTGTATTTTTCTCCTTTCTTTCTGCAGTATTTCACTGGCAAGCTACCATCATGGGACCGGTGAGCTCTTTTTCTGGATTTTTGTTTTGTTCCAAGTTGCTTCTGGAGCTTTTAGACAATAGTGTTTTATTTTGACTGACAACTACCCTACCTGTTGCGCAGAGAGCATAGAGTGGTGCATTCTATCTGAGTGCTTACAAGCTCAAGCCTGTAGCATCACTCAACTTGCTTTCTACATAGTTCCAGTCTTGTACTGTATATAGCATAGAAGTGCTATAGAATAGCTAATAGAAGTACCCAGTAGTACTTCAACTCTAGTCTTCATGTGTCCGCACATGTAATGTCCTCTAATATAAACTAGTGACAGGCAAATAAGATCTTTATTCTTTTTTTCCTTTGCCATTTTATGTTTTATTTTAGATAAGAGTAGTTTAGAGCAGAGGTGCTGAAGCTTTTCAGGCCGTGACCCCCCCCAAAACTGGGAGACCTGAGGGACCCCACCCTGACAAGGGAATTGCAGGAGTTGAGGCATTACATTTAGTTTGACTCAATTCCACAGATAAATATTGTGAAAATAGCTGATCTAAAAGCCCCCCCCCCCTTTTTTTCTCAGGTAATATTTCCCAATTTGGCCAATGTTTGAAAATATTTATAATATAGTTTTGTTAATTACCTTTGAAGAAGAAATGGTGTAATCTTTCATTTTGTATTTTAGCTTAAACGTCCTTAAATTCACTTTAGTAATGTGCAGAATCTGCTTATAACCTGCATAGATTTTTACTGTGTGTTGGTTTGTTTACTGTTGTGTTGGTTTGTTTACGGTTGTGCGAGGAAACAACTTTGCACATTAGCTAATCATCTGGGGACACCCTCAAAATTATTCAGGAATACCTCCACAGTTTGAGAACCATGGTTTCAGAGAGACATGAAACGACAGACAAGACGGGAGTTGGACTGGAACTTGGGTCTCCGTGTTCACAAGGAGCATGGTCTATGCAATAACTGGCTGGGCGGCTGGGCCACAAAGCACCCTGACAAAGAACATTGATAATATGTTAGCTTGTTTATTGTGTGTGGCTCCGTCAGCCCTTCAGAGTTGGTTTCACAAATGCATTTCTCTTCCAGACCGACAGCCCATATCAAGGAGGGGTGTTCTTCCTTGCTATCCACTTCCCCACTGACTATCCCTTTAAGCCACCAAAGGTGACACCATTTACATCACAGATTCTGATTGGCCAGAGAAAACGTCATTAGACGTATGCCTTTCTTTCTGTTTTAATCATATTTAATTCTGCCCAATTCTATGTCGTGTTCTTTCCACAGGTAGCCTTCACAACACGAATCTATCACCCAAACATAAACAGCAATGGTAGCATCTGCCTCGACATCCTAAGGTCACAGTGGTCACCTGCACTTACAATATCAAAGGGTAACAATGCACTGTTCAGCATGTGGTTTCAAACATTTCAGGCTGGATTTGAGTACGGTTTCATTGTCAAGAATGTTTTGTATTTATTAAAGGATATGTGATGATTATAGTTTTTTTTCTTCTTTTTCCAGTGTTATTATCCATATGCTCTTTGCTATGCGATCCCAACCCAGATGACCCTCTTGTCCCAGACATTGCACACATCTATAAATCTGACAAACAAAAGTGAGTATGAAAGCATGAAAAATGTGCTATCTGAACCTTTATTCAGTGAACTAGTCCTCTAAAATGTTTCTCCCCTACCTCCCCTCTCCAGGTACAACAGATTAGCCAGAGAATGGACTCAAAAGTATGCAATGTGAACGACTGTGAAGGCTTGGCAATAATGGAAATGGTTTGGGCGCATATCTTGCTGGACTTCTCCAAAATACTAAAGTACTGTTGCATCTTCTCCAACACTGGTTCTAGATGAGGTGTTTTTATATGGGAAGCACTTTCTCTACCCAGACTGAACTGGTTTTATCCATGAATTCATTGTTTTCCTCTTTTGCCTTTGGTTTGGTATTATTATTATTGCTATTATTATTATTATTGGTGAGATGCCCTGCAAAAAAGAGACCAATTGTGATTTAATTTTCCGAAGTTATACTTTCCCCGCTCCATGTTAGAGATTTATATTGTATGGTATAAAACTATACAGACTCTATTTTTATTATTTTGCATTAAAAAGCCAGTCAAAAATGTTATCTGTGATTGTATATAAGTGAAATGTGTTACATTACTTGCCTGCCTACATACATTACAATTTATCATGAAAATGTAGATGCACTTGACTTTCAGTATAGATTGTATTTAATTCCCATCTAACTATTTAGATGTATGTAAACAGAAGAGTAGTATTCTTAAATACAGAGAGAATGGAGTGGTTTATTTCAGAACATTAGTTTACTGGTGATTCTGGGATCCTGAAATCTTGTGATCAGGACTGTCTGCTTTATTCGTTTGGCCACTAGATGGCAGCATTTGTTTTAAAGCCTGAGATTGTACAGTATGGAAGCAGCCTATTTTCTCAAATTCTACCAACTTATTGTACTTATCTGGGACCCTCAGGTAGAACGTGGTGGAATTCTGTGTCATTTCCAAGTTTGTTTACATCTGGATTAAATGCCTTTTTGCTTTAGTCATGTTTTTGAGTGCAAACCTTCAAACTGGCTGTAGGCCTAACTGTGTTTACCTTTTTCAATGTGAAAGATCCTCAAGACAACCAGGACTAGTTTCAATACATTGGGGGGAATAGTTCTAATACTGTACATCAAGTATGCTATCAATTCTTGCATTTTAGAATTAAAACAAATCTCGGGGTCACATGGCAGTTTCCACCAATGATGCCAGATTCAGAACAGCGGATAATCGACAAAAGACCCTAAGTAAGGCTGTTGAATGTGAGCTGAGTGGATTCATTTTAGAAGGATTCATTTTAGTTTAGTTTATAATGAACCAAAACAAGCTAATATTCCAAAATCGAATTGGAATTGCTTGAACATCAAGAGTGTGTTTAATTTACTTTGGACTGAGGAACCTGTGTGTGAGGAGCACTTGTTAGTTTCCCTTTCCTGTATTCTATTGCTTCCCATGGTCGCCTGCAGGAAGTGTATTACTTCCTCAATAACAAATTGGTTTGGCTACCAAGTGACATTCAGGTAGATCATGAAAAGGACTACATGCTCAATCACCTCACAATAATATATTTTTTTGTTATGTAGGTGCTTCAACCAATAAGTATTTGTCGCAAAGATTAGAAGAATAAGTCCACACAATATATCCAATAAGCATTGTGATAAGTTACTTCAATAACCTTTATGTAGTTCTACTCAAACACAATGAATGTTCTAAGTAATCTATTGCATCTGTGGGCAGTAACAAAGTAGGCCTACATTTAGGCCTACAGGAGTAGCTACTGTAAGTTCATTTTTTTTAGTATCTGTAGGCCTACTTTATTTGTATTTTTTGATACTTCTGAGTTATGACTTTCACTTCACTAGACTACATATTGAACTTTTGACTTCACTAATCACTATACATTTTTAGAAAGGTAAAAGGTACATTATGAATTAACCACTTAAGACCTATTTCAAAATGTAGTGAAAATATCTCAACTACAATAGGCTATACAACCGTGATGTGAAGCGTTGAGAGCTTGTAGATCTAGATTATATTTTAAATGTATGGAATATCATATATGTAGGACTACAGAAAGTATTTTTTTTAAAGCAAGTAGGCCTATACTTCACTTAAGTTCTCAAGTACAAGTTGTTTGCTTTGACTTGAGTCAAAGGGAGGCAGGACTCCAGGACAGGAGTAGGCTATAGTATAGAATGGATTATTCAATATCTTTACTCAAGTAGTCTACTGGTCCAGCACTGGTCTATTGTTTGTAGGCTTCACAGACAGAACCCAGGGGGAGGTAGATGCTAAGGGGGAAAAAATGAGATTTGGGAGGAGCCCCTTTTTTGCACGATGACACGTGAAACTTTCCCGAGGAGTTGGTTGGTATGCCTCAAGTCGAGTTGCTTTGTGCACTGCTCTGAAGACTCAGCAAAGAACTTAGAGAGCGAGGCTGCCTATTTTTAGAGCTCTGCTCGATGGGGAAAACAGAGGGGCTTGAAGAAACGGTTGGGGAAGGTCTTACTGCGCCGAAATGAGCACGACCAACACTGGAAAGTGACGGAACAAAAGTTACCCTAAAAAGTTTAGCAAAAGTTTAACACTTACTTAGCTCAACTAAAGCTTTAAAACGCAGTGGCCACTGGAAAGGTTGCTGTGCAGCGCAATGGCTGCCCAATGCGACCCACTGAGCGGATACTTGCAGCAGTCGGACCAGGGTTCCAACAGCGGACGCAGCACTGACTCTCCCGTCCCGGGATCCGAGGATGACTTGAGTGGACCTCACCCGTTACCAGACCCCGAATGGACCGAGGAGAGGTTTCGCGTGGACCGTAAGAAACTGGAAGTCATGTTACTTGGTAAATATTTGAGCATTTCACGATTTAATCTGTTATGAAAAAAAATAATAAGAAAAAGAAAAAAGTTAACTTCGCGATGACATGCACCCACATTGTTCGAATCCTTCCAGTTCTCTCGAACTATCTGTCATTTTGTACTAGTTGTTTACTGAGGCTGTGCATTGCAGTAGCTGTTCTAAACCTTATCCTCAGTGTTTAGTTCCATGATAAATAAAATAGCCTGAGATAAAAGTAGGCTAACTCAATTAGGTCAATTGAGTATTCAATTAAGCTCTCTAATTAGTTTAGGCGCCTAAAATGCCCTGTCACAGCGAGTTTAGAGTTTATTGAGACGTTTATGGCGATTAGCCTATAGTGCATTGTAGAGTTTGTGATCCATATAATATTATAGGCTCCGATGAATTGAGATTGAATGTTGGATGGACTGACGGGGTCAATCAAAGCCATAGTTTGAACCAGCATGCATCATCTGAGGTGGCGAGGTAGTAACTTGAGTTGTCCGAAAGGGGGAGCTATTTTAACTGAGTGAGAGTAACAAAACCTGCCAGGTACCCCTATGAGGTTACCTCATTTATATTTGCTGTGACCCAACAAACAAGGTCACAGCACTGATATGGCTAGATAGTTTTATTTATTTATTTGTTTATTTGTTTGTTTGTTTAGATAATGTATATAATTGCTGCAAACACCCAGTTTGAGCCAATACTAAGCGGGTTGGGGTTCTTTGTCCAAAATATGAGTCAATCTTTTAATAACTCAGTTATTACGCAATGTATGTGCAACTCTACTTGTTGAGTCTATCTTTTGTTTTGTTCCAAATTTTGAGGTGGAGATAAAGCTGTGTCTCTCTTTTCCCTCACACATATCTCTCTCACACACATGTTACGGTGAACAGTTAAACAAAAATGATGTCAGACTTGAAAAGAGAGACCAGGAAGTCTCCAAGGAAGGGTCCCTTGTAAGACATTGAGGTAATTTATCAGATACCACAAAACATCAGAGTGCAAAGAGGATATTTTAATGTTACGTAAGGGTGAATTCTTTATCAATCCCACAGGAAAACAGTGAGTCGCCATCAGCCCTGGCTGGAACATGAACTATCTGTAACTTATGAAGATATGATGAAACAAGCAGGATATCAAATCTTTAAATGAGCCTACAAAGAAAACAAGTTGCCACATCACTTCTTTTTAGATAGGCTGTTTCCTGTCCATTAAAGAGAGAATAGGGCCCAGTTTTCGCTCAAAATTTCCATCATTGTCAACACCATTACAAAACCGTGTTGATTAGATTGGCTCAACTACAATATCTTGCTCGATGACCACGTTTATGTGTAAAGCGCATGATAGCCCCCAGATGTAGGCCAACGTATATATGGGCGATTTAGGATTTACTTATCGATGACTACAGAAACGGTGTCCGAGCTACTAGAAAGTTTTCCTTTCAGATTTGGTAAATGTGCTGCTTCTTCTCTTCAGCTTGCAGCTGGATTGTAAGTTAACCCCCCCCCCCCCCCCTCTCTCTCTCGCTCTCGCTCTCTCTGTCTCTCTCTCTCTCACACACACACACACACACACACACACACACACACACACACACACACACACACACACACACACACACACACCAATATAGAGTTCCCCTTGAGCATGTCCTGGTTGTGGGCCCGGTGCTGCCTCGTTTCTCAGTACATTCCTCAAAGCTCCATGTCATCTCTGCCTCTTCCAGGAAAACAACTTAACCAGAGACCGGCCCTAAAACCAAGTCTCCCGGACATACCATGCGCCACGTCACTCTTGTGTATGTGTGTGTGTGTGTGTGTGTGTGAGTGAGTGAGAGAGACGGGCATGCTCATTTATATTTCCTATCCAAAATGCACTTTTTTGGGTTGGTTTGAGCAACAGTTTGTTTAGTTTCGTCTTCCATCTCTTAAACATCTTGTTTCCTGATGGTGGCTTTATGAGCTCATGGCTGACGTTGTTCAAGTTGACATTTCAACTGGAGCAGAAGTTGCTGCCGTGTTCTCCTGACACCTGGCCTTTCTGGTCAGTCCTAGGTTCAGGGTGAGAGAACGCATAATCTCAACCGTGAAACAGCTTCCACCCTTGACCCCGAGTCTTCTGATAGGTTCCAGAATGTGTCTGATTGCATCCCTTTCAGCTTTTATAAGTTCCTAGAAACAGCAACTCAGTGTGGCCCTAGCATGTGTACCTTTTTCTCACTTTGAATTCACGATTACCCAAACCTAGCCATATAGCCACCATTTAAATTCTATTCAACCTTGAATAATGAGTCCAGTTTGACCCTGGTGTCGACTGGATGTGTTATTTTAATTCATTATTTTTCATAATTGATTATATTGATTAGTTTGATTAACTTTTGGGCTGCAGTACACACACACACACACACACACACACACACACACACACACACACACACACACACGCACGCACACACACACACACACACACACACACACACACACACACATTTCATTGGTGGCTATGATTCATGCACAATGTTCTTATTGGCTGCCATCAAGTCATTGCTGCAACATCTGGCTGTGTTTTTACTGGATAAGACATGGATTTGGATGTGGGACGTCATGTCCTGAAAGCCAATGTGTGTTAAGTCCGTGCAATCATTGTGTGGGAACTACACTATATTTGTATTTTATATTTTATTGTCTGTGACGGTATCGCTGGCCCTCTGCCTTAGAAAATTGAGTAACCTTGACCTCCGGTAAAAGGCCAAGGGGTGGTGATGGTGAAATCACTTCAAAAACAACAATGGCTGCCCTCCCTTTCCCCTGTTTTCAGATGGTATGTAACTATGCATGCAGTTGAGCATACTTTAAAGATGGAGTGCCATGATTTTCCACCCTAAAACATGATCATCAGGTCTTATTGTATAAGGAGGACGATTTTTTTCAAAAACGTGTACAGTATTTGTTAAAATGTGTTTTTTATGTGGGCACCCCCACCAGTTCATTAAGTATGCCTGGTTTGCCTGATGGGTGGTGATCCACCTGAACTGAAGCCGCACCCACAGCTGTAGTTGTATGATAAAGGGAGAGGGGTTAGGGGGGGGGGGGGGGCTGATAATGTGATGTCACTATATTACTCAACAAAAACTGTGGCACTCTATCTTTAAGGTGAACCTCCAGAATAAACGGTGTAAAGTTTGTAAAGAGAGAGAGAGAAAGAGAGAGAGAGAGAGAGCGCCGTTTCCATGGATTTTAAGCACACATTACATATTTTATAAGGGTTGATTTGGAGTGGCTAAACCTTTGGTCAAAGGTGTCCCTGTTCACAGAATACATTTAGACAATTTGTGTAGCCTCCTGGTGGGCCTGTGTGAGTATACAGTATTTCCCAACAACATGTTTGCTGACTAACTGCTGCAATAACCTACAATTAGGTTAAGTGAATCTTTTTTTCATTTAAGTGATTTATTTTCCTGTTTCAATACCACAGACCATTATTGGCTAGCTTTGTACGGTACCAGAAAAAACTAGTTCCCCAAGGCAGCTGGCAAAAAGCAACTTTTTATTATTTATTATTTATTTAGTTATTTAGGCTTAAGCATTTTCAATATAGAGTGCCAGTGTCAGTTCAGTGCCAGTTCAGTCAAATAGACGATGCTAGACCACTCAATATCCGTAACTGTGCAAAGCTGTAGACGTCACAAACAAGTGCCCATATGGAGACTGGACATCACAAACATAACATGTACTGATGTCAAACACAACAGAATTTATTTTGCCTAATGGCCCCAAACCGCACCATATGATTCACCATGCAACTCCTTGCAACCAAACAGTGTAGTTGCATTAAAACATTATCCCCAATGGCAGTTGCAAGGAGTTGCATTGGTGTGACATGTCCTTAAAACTGTTTTATTGAAAGGAGTTGCAACGAGTTGCATTCGTGCAGTTTTGGCATAACAATGCAGATTTGTGCATGTGGCCCCTGATATTATCAGCGGAGTGACATTTATGTATTAATGTAGAAGCCCTCACAACCTAAACCAAAACAGATAGATGTGTTTAAAGGGATTGTGATTAAAAAAAGGTCTTGGAATTGTTCTTATTTTTTTTTAGGTTTTCTAATCTCAATTGCACCCAAAAAACATGAACTTTTAACATTCAGTAGATTTTCTGTGATCTGGGGTTTTCTGGCTCAAACAGGTGCTCTGATTTGCCGGCAGTAAGTGATGTAAGAGCCTGCAAATCCCATATATGTCAATGGGATTTCCCAGCAGATGTCACTGTTTCACTGTGTTGCCTGTTTTCATTGTAGCTCAAAAGGCTTCCAAACCCCAAAGACAACTTCAGACCACAGAAAATCCACTGAATGTTCAAAGTTCAGGTTTTTTGGGTGTAATTGAGGTCATAAAACCTAAAAGTAAAAATAAATGAAAATGAATGTCATAAAACCTTTAATAAAACACTGGCTGGTAATTCAGAAGTCTGAAAGCAGGAAACATGTCTTAAGTCAAGTATTTTATCCTAAACAAACTATCTGTACCTATCTGCCTGCATGCAATACGTTTTCCTCAAATATGTTTTGCTTTGTGCAGTAAAGCACACTTTGGACTAAATTGATGGTCCCGTAAACTAAGTAAAACCAATTAAGCTCTGCAGTGTGCTGCTCATACAGTTGGAACACTTTAATTGGAAATTATTATGGCGATGTTGAAGCAGTGTCCTCTCCTCGCATGATAGCTTGCTAAGTTGCTATTGGTTGTATTCCTGTGTCATTTCTTTCATTTGCCCCAGGTATTGGGGCATTCATAAATGTTGGACCATAAGTCTGAGCATAAGCAGAGATAAAACATACTGGTGAGAAAAATGAAGGAGTAACAAAGCAGAGACATGGTGGCACATTAGGGTGCCACCATATTATTTCAGTGTATAAACTTGACCAAAAAGTTGGTAGGGAGCTTCTTTTGCTCAGGATTTGTGCTGCAAGACATTTTCACATCCACAATTTGATTTGGAGGCCAACAATTTGAACTTCAGATTACCTTATTTGTGAGGCAGTCCGAAATGCGCCTGAATGTTTCAAATTAATCATGCACTCATTTCAGAAAGGGAAAAGAAAAACGTGACCACTTAATCCCTATTTCATAGGTAAAATTTCAAAATCTTTTTAAAAAGATCTACAAGCTCACAATGCGTCGTAACGTGTTTGGAGCTTATATCTGCTATTTTTGCTAAGTTTGAAAAGTAACAAATATAAGATGTATGATTCTTTTTTTAATGTTCATTGTTCAATAAGAAGCAAGTCTCTTGCACACCTAAAGGTGACAGGTGTGTAGGAGGGAGTGTAGCAACTCATAATGTAATAGCAACTCATAATGTAATAAGGGCTCAAAAAGGCTCATAATGTAATAAGTTAAATGTAATACAAACTCATAATGTAATAATCAGCTCATAATGTAATAAAATCATGAGCGCATAACGTAATAACAGATTTTTCAAAAAAAGACGTGTTACATTATGAGTTGCCTTAATAGGCAGCTCATAATGTAATAAAAGTTCATAATGTAATAATGGCCCATATTGGTGAGAAAAGTCTTACACTGTCATTGTTATTACCTCTGTTGACAAATGTAGACTTTCATATGGCCCATATAGTCTTACACTGTCATTGTTATTACCTCTGTTGACAAATGTAGACTTTCATATGGCCCATATAGTCTTACACTGTCATTGTTATTACCTCTGTTGACAAATGTAGACTTTCATATCGTCACCTTATTAAACTAATTGCCTAAGCAAAATGATGCTGGCCACCTCTGGTAAAATCTGGTAAAATCTGGTAAAGTTTATTACAGTAATGTTTATTACATTATGAGCCTTTTTGAGCCCTTATTACATTATGAGTTGCTATTACATTATGAGTGGCTACAGTGCGTGTGTGGGAGTTTTTTCCTTTCTTAAATGTTCGTCCAAAATAGGAACACATGTCATGTAATTTGCGCGTCACATCAATGTCAAATGTAGGATGGCCGTTGATTGAGATGCACTTAGTGGCAGTGTTGATCTAAAATCAGATAAATCTGCAAAAAAGCATTCAGTTAAGTCATGCGTTAAATAATTTTTATTTGAGGTTAAATGGGAACACTAGGGGGTGGCAATTGCCATCCCATGGAGATGGGAACCCAAATGACACCTGTGCGTGCAACCCTGAGATACAGCATACCTGCAGATACCTTGCATGCCCATATGATGAAAGGGAGTGTAAGAGCATGTGTGAGGGCCCCAACCTCCTTTTTCCTCCTCTTCCTCTTGGGTGCTGAGTAAGACCCTCAGACAGGAAGTGAGTGTCTTGTGGGGAATGTGCTGCAGGCTTTCTCGCTCTCCTTCTCCTTTTCCCCCTTCGCTCACTCCCTATGCCGTGGTAGAACACTGCTCTGTTGTTCAGACGTCTAGCAGATCCACTCCGTAGCAGTTGGAGTTTCCCTTCATCCTTGGCCTATCCTGACCCGAGAGTCTACTAGTACCACTAACCCAACAAGACTTGTTATTAGCAGACGGAAAATGGTCGAATGCTTGATTCCCCTAACAATGGCAACGTGGCAAGAAAATCGCACATAACAACAGTGTCTGTGAATTTAGGCCAGGGCAGCACAATTACATTGCAAACATACTAAAGGAAAATGATTACCAACTACAATTTCCTGAATTGCAACAGGCTGTTTTCCCCACCCTACCCACCACTAACTGGGGTCGTCAATAACGGTAAATTTAGGTCAAGCAGTCATGCAGGCAGTCACTATGATATGCATCTTCCAGCGATTGTAAAAATGAGTGGAGCAGATGTGTACAATGGTGTTTCAATGGGGTGAATTAGCTGCTAAGTGCAGCACACACAACATGCCAATTTAACTGTTCTGGCTTTGACCTATGCCTTTTGTGCATAGAACCACCACCAGAGGAGGCCTTGCCTCCATTGTTAATGTTTAAAGTTTTTGTTTGCATTATTAGACATTTTCAAAAGTTGTTACATTAATGCTTTTGTCAACATTATGGTGATGGAATTCATGCAACACTAAATATTTTCTTTCAATGTTATTTAGCTACCCTAAATTTGACCATACTTTGGTAATTGCTTTTTATGGGGTGGGTGGGCTATTCATTAGACTACTGCCTACCTGTCATTGTGAGCTAAATGTAAGAACCTTGTGATAGTTGCCAGTTAATGGAACCAGCATTTATTGTGTTGAGTTATAAATGGAGTTAAGATGTACGGCAAGCTGCTGTGAAATGTGTGAGCTAAATGTATTTGGTTGGATCTTCTCTGTGTTAATGTATTACATAATTTAGTTTAGCAAACACCTGCCTGTTGAAACGATCAAGACAAAGTCCAGCACAGTAGGCTATGAAGCCACTGCAACCAGTGGAATTTAGATTACAAATTTTGCCTTGGGTCTACAGATTCTGAGCTTATTTTTATAGAGGAGATCTGTTCCAACAAGATATTCTTGTGCTGGACAGAGTCTCTGCTCTGGCCTACAAATCCAGTTGCTTTGTGGGGAAAAGCTTTCTTTTAATTTATACTGTACCCGTATCTATTTCAGTATACTGTAACATGCAGAAAATACAAGTTATGTGGCTTTTTGTCGGTCGTGTGCCACTCTAATCTTTGGTCAATTTCCATGTCGAATTCAGTTGCATTCGCTGGATTTACACTCATAGATTAGCCCCTCCCCTTTCCTTTCGTCCAGGTTCTACTGAAACATGCTGATACAATTAAACAGCTCTATTTGACTTTTGCTTACACATTGAATTCCTTCATCCTGGGCATGATGAAGCTTTCAGGAGCTCTAATATAATTGAGCTCTGGTCGTTGGAAAAACCTGTGATTCATTACTCAAGAAAATAAAACCTGGAGTCATATTTCAATGAGCTGCAATGCTCTGACCAATTTCTCTTGCTTCTGGAACTGTAAATGGGCTGAAATGAATACCTGTTTTTCTATTTCCCTCAAAGCTCTTTTCTTCGGTCGTTTTCAAAGTGCAGATTTACATTCTGTCTGGTTTGCGGTTGCTATTTTAGAATTTTCTTAGGGGGGCACCCCCCCTTCTCTCCCGCACATGGGCACACTCGCCACTCATACGTGCATACACATACAGTTCAGTCGCATGTGCATGTGCTCACACTCCACACACACACTTACCAGCCCTTCCCGCTCCCTCAAGAGCTTTGAGTGTTTATCTTTGGAGGGCCACGGTTTTCGGTTTGTTGTTCTCTCTTCTCATTCAACATCCAGTACAATCTGCCTTTTCTCCACTTGTCCTGATTGGAGAAAATGCTTTTTTTATTAGAATACCCCCCTTGGACCGCGGCCCGACCATTGCTTGAATATTCTCCACTTAGATACAGTAGAAGGAGAACAGAAAAAATAAAAAGGAAACCTCATCTTATTTAGTTTGGGCTGAGAGGGCCTGACGGCGGTAAAAAAAGGGCCCTAATTGAATTATGTGCATTTCCCATGAGTGCTTGTGTGTAATCTTTTTTTCTTCATCTTAAAAAAAGACTATTAGAGTATTAGACGTGCCAGTGGAAGGAATTCTCTTGGGGGAAAGGTTTAATATATACAGTACCAGGATTGAATCGCTGATGAATACACAAAATGAATAATAGCGCTGATCGGTGCTTACAGCGCATGTGCAGTAAGAGTGACTCCCTAGACCAGGGGTGCCCACACTTTTTTGACAGCTACTTTCAAAATGATCAGTTCAACAAGATCTACCCCCCAAAATATTTTCCCATTGCTGAAAATAGTAAAAAATCACACCCATGTGAAGTAAGTGGTGCAACTCCGTGTGGGCGTCCCCGGGGGGTCCCCGAAACTTCCAGACCCACAGGAACACGCCCAGGGTGCCGGCCCTGTATTTGTGTATTTAAATTTGTAATGCTACTTACCTTTTCTCACTCCTTTTCGCATATGCTTATTGCTTAGATTTCTTTCTTTGTCTTTTTAAATTTTTAACGTTTTTCTTTATAGTTAAATTATACATTTTTTAGGAGCATGTGATGTGGTCTACCTGCACAGCCTTTGTGATCTACCTTTTGGGCACCCCTGCCCTAAACTCTGGGATCTCTCTCACACAGTAGATACCACTACCAGGTACCAAGAATGTACTGCCATTGTGTAATGCCCTTTCTGAACCATACTTAAGCCTTTTTTCTATGTAATAATTATTCCTGCTATGATTTCCACAGTTTATAATTTGACAGAAAATACACACTACCTAGGTATCCCAATTCTGGTTTAGCAATGTGTAAAACCTATGTCTTTTAAGAACTGTACAGTGGTGGCGTATATGGACACATTCAAACAGTTATAGTTAACTACTCCGTAAGACCCATTTCATGCTTTGTCTGGAAATCTACAAGGAAGTCTACAAGCTCACAAGGCAATGTGGCGTTGAAAGTTTGGAGATTAGCTATTTCTCTGTTTGTGTACATTTGTGAAAATCTTTGCCTATAATGACATGCTCAAAACAAGCATGCCATGTAGAAAGTGGTTAATTACTTTGAGTTAAGAATTGTACTTTGCTTTACTTGGGGATGAGTTAATTCTCTAGTCTAAGGGGCTGTCTCGTCCTTTTGAACTCATGGTGAGTGAGTCTAGTGACTAGTCTCTGCCGTGCTTTTGTCTTTGTCTGCTGGACAGCAACATCTGGGATGCTGTTTATTTACTTGATATCATAGTTGCCTGGAAACCCTGCAGGCATCGAGATGAGAAGCCATTTTGGAGGACAAATTATGCTGTGGAAAGAAACATGAAGACAGGTGTTGATTTTGTGTAACCTTTGAGTCGAGTTCAATCAAGTGTTAATGGAATGTCCCCCTTGAAATCAACGTAAGATTTATATTGCTACTTATTTTCACTTTGGTTAAATAGAATGTTATTGTTGTCCATGTAGACTGGACATTGAAATAATATGGCGAGGGGGGCAGGGGTAGTTATACAAGCAACAGCTCTATGAGATGGGGTGATCACAAATGGAAATAGAATATCAAGATCTTAAACACATTGCAAAGATTAACAGAGGTACGAGAGGTATGATGTTACAGGTCAGTAGGCCAACAATCTGGAAGTTCTGATACACTAAGTGGACAACCACTGTCGCTCCAACTTCCCCAATCCTTCCGTAGTGATTACGGTAGATATCATTGTAGTCTCGCAGAAGCAGTTAAGTGTTACTCTTTGGCCTTTTGCCAGGATTCCATATTATTGCCATGGCAGTGTACAATGGCAGACTGAAGCTTGTGTTTTCATTTTGATCTCAAATGTAACCTCTGCCAGGCACTCATCAGACACATCCCTTCTGTGTGTACCAGGTTCTTTGGGGGTTGAGAACAGTTTAGGATGGTATTGATACTAGTGTGTATGACCTTTGAGGCCCAGTTTGTTGTTTGCTATCCATAATAAACAAGGGAACATCTGCAGTGAAGACATACATGTACATCCTTCTTTTAATACATAGCAGCAGTGTTTGACTGCTGCATTGAAAGAATGTAAATTTATATCGTGAGAGCGGATGTTCCCTTTTTTTTATTATGCATTTAAGAATATGCATCCGTAATTAATCTAAGTCTTGTCTTGTGAGTTGAGCGTGCCAATCTTTTGGACTGCTTTGCTATCCAAACATCTGTGTTAGATATTTGGCCTACAATGTGTCATTATTGTATGGGTGTGTAATATAAGCATGCATTTGCCTGGATTTGCATATTGGTATCTATTTGTGTCCATCTATTTATTGAATGTTTAGAGCACTGTGTAATATTTCAACTAATCTATGCTATATTTGTACATTGCAAGGAATTTGACTTAGTGTTGTAGTTGTGGCAACGAATATTAGAAACAAAAGACTATAGAATTCAGAGATGTTTGCTCGTATTGCAGTCTCATCGCATGAGGAAATGTCTCAAGCCTCACCAGTTACTTCATCCCAATTTAACAAACTCAATACAGAAATCAATGAGTTCAAGAGCTGTAGTAATTTTGACCAAATGTTTGGTCAAAAAGTTTCTTATTAAAGAAACATACTGTATCAGGAAGATTATAGAGTAAACCTCTGCACTCCCTTCTCTGTCTGTCATTCATTTTTCTCCTCAGTGGGATGGAGTAGTGCAATCTGGTGAGTCCAATCACGTTAATTGATTGGCAGGTGTTAAGAGATTGTGTAGGTGCGACTACGCGCACACACATATATGCGAGCGCACACACACACACACACACACACACACACACACACACACACACACACACACACACACACACACGTAGAGAGAGTTTACAACAATCCAGTCACACTCAGATTGACATAGTGACATGACCATATACAGTTACTGTAATATACAGTCACTGTATGTGCGTGGCATTTTATCCTCTGTGGTTTGATTCCTTGAAGTTTTAACCTGCCACAGGTTAGTTTTAACCTGCCACACATGCTTGGAGCCACGGGTGAGTTGTAACCGGCCACGCACGTTGGGAGTGACGGTGTTGTCGGACTGTTTGTCTGACCAACATATGCACCGCGACAAGGGGACCCACTTTAAAAAGCAGGGTCAAAGATCCTACGCCAAACTCGCATACGGACAAAGGGACACACAAAGCTATTCGGTGTGCCACAACTATTATGATGTTATATCGGTGGTGGTGCTCAATCTGCATTCCCAGTTTTAAAGGTTTAATTGCATTGTTTGCCTCAGGCCATGTTGGGATAACGTGTTGCTTCCACACAATGCGTCCTAGTCCTACCGGGGAAACTCCCCACTGTCAGGTGATAAGATAAGGCCTGCTCACTCCTCATGCATTGAAGGAAGCATGAGCCCACTTCGGGGCTCTCCCCAGGTTGGCAGAGGGAGTGTAGTGCCAGAATCACAGTTTAGGCAACTGGCACCAGGTGAAAAATGGGTTACAAAATCGGGTGATAAAATAGGTAAAAAATAAGTCTGCACTCTGCAGATAGTTTGGGTGTCCAGTCCACTGCACATCCCTGGATCATAGAATAGTTTGACTTTGAACATTTGGCTTGTATCCACATATATTGGTGTTTGTAGATTGAAGTTTGTTGTTCAGACGGAATGCGTTACTCTCTCAGTCCCAAGAGCATTATTATCATGGCCATATTCTACGAATGAGTCATAGTAGTATATCAAGTCACACTTAATATAGTAGCATATGTCATGGTCATATTCTGAGTCATAGTACTAGTCTATCACGTCATTTCTTGATATTACTACTTGTATATTGAGTTTCCTTGATATACTTTCTTTTTTTTTTTTTTTTAAGATATGTTTTTTGCGGCTTACGCCTTTATTGATTTTTTAAGGGATAGAAAGTAGGCTGACAGGAAACGGGAGAGAGATGGGGGGATGACATGCGGTAAAGGCCGTGTCGGGTCCGGGAGTCGAACCCGCGGCACACCGCGACTGGATCACCAGTCCGGTGCCCAGACCGTTACGCTACGGCCTGGGCCGATATACTTTCTTTGATAGCATATCAGCAGCCCATTCGGTTATTCGTTTATTTTAATGTCAGACAGAAATGAGCAGCTATACATGGGCTATATTTGGTGTATGTGCAGGTACTGTATGTGCATGTGTGATGGATGTGTTCATGTATTTGGTGAGCAGAGTTTGATTTGCTGGGTGGAGGGAGGAATAGGAGATACGTTTTAAGTTTTATCCCTGCTTCTTGTCAGACTGAAATATGTGATTGTGCAGATCCTTTTGGGAAATGTAGAATCTCTGATATGTATAAAGAGCTGTAGAGATATGAAGCCTTAACATGTACACAATGATTGCTATCAGAATAGTGAGCTATTTAACACCTTTGACTATTTGTGTGTGTGTGTGTGTGTGTGTGTGTGTGTGTGTGTGTGTGTGTGTGTGTGTGTGTGTGTGTGTGTGTGTGTGTGTGTGTGTGTGTGTGTGTGTGTGTGTGTGTGTGTGTGTGTGTGTGTGTGTGTGTGTGTGTGTTTATATGTGACTCCTGAGGCTGAGTCATTAGCTCTGTGTTGAATCAGCTGAGAGCTGCACCACGGAGCTCTGCAAAGCACCATGGGGAAAGAGGCTGGTGTGAGGACAACATCCTGCTTTCCCTCCACTTAATAGGAAGTGTAGTTCCTCCAAACTAGTTGTAGTCCTTCCAAAACAGACAATATATCTCAAATTTGGCTCCAACATTAAGGCAACTTGCTGTCTTACAGTAATTGCATGCAGGTTGGGTTGCGATTTTGGAAACTTGGAAATGCATACAAGAGGCTTTGATTGAAAAAAGATGCCACACCATTTGCCAGTCCAGGCAGAGTTGAAATATGCCGACAGAGATTTCCTTTTCCGGGTGATATATTGCTTCTTGGCAATTTATCTGTCATAAGTACTCATTTGTCTTCGTATTAATTCACAATGGCTCCTTTATTTCTCTTTAAGAAAACAGACATAATTTCTTTCAGAATCCTATCCTGATCGCTGGCAAGAGAGTAAAAAGTAGTTTGAATATTGGCTCATTTTAATGCTTGTTTCACTTACAGTCTTCACCTTCTTCGCGCTCCACCAGCTCTTAGTCCCCTTGTCATTATTGCTAGTCCACAGGGATTTGTCAAAGCAGGCTCCGTGATTTAGAGATTTAACTGGTGCCTTTGGGGTTTCCCTGTGTTCTTCATGCTCCTTTTGGTATGAATTGTTTTGTTTTTCGATACTTGGACTGTGTGGCATACCTGTAGGTCATGGGGGTACCAGATGTGCATAGACTTAGACACCCTCTGCCCATATCCTTGGGTGCTTGTGGTGCGGATGGATTGTGTTGTGTTTGAAGGGATTGACAGATATTGGCACATGTGTGTCCCATGAATCATAACCAAGGCTGTCACACATCAGAAAGGTCACTGTGATTTGCCAGCCTTTCTAAAATAATCTTTTTTTATGATCACCATGTGGCAGAAGGCCAAGTCATATAGAATATATATATATATATATATTATATTATATATATTATCTATACGGCATGTAGTCTCTCGAGACAGACTGTTGACTCACGAAAAGAGGGTGCAGTTTTTCCTTTTTTTTGTCAATGGGTTCCCACTCCCCAGATTGTACTGTATGTGACTGATCACAGCTCATGCTACACAACGTCGCGAAACAGAAGTGTATAAAGAACAGTCTACTCTGCACCAGGAAATCTTGGTAAAACAAAAGTGAATGACAAAAGAATGACAATTTGATTGTTGCTGATAATCTATACACATAAAGCCATCATTTCTACGTGAAGCACTTATGTTGTGATTGGTGAAGTAAATAATAAATAAATATTGCCATTTTCCATTTGTCCAATGCATACTGTGGACCACCACACTAGCATGCCCACAAATTGGTATAATGCAGCTTTGCCACTGAACAGTGCATTATGATTTGTATGGAGTTGTTCACAAACAGATCACATACGGTAGTAACTACTGTAACTCATTTTGATAGCTAAAGAGTGGGCAGGACGGACACAATCAGATTTCTACTAGAGCCGTGCCCATTGGGCACTGGCCTACTTGGAACGATGCAAGTTGAAAATGCATGACACACCCAGTTATTACAGTCTGTGTCCCTTTTATGCCCATATATGGAGTTCTTTGTCAGGCATGCCCAAATATGGAGTCTATGCAGATGACAGAACAGACCAGCTCCATATATGGAGATATAGGGGTGATCAGGTCCAGAGCCTGGGCAAGGTTCAAGGTTCAAGGTTATTTATTAGTGTCCCCGAAGGGCAATTGGTTTTACAGCAGGTCATAAGGCTTGAAACACATACTGTATAACATACATCAATCAAACCAAACTTATTGCTGCTGGTCGGAAGCGTGCGCTGTGCCCGGCCTACTTGCATCTTCAGAAGAAAAAGAAAGAGGTGGGGGGATAGGGCACAGGCTTTTGTGCTGGTTCTGGACCGGCTATCCGACGGACTCGACACCGGGCACTGCACTCCTTTTGGGGGTGTGGATTGTGGAACGTTTGTATCGAATTTGATTACAGATGTACACACGTACGTACACACACACACACACATAGACTTGGTGCATTTATAGATAGATGTCATTTACTTTTTACGCTCCATTCAAGTTGGATTTTCGCAGGAAGTTAAAACCATTACTGTTACCATTGTATGTCTTGTTGTTTCACATCAGGCCCAGTATCTCCTTTTCTCTGAATGTGGTTAAATATGGAACGAAGCCATCATCCTAGTGCTCCAAGCCTGTTTACATCCCCCCCCCCCCCCAAACAATACTGAATCTCCCACTCAGATTTACTCTATCCACAACATAATGGATACCAGAGCCCAATTAATCCACCACCAGTGTTAGACATCCTCTCCAGCTCCAACTTAAACGTGCTGTCATTCCAGTGCATGCCGTGGTGGAGTTTTGGCCAGCTGAATTATTGCCTTTAGCAGCATATCCAGCGCTATGCTAATGGGTGTGGATCTGATTAACTGCGTCCCTCGTGTTTGCTTTATATCATTAATGGAGACGTCAGAGATCACCACTCACAAGTCAACATCAAGTTATACGCTTCCATTATCTCGGCGAGAAATGTCTGCGGACGCCGGACGGTATCGATTGCGACATCTAATATGCGCTAAGAGGTCTCCGTGTTGTAACTCCTCTGTGATCCTTTAACAATCTGCTATGCTGGAAGGAAGTAAGGAGCGCTACGCTGTCCTCATATGACCTGCAGCTCATTCCATCCATGCACTTTTTTTGCTAACATATTTTCCACCGCCGCCATTCTAAAGCCTTGCATTTTTGTCACTTGAAACTCTCTTCTTGTCAGCGAGTGACACACGGCCACATGACAAAGTATAAAATAGTAGTAGTGTTAGTATTTAAGAGTAAGCAGCATCATTATTTCCCCCGAAACAAGGTCTATTTGTCACTGCGAATATATTAAAGCATTAACTTGTATGACTGTATTTAATGTGAAATATTTGCAGATGACGGTTTGGATTAGTTTTTCCGTCATGCTTCTGTTGTGTAAAGACCTTTAGCATCAGAGACCAACAGCGGAATTACCCTGCAACAAATATAACGTCATTCCAATTGTTTTGAGTCAGATGGAAGTCATTGTGAAGCTGTGAGGTCTTAGTAGTATATCGTCATGGTTGGCTGATGGAGAACTGGGCCTAGTGCAGCGTTTGTAGGAGTGGATCTCTGATTCTCTGGTGTCCTCCCCGTAACTTATGTACCCCAGAGCTCACGGGACGCCCTAATGTGTTCTCCCACGGCCCGTCTGCACACCACGCCACGGCATTTGCCAACAGGATGTTTTGCTCTCTCAGTGCATGATCCTCGTGTTTTTACTTTTTACTCGCATCGTGCAACAGATTCCTCCCAGCCCCAGATGCTTGCATACATGATTTGTGATTTTTGTGTGTTCTTTTTTTCACTGTTGTCAATTTAGTTTACTTGTATTGTTGATTTGTATGTAAAGGTGCAGTAAGTGATATATTATAGAGAAAGTTTGTTCAGTAACAGGGGTCTCCCTGTCTCTCCAGCTCATTAGTAAACGAAAATGCATTTTCAGGTCGGGATACTATGTAACTATGGGCACGTTCGGAAATACCGCAACGGAGCGCACTCGCTTATTAGTTTGCATTGCACAGTGCACTCAGTGAGCTATTTCCGAACGTGCCCCAAATGTATCCAGTCAGGAGAGAGAAGTGATGACACAGAGAAAGAAATGAGGAGGCACATTTTTTACTGGAACACTATATTTGAAGGTGACAAATTGTAATGGGTACTCTCTTCTGATTGGGTGAAATTAATGAAAACCCAACTGAAAAAATATCTTCTGTTTATTAGAGCTGGAACGCTCTATAGTCTATACTCTATAGTAATGATTACTATCTAAATATAGAGTTTTAACCTTTACAGTTTGCACAAATATCACACTAACTTTAAGACTGCTTAATTGCTAATTCTTAGAAAACAATTTTGGCATTTAGCTGAATTATAGAGGCTTACTTAGAACAAGGGCAAGTGAAGTTCAAGTGCAAAAATACACAGCAAAATGAGCATTTAAGTTGGAGTGTATACGTTTTTAAAACGGATCTATACTTATTTAGCAACATGAACCTTAGTGTCCCTATTATAAGGCGAACATTCAACAAAAACAGCAGATCTACAAGCTCGCAGTGTAGCACGTGAGCTTGTATACAGTATTTGCTATTTTTGGTAATATTTGGAGTGTGTGTGTGGGGGGGGGGGGGGGGGTGAAAGAGGGAACCATGTTTAGGGAACCATGTATAGAGGGAACCATGTATAGACTTCTAGGGGACCTCTGTCAACGAAGTATATTGATTCATACGAGGTTTCCGCCGGATACACACTGGTCTGATGAACCCATTCTGACCTGAGATCAGATTCTAAAAATGTCAGTCGTTCTTCGATTTTTCAAAAAATAGCAGACCTACAAGCTCGTATCGCGCCACTCGGTGGCGCGATATGAGCTTGTAGATCTGCTATTTTTAAATAGCTAAAGCATAACATGATGCTAACACCAAAATGGGTGCCCGGTCAGAATGGGTTAAGGAGTGGTAAATGAACACTCAAGAATTACAGTGTAGTGACAAAAGCTGAGAAAATATGTAAAAGTCTGCCAAATTGTTATGTCTTTCTTTTATGGCCAAAGTTGTACTTACTGCCCTGCTGGTGGTGTTTTGCTCCGTTTTTGTGCTCCGTTTAAAACCATCTCAAATGTCACAAATGTAAGTAGCTATTCATCTGTCTCTCCGCAGGCACACATCATCCTACAAGTACAGCGGAGTGTTTTCTATTTTGTGTGTCTTGCATCATTTCATGCCTAGTCCAGTAACTGTTTTTCTTTCCCTCTGTGCATAATGAGAGGTCCCCGTCATATATAGCCAGCCAGGAGATTTACAAGCTGACGACAGCTCAAATAATAGATTGATGAATTATATGCTGAGTAGATTTCAAAGGCACACCGTTTTCTGGGCATATTTTGACCCTATTGTGTTCATGCATTCAGTGGGATGTTTGACATTAGCATTTACATTTTTACAAACTTCTTTTGCACTTTATTCCTGTCTGTTTCTAATTTAGGTCTGGCAGCAGAGGGACATTCTTTGAGGGATGTAGTTTTGTTGAGTTTTTATACAAACACAGAGGTTGGACAGAAAGAGATTGTATGTCTGTGTGTTTTAGTGGAGCAATATTCATTCTAATATAACATTGGATGTTCCCAGATTCATTTGTGTTCGTTTGGGTATCTCGCACTTAAAGCTTCTAATGAAAAACCAGCTGTATTCATGAGAAAAGACAGAGGAGGAGAAGAGAAAGAGGTTTCGCGAGCCGAGACAGTGGGATATCGCTGCGTTCATAGTTTGTGATTGTTTTAGTTCTTAACAGGAAACAGTTGTAACAAGTGCTTTCCTAATCCCTTATTACTCCTGGCCACCCAGGAACCAGACACTTAAATCGGGACCGTTCTCTCCGTCCTCCTCCGTCCTTCCACTTCATTGCTGCTGGACGGATGATTATGATCTGAAACCCTACCCGAGATATTAATACTTCCTATCACCTGCTCCTTCTCATTTCTTACTCTTGATCACAACTTTACTTTGTGTGACTCCTTTTGAGAAATGAAGATTGTCTGACCCCCGCTGATTAGGTGTGGTGAAAACACTTGCATAACTTACCTCAGTTCAGTGTCTGAGATGTGTTACTGTAAGTTACTCCACATTCCACAATTTTCAGACCTTGCTCCGGGTGCAGGGAAAACTGACCTTGGACTGGCCACAGTGGCCAGTGTCCACTCTCATCTTTGCTTTTAATTTATTTCTTATCAATTCCATTTGATTTCCCAAAATGTTTTTTACACTGTATGTGTGCCTGAACACAAATTGGAGCCACTTCATTGTGGGTCACGTCCAGTATTCTGTTACTAATTTGGTGTTGCACATAAGAAGAAAACAACAGTTCAATGTGCATAGCTCTCATCTGAACGCAGCATTATAAATTGTTTCCTTTCATACGTCGGTGCTCTACAAAGCAATACGCTTGTGAAAATTGGATTTGACATAAAGTGAGTTTAGCAGCACAACAGAAGAAATACCACCCACGACTTTAGAGTGTTTGTGTTCACAAGTATGTGGTGTCGTCACGTTGATGTCAGCGCTCTGTTGTCCGAAATGAGGATGTGCAACGACATTGAGAAGCACAAGCATGATGGAAGGCTGACGGGACCGTAGCAGGCTGGAACTCTTCTGTCATTCCTCTGCTGTCCAAGCAAAGTGTGAGGCCGTTTACGCTAGTATTACACTTGGAAAATGTTGAAACATTGTTCAGATACACAGCGTTCTCAAGGCTCAACCCCAGCTACTCCCATTCTCAACAATGATCCACATGGAGATAATAATTTATTTCCATTGTCGATATGGGGGAAGGGAGGGGGGCTATTTGGCATAGACTGTAGTGTTATGATGTGAAATGTACTGGCCTTTACCGTGGGTATAAGGCAGGCCCTCATGTGAAACAGCTGTGGAGTAGGAAGGGGCTGGTTTGTCGTGGGAGCCTGTACATATGAGCATGTGTTGAACGTGCACAATCTAGGCATTACAACATCACTAGGGGCCATGCTGTCTGGTCTGTTTTGCAAAAGAAAACCATGTTTAGCAGTGGTCATTAATTTGCTATGTTTGAAGCTTTTAAAATGTGGTGTTGATGGGGAAAGTCATAGCAATGCAGTTCACACCCAGGGGTCACATAATTGTTGTCATACCCTACAGAACTGTGTGCCCTAAGACCGCCAACATAATGCTCTTCCTATACAGAGGGGGGGGGGGGGTTATTTATTCAACCTCAGATGTGTACAGAACATTCTCAGACTGTCTGACACCATGATCAGCTGTCAGTTACCGTGAAGAGAAAATAACTGTAAATACTGTAAACTGTAAAGCTTGCTTTTGTACTGTATATCCCAACAATGTCTTGCTCCCCTGAAGTCCAGTGATATTCAAATCTCTAGTATGTACAGTAACAGTACAGTTATTTTGCTGCATTTAATCCATTAAAACCAGGAACCTTTTTAGCACAAATCGTCCCTGGTACAAAACATTTTAAGATGGGTGTCTGCAGTTAAATACATATCATTTTGGGGGTCCTTGGCGTGGAAAATATTGGGAACTACTGATTTAGAAGTGTAGAATCAGCCTCAGGACTTAATGGGTTAAAACCACATGAAAATAGAGCGCCGAAGTCCTGACGTCACTCACTCACCCCCTGGTTCACGGAAGTAATTTCTCTATGGAGAATAACATGGGCTCATCTTAAAATCCTTTCATATAAGCATTGTGGTCTCTGCGTTATACCGTTATTGTCAGGGAGGTGTCTCTGTATCGTTTGCGACAGTCAGTCACTCATATATGATACAGTCTGTTTCTAGTAGCAGTAACAATTTTATCTCAGTCAGTTGATTCTTCATATCCATATGAGTGAAATGGCTGGGATGACATGCTTATTTTTCAAACACAGTTCTTATGAGGCGATCAAAAATCCCCTATGAGGATTACAATGCAAACAAAAAGTACATGAACCTGTGGATTTGCGCCCTCTACCGATATTGACGTCAGACTTCGGTGCTCTATGGGGTCTACTACAAGCTCACTTGTGAGTTGTGACCTCATTAAGGATTCATCTGTGTTCCTTCATTACAGTGGTAGCGCAAAGTAGCATTCTACTGTATGCTTGTATAGATTTCAATCAACATTAATATGTTTCCACCCAACTCATCTAGGCCATTAATCACTCTAAAAGCTGACATGTCTTGGACATATTCTGAATTAAAAGCATTGTTCTCTGCAGTTGAAACATAGCCGGGCTTTTGGTCCACCTAATCATAACATCACATTCTTGTCATTACACAGAGACCAGTATTCATGACAGTAAGAGCCATACCAGCTCCACTGCTGACCCAGATTTTCTCAGAGCATTAAATCCATCTTGAGTACCCTGACTGAAATGCATCATTACATCCCAGCACACTATAGCTCTCCCAAAAGAACACTAGAATTCTCCTCAGATCACACTCACAGTTATGTATTTAACATTATGAGAGCTGCCTGCCGCAGTCCAAAGGACTTGCAGATGTGACGGTGAGACAAAGGCTTGACTCGCTGTGATGGTTGGCTCGCTGTTCGACTTACTATACCAGATGAGGGAGCTCCATGTTTTTCTCTCTTTCCCTGGAAAGTTAGTTTAAAAGGACAGAGGCCTCCTACTAGTCTGCTCAATGTCAGGTGCCTGGTGCTGTAGCTCTGTTGAGTTCATGTGCGCCCTACCATTAGCCAAAGCTCAATTTATATAATCCATTTCATGATGGTGTCACTTGCTGAAAAGAACAGATCTGTTCTTGTTGGCAAGCGATGCCATCGTGTAACAAAGTGTAAATTAGGCATTATATATGGATGCTGTTTATTTATTTATTTTCAGTAGTGCAGTAGCATTCAAATAAGGTGAAAATTACGTCCAAATGTGGTCTGACCATCGGCCATTAACAGCTACCATAAACTGTTCAAATATTATTACTGGATCCGTCAATTTATTGCATAGAAGCTGTAGCCCAAGCAAAGGGATTATAGAAAATCACTCGAAACGGTCTTGTTGAAGTCTGACAAAATGAGTGATATCAATAGCCTGGGCCAACCACAACACCCTAAGGAATGGCGATCCACAAAGTTCAGATCATAATAATGTGAAGATACGGGCCTGACACTTCCTGGACCCGTGCATGATTTTTGGCTTTGTTACTGTTACACTGTGTGTTTAACATTGAACGGCTCAAAGTGGTTATGCTGTACATTGTTTTTCATTTTCTTTCTGTCTCTCTTACAGCTGCCTCTGAGGGTCGAGTTAATGGAGGCGAGGATTTCTTCCAGAAGGTGAGTGCGTAGTCTGCTGTCCGACTGGCCTTGCATTCACTTTTGCCGTAATGTTCTATCCCAGCAGGTTCCCAAACGTTTTTGTTGAAGACTCAGAGAAAGAGAAATTTGAAGTCTTCCCGGCCCGGGACCCAAACCCAAAATAGCAGATTTACAAGCTCACAACGCGTCACAATGCGACATGTTGTGAGCTTGTATATCTGCTCATTTTTTACTCGTGATCCATAAAAATGGGACTGTGACCCACAAATGGGTCCCCGATCCACTGTTTGGAAAACGGTGTTCTAACCCCAGTGTCCGAGGAGAGAATTTGGCTCCTGACAGTGGTAAGGGAGCAGATGTCAGCTGCGTCTCCAGTTGTTCATAATTGCGGGTCAAAACGTAAGAGAAATGTATTGGAATGGTACCGATGTAAAACCTCCTGTGTCCTGAACACACGCACTTTTGACCTCCGTGCCTGTTTGAGCTAGTCATTGTACAGAATAGATCTTCTGTACAATTAAAGTTTAGTATTTTATTTCCCAGGGAAAGAACAGGAAGGCTTTATCTGCCAAGCGCTGTCTCACCAAATAGTCATTGTTGCACACATAATGAGTATTGGCTGGTCGATACACTCAAAAACTACTGTAGAGCAAAGAGGTTGGTTTTGCGGTAACAAGCCCCTTGGTTCTGATATGGCCTTTGAGGTTGTTTTCTTCTTCCCCAGAATATTTAATAAGGCAGACAGAGGAGCAGCATATAATATTCGTCATTTATCAAGGAATTGTACATTATACTGATTTTAAGCCCACAAAAAGATCAAGCAGTAGGCTTGACATCTCGTGTGGCTGCTCAGTAACTGATGACCATTGTGGTGCTTTTTCCCCTCATCTTGTTTTTTTTTCTTCCTAAACCATCTTGTGTGATTGTTGCAAACAAAGACAACATGTGCAAGTCTATTTATACAGCCAATAGTTCATATAATTGGAGGTTATGTACTTTTAAAGATGGAGTGCCACAATTTTTGTATTTTTCCAGCTTTTCATGTGTCTATGGGGTGACAGTACTTCATTAGACACCCTGGAGTAGTTTTTATGTGCAATGGTGTAATAACTTTGTATTTAGGGTTTCTTCCTGGAGGCTGAACACTTGACGGTCAAACGGGCCAATGAAGTAAACACGGATAGTGTGACGTAAAAAAATTGCACGCACACACACCTCCCCCTCTATATATATTTTTAAATACGACAACCTCTGTGGGCGGAGCTGCCTGCCACATACACACGTGTGAACTGAACGGCGCAGCCAGCCAGTTTGTGGCAGATTTTCAAACAGTCATTTCACACATTACCAGTTCACAGCAGAGCAGACTGTTTTTCGTTAGCAAGTAAATGTTCACGTCGGGTCCTCAGGATAATCAAGGAAACCACAACAAACCAGCCTTATATAGCCTACCTGCTCTGCTGTAGTTGCTCTTGTTGTTCTCAAGGAGTAGGTTGTTTCTTTTATAATCACAGTGGTCGGGCTTTGATACAGAGTGTAGTGTCACAGTGTGCATTCTTGTTGGCTGTTGTAGTCAATATGTAGGTCCTAATACGTATACGAGGCTGTAAAGTCAAGAATTAGAATATGTTGTTGTGTCGCGCTGGAAGTCATGTTGCCATGTCTGGCTATTACAAGCGACTTGGGCTTGTTTTCATATAAGTAACTTTCAGGGGAGATGTGGTTGACTTGACCAATGGTTCATGTGAAGGACCCTCAGATTAATATGTTGTTAAAAGGATTGGTGTTGTTGAAACGTTTTCATAAATATTCAAGGCAATTTCTGTGACTTATTTTTGTGGACTTGGCCACTTGTTTCTTTAAATCTGGCGACTTTTGCTGAAACTCAATGCAGTCAGAAGGAACATTCATGTTGTAAATTGAGTTTGATCAGAGCAAGAGTGGAGAGTCTTCTGTCCAGAGCATCATGTGCCTATAGGGCAGTGCAAGTGTTTTGTGTCAGTAAAGGACAGTTTTAATGCCAGGGTGCTTAGCTGGAGGAAATCAATAGCCGCCCTACAATATATTGGCAAATTTATAGAATTATTCATGCTAAATGATCTATCAAACTAATTGTTTCTGCTGTTAAACTATGATTTAATTGGATGATGAGCTGAGCTGATTGTGACAATAGGGTCAATATAATTGGAGGAAATAAATAAATTATTATAAAACATCAGAAAAAACAGATCTGATATGGTATGGATGCGTGGATTATATGCCTATGCATGGATGGTGGCGGTATAAGTGCATAATGGTGCTTATACGATATCTCAGAAATATGGGAAGTGTTCACTTCTAACATTCACAAAAACATGAGTTCTTGTTACATTACAGACACCAATTTGTCATTTTGTAAACAAAAGGGCAGAGCCATGGGCTGTCTTTTTATAAGGAGGGGGAGGGACTAGGACAAGTGGGTGGTCTTAAAGGAGGAGAAGGAGGGACTGGATTAGGTGGGTGGTTCTACGGTTAAACTCACGCATACCTAATGAACTGGTGGGTGTGTCCACATAAAAACATCATTTTAACAAATACTGTACACTTTTTTGAAAAAACTATACCTCATATACACCTAAATACACCTGATGATCATGTTTAAGTGTGGAAAAAAATCACGGCACTCCATCTTTGAAAGCAGTTACGCACAAATAATTAGGCTCAATAAAACATCCGACCGTAACAAGTCAACTGCCTGACACAGGCATTACCTCTCAAATAAAAAATATATATAATCCAGAAATTGTAGGGATTTAGCTTCTCTTCCGATTGAAACTCAGATGTTAAAACACCAAAAAAAGCACCACCCGACCGTAACATGAATGCAACTCTTAAATCAATCAAACCCTCTAGGCTCTCTATGGAACAAAAAACTTAAGGTAAGGCTTTTTACAAAAGTTGTGGGGGGGGGGGGGGGGACGCACAATGAATTAGGCTTAAAATAAAACAGCGATTTAGCTGCAGAAGATGGAGAGGAGCGCATATTGGATTTGTCTTTTATTTAACAATTAAACAGCGCCTGAAACAGGCATTACCTCTCCATCAAATAAAAAAATATATAATCCAAACTCCTCTGTCAATTGTAAACGAATGGTAACATGAATGAACTCTTCAAGCCTGACACATAGTTAAATTACCTCATAGTCATGCTGCATGCGCTGTTGGTCGATGAAGAATTATAATCCAAGGTTTGTCAATCATATTATGGTTTATGGTTGAAAGTAAACCAGAATAAGTAAACTTTAAGAAGAGATCTGCAGTCATTGTGCTGCAGACTGCAGCTCCACTTGCTAATTGAGTTGACATTTGCGCAACTTCACTGCATGGCATTACAGTAATTATAGTTATTTGCCAGCACCTGCTCCAATATAAGCCTAAATCAAACTTTATTTATATAGCACATTTAAAACAATAAAAGCTGACCAAAGGGCTGTAGGCCTACAGGCTGAAACAAGTGGAGCATCACCATCGGCGCACAAAAAAAAAACATAATTAAAAGAAAAAACACAGGCAAATAGTATAGGCTACATAATTACAATAATACGATCAGGTGCAATTAAATGCCAAAGAGAAAAGGTGTTTTGGTCTGGGTCTGTAGGAGCTGCTCTGCTGCATGGGAGTTCACAGTGATGGAACAGGTCAGTCTTCAGACAAGAAAAAAAAAAAGATATCGCTGGCAACGCAAAATCAATTCTCTGCATCGCCAAAATAAATCTATAGGCCTAGTTTCATTCGTGCCATTATACTCAGCCTATATGCACAACGCAGCGCATGAGATTGCAGATCTTTGAATTTTCGGTGCGCGCACTGACCATGTGAATCCAAGCAGGTCCTCACAAGTATAATGTACACCGCCAGGCTCCACAAGGTTCTCAGCGCAACAATGGCACATCGATAAAAGTTGGGATTTTATAGTGGCATTATTCAGGCAATACTCAACAGATTGTTATAATTCCAAGTGATCTATAATCTGTGAAGTTTATATTTTCATTTGGGTGTAAATAATGTTTTTATATGACTTATCAAACATGGTAGCCTATATTTAATGTCCACTGAGCTGTGGTGCGCCAGCCTACACTCTCAATTAGGGATTTTCCCAGCGGTCATTTTCACTCTCGTGTAGCCTACAACTTTTATTCAAATAGGGTATTTTAAAATGCAACCACACTTTCGATTTATTTTTCCTGGCTCCTGGGACTGCAGCTGCACTGTTCAGTTGACTTCCTTGTTTTTAACACGGGGAAAGAGGAGGCGTTGCGAGGTGCTGCAAGGCGCAAGCATGGCTCGCGGACCAAATGGGGCCGTCTCGCGGACCAAAAGCGGCCGCTTTTTTTTTAATGACTATTCGATTCAAATTTAAAAAATCGATTCCCGTGCGTATCGATTGAACGTCGATTAATCGATTTTTTTTGGTCAGCCCTATTGTGTGTGTGTGTGTGTGTGTGTGTGTGTGTGTGTGTGTGTGTGTGTGTGTGTGTGTGTGTGTGTGTGTGTGTGTGTGTGTGTGTGTGTGTGTGTGTGTGTGTGTGTGTGTGTGTGTGTGTGTGTGTGTGTGTGTGTGTGTGTGCGCGCAAAATCGTACCATAATCTGCAATTTTAGTGTTGGCACAGATGTAGTATAGACTCATGCATATATCTCATGCATATGTACAACATAGATGTGGTTATCTTTTTTTTTGTGTGTCATGTGATAGAGATCATTTTTTCCTTGAGACATAATTGAACTTTGAAGCCAGTTATTACATAGGTGTCCTGATAATTACGTGAAGGTAAACGTCCTTGTGTCTGAGCTCACTGGCTCCTGTTTAAAATCTGGTTTCCTGAATAAGCTTGCTTGAACTCCCTCTATAGTCTGTTAATGGACTATAATGAAATGAATGATGGACAGTGGTTTGTTTTAGCCTTCTCCCTTTGTCTATTTTCCGTCTCTATTTTCTGTTTGGAGGTCAGGAAGCTGAGTTAAAATGTCAAAGAGAGAGGCAATTTAACTGTCCCCGTCTCCCTGAAGTCGTGCTCACAAAACCCAGAAATGCAAACCAGGCGCCATCAAATTCCACTCGACGGGATTTTAAACATGAACTCTGGATGTGTTTGGTCTCGGCCTCTTGCTTTGGTTTGGGGAAAACAGTGGTGTTTAAAGCTGAAGAATAAGATATCCACTGACGAGCTCACTCGACAAAGTCAGCTGACAGTGTACGAGTGTAGTCAGCACTGGTGCTTTGCTTTGGCTAGTGATGTTTTTAAAGCCTCCGAATTGGATACTTTCACAGCTCTTTTGTAAGGATGGTGCTTATTAGAGGTTAAATTGGCAATAATTATACATTAGAGTGCAGCTGTTATGCTTGGCAGCCTGGGAAGCGTTGCGCTGAAGTCATGTTTTTATTGTAGAATTTCCGTCTGGTTAACTCTGTATGGCTGCCCTCTGATAGCATGATCGCCATACACACCCAGTTTAAGACGGGAAAATACACCCAGACCCTGACATCAGGATCTGAGAGGATCGTTTCAAAAGTTAATGGATGAGGTGTGCAGAGTGAGTGCCTTGAACTTGATGAAAGTGGAAACTTTTAGTTGGTCCCCTTCCTATACTTTCAAACCCGCCAACACACACACACGCACGCGCGCGCGCACACACACACACACACACACACACACACACACACACACACACACACACACACACACACACACATCAAATCCTTCCCTACCCCCACATACTGTATAAGTAAGCAAACATACTGTATGATCATCTGTGAAGCATACGTAATACTTTCAGACTTTACGAGTGAGATCTGACTGTAGGCCCACTATTGCTTCTAGAGACAAAGATGTGGAGTTCAGCAGTTGACTATTGAGAGTGAAAACTAAACAATCCACTGCTACACTCTCTCCCTGGCCTGGTCTCTGTGGTCAATCAACCCTCTTACTCACTGTCTGTTTGACTTCCTTTGAGTCCAGAGCAACGTTTTTATAATGGAGAGCAGGCAGTCCGCCCTCCTTGTCAAACACTTTCTTTAGTCACTGAAAAAGCAGCAGGCAAAGTGGGATCACAATTGCTGAAAACGCCACAGCTGAGAAATGAACCAAACGTCAACCCCTGTGGCCAACAGAATCTCTCTCTTCCCGTACATGTTCCTCTCCTTCCTCTGTCTTTGTCTCTTTCATTCTCCCTCCTTCTCCCCACCCCAACACACATACTTATTGTCTTCTCTCTGTCTATTGAGCAGCTAATGTACGGAACAGAGTTTAAAAAAAAACATCCCTGGGGAGATTGGTCTGGCACTCCTCAGTCCTCAGTTTAAATTTCATTTCGCAACCCTTTGATAGCTCAGTTTGTAGAGTGGAGGACTGTAGTTGAATTTCATATCACTCACCCCGGGTGCAGTACTTAGTTTAGACAGTTTTTGGTTCAGACCAGTCATTAGTCCTACAACTACAACCTATCTCAAACCCTCAAACTAAACCTAACCTCCCACGGGGCAGCACACCTAAACCTAACCTTAACCCATGTCTAACCAATGACTAGTCTAAACTAAGTATGCACCCACTCAACCCAGATTTGTGGGTGACCTCTCCAAGGTGAGGCTTTTCTTTGCTGTGACTTTGGAATCTGTTTGTAACCGGCCCTCGGAAATAAATCTTCCACACCAAAGGTCCAGACTAATATCTCAGATATTATTCTGGCCATGCCAGGCTAATGTAATTTATCTAGTTTATTTAGCCTGAGTTACATGTTCTGTTGTGCACGCCATGGGTGTCATGCAGACATGGAAAAAGCCATTCCATATGCTCAATGTGAGCTTGTACACTAAATCAGCTATAGTTCTGTACATGACACACCCACGTGCAACTAAATGTAATTCAGGTGTACCTGTTAGAGTGTCATAGCATGCCATGCACCATTGTGCCGTGAGCCTGTGATGATCTGAAAAGAGACATTGTAGAGCAGATCACAGAGAAGCTTTGGAAAGACTTTGAGGTGACGGATGCTTTTGCGTCCAGAGCCAGCACCCTTCAATCGCCCCAACCATCCATTACTCCTTCCCCAGGGTTGTGGTTCTGTAAATAATGCCAGGCGTGATATACGCGTGCCAATGTGCTCAGATCTCAGCCCAGACAAAGAAATTGCTTCATTAGTTAACCCTGAATTATCGTGTTTGTCCCAGTGATGGAGCGGAGATGGAACCTTAAAACTGCCATGGTCGTTTGTTTGGTTTACCAGAAAATTAAAGGCAGTGAGAGGGAGGAGAAAGTAGCAAATTCCGTGAAAGATTGGATAAATATAGTGCTATCACAACAGAACTCAAACAGATATGTCGGTTTAAAGTTTATTGGCTGCATGTACCGTAAATCAGTTCCTCATGTCCATGCAGAGTATCCTCTTCCTGATGTGTTTAAACAGGAGGATGTTTTTGTGCAGGTGACCTTGTAATGCAGGTTACTCCCTCTCAGCACTGTGCATACGGTTAGCTTGGCCTTAAGGTAGAGAGGTCTACAACACCCCACAACCACAGGGCTCATGGTGGGAGTTGAAATCCCATGGGGATGGACATGGCTTATTGTGCAGCTCCCATTTCTGCCTTTTCTTCACAGGCCATCTCTCAACTCAGTGCAGAACACTGCGCAGGCACACACGCACGCACACACACGCACACACACACACACACACACACACACACACACACACACACACACACACACACACACACACACACGCACACACGCATATCCCAGCTGAATCAACAGCTGCACCATTGCAGGACAGGACAGGACAGGAAGCAGGTCTTACTCCTGCCATGTTGTTTGCTGTTGTGCCCCCCTCTCTGCACACACGCATGCAGACACACATGCACACAGAGTCACGTGTGTGCAACATATGTGCCATATTTCATGGCACAGTCTTAATGACATCCTGTTTGATTTGAGTTACAGCCTTGCACATGTCTACCTGCACCTATAGCACCTCACTATGAACCAAACATCTCCTCCCCCCAAGGTCTGGCCATGGAACGGATCACAGTCATAGACCTTCATATATATTTATATGCATTTATTCCTTTCAAAACAGGGCAGAGTGGAAGAGAAAAGGCAGAATGGAACGTTGAATGTATAGCTAACCTAATTTGTGCAATTATCTTGACCTATTCGAAAGGTATTTGATGGCCTCCTCATAAAAATAAACGCCATCCACCCTTTTAAAATGGTGTGTGGTCTGCCAGAAATCACTCCCATCTGCGGGCTCGTGCCAAAAACAGCATCTCTGGACAGGAAACAAGTTCCACTGAACAAAACCCTATAGAAAAAGTCAAGAGGGCGGCATGAATAAGTTAAGACTCTTTAAGAAAATATAATTGCGTTTACCTGTATCAACATACGGCTGTCATTTTCAGCATAAGCACCATTATTCCACCTACTGTATGCTTACGTTCTGCTTCGTATTAACTGCATTTCCATATTCCTTCTTGGACAGGATTGGAAATGATTGGATCTAGTAGTAATGTATGCTGGCCCGGTTTTGATATAATTCGTCCTTTGCTTTATGGCTGTTGCATAATTTCATCTCACAATATATTTTGTAAAATATTGTGGCTTACCCTCAGCTTTTGTTGTTAAGTCTAATGATTGAAATTATTTGAGGCTATTATATACATTACACACGCAGACAGGAAACTAAACTAAAACAAGGGGACGTATGGGAGAGCAGGGATAGTTCCAATAGTGAAAGATGCACGGTCGCACCATAGCAGCCTGATATACAGAACATAATATGTTAATATGTACTTGACAATAATTGAGTATATTATATTGAGTATATTATACTCAATTATTGTCAAGTACAGCAAGAAATGGCATCCACATTTCTGTCAGGTGAAACCTATGTGAAATGTACGCGACCAGTCACGACCTAGTCGACTTCAGGGTTGCCAAGTCCGCTTATTTCCAGCAAAACTTGGATTGTTTCTTTTCCCCCACAGTTGCTTGCCTGGTTTTTGGAGGTTGGTTAGCTTATTTCTGGCAACACTGGCAACAACCTCGTGATTGGCTGCTTTTGTCAATGGGGTGGTAAAAGCGGCCTCTCATATACAGTATCCCTGGCAGCCACGCAGACTAAAGTGCCTTGCAGAGTCGAACGTAATCGACGCAAGAATACATACGCAACGGAGGGTGAGATCATTTTCTCCCTTGCGTCTCGTCAGTTACGTGATCTGTCTCGTTCTGTCGGGTTGAGATCTGATCCTCAACCATATTGCTTGCGTTGTGTACCTTGCGTCGAGGACACCCTGCCCACCCGGAGGCAGCAGAGAGCAAGAATCCTTTCCCTCCTCTGCTCGACCCCTCTTGAAAGAGGACGACACTTCCGCCGGCATATTGAGTTGTAAACATAAACACGATCGGCATGGATATATCACATTGAAAGTTACAGGACAACATGACATCAGCATTCGAAGCACTGCTTTGCAAACTCATCGTGATTATCAGGCCTGGACTGACGTTATGTCCAGTGGACAGTTTTGGTCAAATGTTAGCCCTTTGACCCAGTCCAGCCCTGCTTTTCAGATGAGAACTCCGCGGAATTAGAGCGGAGAGAGTGTCTGTGTCTCCTAATCCTATGCTTCCATTTGGTGACAATTTGATTCATTAAAGATTATAGTAGACCGACGTAAGCGACGGAGATACTTTTTTGTGTCCGTTTGACTCCCCCACGCAAGGAACAAAATGGACTCTGTCCAGGCCTGTCCAGGCCACACTGCCTGAGACTGTCAGACTCGCAACGCAGCAGACAAGCATGATCACTCAGTCACACTCACGGCTCGACGGAGAAGACACGTTTGCAATGTTCGAACGTCACTCCATATAACCAAACACGGCTACATAGTGCATACACGATAATAAAATAATCATACTAATATGGGGGGGGAGAACACAACGGAGTTAGTGCACGCAAATGGCCACAAAGCGCAAGATTGTGACACACAAACATACACGTTACTACAATAATAATCATACTAATATGGGGAGAACACAACGGAAGACAGCGCTTCTTTCACCTGACAAATATCACAATGTTATCATTTCTTGTTTGGAACTTAGCTTGTTTGTTCTGTCCGTCATGACGAATTTGTATTAGCTTAGCAATGGAGAGCATCTCATCGAGCCATCTCTTGAAACATGGAGAAGTTGGAGACTTCCAGTTTATCATTATAAAATGTTTTGCAGCAACCATCCCTGCCTTAAGGATCTGTCTTTGGTGGGAAGGAAGGGCCCTTGTCTCATCAGAGCAACCAAATATTGTTAAACAGCAATCTGGTTGAATATCCTTTCCCAGTTGTCTGGAGAACCAATTAAATATATTTCCCCAGAAATGGGTTATTACTGGACACTGCCAGAAATTATATGACAGAGAACCCTCTGCAATTCCACATCTATCACACATAGGGGAGACTATTGCGTACATTTTACTTTAGATTCAGAGTAATGCAATACTTTAAAATAAATTGAATCGGTACAATACTTTTAATTAAACTCCTGAGAGTTTGAGATGGTGTTAAATTTAATTTGCCCCGAATAACATCGTTTTAGGGAATTGAGCTAAACGCCATTGTGACATAAAACAGAAAGCTCTGCTTTGGGCCCATGAGACTTATTAAAAAAAATAAAAAATCAGGGAGGTGAGGGAGAAAATTGTGGGAGTGGGTGTAAAGGAATTCCTCGACATCACCAGGAACATAATGTTCCAGAAATGTGGTGTTTTTGGATCATATACAGCTGACAGTCAACATATGACTTTAGTTTCAGAGTTCATTTCAAAGTCCTAGTGCTCACCTATAGAGCTCTACATGGTCAGGCCCCAAATTATCTCACTGACCTCACGTTATGTACCAGAGAGGGCCTTAAGGTCGGCCGATCAGGGTCTGTTAACGGTCCCAAAGACAAATCTTAGGACAAAAGGTGATCGAGCCTTTCAATTAAAACACTACTTTTTACTTTCCGGATGTCTGATTGTTTTATGAACTTCCTTGTTTTATTTATGCTTTTGTTCTCTGTATGTAAAGCACTTTGTGAGTTTTCTCTGTGAGAAGTGCTATATAAATAAAAAGTACTTACTTACTTTTGATGGTGGTGGGGGGGGGGGGGGGTCTGATTTAGCTACAGGGGGTTTTTATATATTCTGTATGACGCTCTCATAGATTCCTCAATGCTGAAGACAGTGGGAGGGGATGACATGATGTAGATTACAATCTCTCCTGTCTAGGAATAGTACTAAACTCAGGAAAACGGGGCTTATCAGATGTTGGTTTGGAGCCTATATAGCCATAGTAGGCCTGGTACACACTGGTATACTGTCTGTGGATACTAACCGCTTCCTTGTACAAAGATATGTGAAAATAGACGATCAGAACGCCTCACATTAGTGCTGCTATTGTCAGTGTTTGTTGTTGGTTTCAGGCAGAAATTATGAAAGTTTTTTTTTTTAATTAAACTGGTTAAAGCCTAAATTGTACAAATCTATCTGCAAAAAAATTGACGATATTGCAACATATCCCAACACTTCTTACCCGAAGCATAAATTAGACTTGAACTGAGAATGCTAGTGATGATACTAGTGACCACATACAAAATGCTTCATTTATAAGGATCCTGGTTTGATCCATGGCTTCCCCTGTGTTAGTGTCAAAGTATTCTTGAGCAAGACACTGAACCCCTAACTGTTCTAGATGAGTGGGTTGGTGCCTTGCATGGTTTCCACGTCAATGTGTATGGGTGAATAGAGGTGCTCCGATCAGGCTTTTCGGGACCGATCCTGATCACCGATAGTTTTTCTAACGATCAGCCGATACTGTTACCAATCTTGCGTAGGGGGAAAAATTATTATATGTCAAAACTTCCTGTGTGTGTGTGTGTGTGTGTGTGTGTGTATGTGTGTGGTAGGGCATTAACGACTTGAGATTTTTCCCAGTCGACTTGTCGGACAGTAATTTATCGATAAGTCGAATTATCGTTTCTGGCGGCGGCGGGGGGGGGGGGGGGGGGGGGGGGGGGTGGACGCGGGGGGGGGGGGGGGGGGGGGGGGGGCGGACGCGGACGCGCGGGGGGGGGGGGATTTAACAGGGGCGGGTGGAGCTGCCGCGCGCTCAAATACGGAGCATGTCAAACATAGCACTGCGCATTCAGTGGCCTCTCCAATATGACACAGTCACAGTGCATGTATCATCTATATCAGAGGTTCCCAAACACCGGTGCCGGTCCGCGGGACACGTGGCACTGGTACGCAAGAGGGGAATTCTACGTTTTGCGTCGTTTAAAAATGTCCAATCTTTGTATCTTTAGCAGCAGCAGCTGTAGGCTATTTTGTGACGATAGCATTAATGAAACCAAACGCTACACGCGGTTCCGGTACAGGATTATTATTTCATGTGAATCATGTCAAAATGAAAAGATGATGTTATCCAGGTAAAGTAGTGGTATTGGCACACAGCGCAGCAGCAGCACCGAGAACACAATGAGAGATATGACATTATTATTCTCCTCCTCCTCCTCCTCCTCCTCCACAACTCGATAACGTTCTCATTTGTTACTCATTTTCTGAGCCATGCAAATAAACAACAACCCGCACTGACCGGAGACGGAGAGGTTCATGTGCGCTGCGCGTAAAGCTTAGCCAGAAACAGACAGTCATTGCGTCAGCATGCATGTAGCCTCGGGAACCCAGACGTTATATTTCCAGCACGGAGGTGAGGGGGATATCGTTTGGGGGTAACGTTTGCGTGCTTCTATCTGTTACTTCTCTGACACAGCGCAGTTCAAACAGACTTCAGCCAGTCTCAATAGTGGGACACCGCGCGCTGAGAGCCACATAGCCTACACAGCTGCATTTGGTTTTTAATTAAGGGCGCGTTCTGAATGCAATGAAAAAAGGGGAGAAAAAAAAAAAAAAAAAAGCTCAACTTTCGACTCGCGCTGCTGCGAGTCGACTCGTGACTCGTTTATCGATAAATCGATAAATCGATTTTTTGATGAATGCCCTAGTGTGTGGCTTTAACTGCATTACAGTGTTAAGATATTATTTTGTGGTCAGCGGTTGATTATATCAGGGGTTTCCCATTGCTTTTGCATGCCAAGCGCCCTCAAATATCTATAGCAGTCTCCCTTTCGTGAAATGGCTTGCATCACGATGGATTGTGAGCATGTAGATCTGATATATTTGAAAATGTTTGGGGTAAAAAAAGACAATAATGCCCCCCGGGTGGCACCAGGCCACGGCCTTCACTTTGAAAACCTGTGGATTATATACCGGTAGTATGTTTTTAGAAACTCAGTGAGGCTTGAAGGGCCTTCCACTCAACCATCATGGTTTCAAAGAGTCTGTAGCAGCAGAAGGAGAGAGAGAAGTTTAGCTATACTGTAGGCACAGATGAGGTCGTCCAGACCAGCTTTCAGCCCCACAGGAGCTCCACCTGTCAGAATGAGTTGCAGGGGATACCAAACACATCAGGGCACTTCCAGAGGCACATGTGGGAGGAATTTAGGCATTTCCCTTGGTGATTCATGCATCGATTCCACACGGAATAGAGGGTGTTGTCTTGACTGATGTGGTTGCTTTTGCCTTCATTTCATATCCACAAGCCAAGACTAATATTAATGTGAAACACTTTTGCTTTTTGTAATAGTGCCAATACAGTCTATAAAGTCTGTGGCAATTGTGGATTTCTGTAACACTGCATGTCTATGCTTTTTTAGATTGGAGTGCAAATCGGTATGTTTGTGTGTTGTGTGTACAGTATGAATGTACACTGTGCATATTTGTCCACCAGAGAGTACTGACATTTCAAAAACAAACTTGCACATATAGGCAAGCCTTTTTGGTAGAGAAAGCTCACTACTCCTGTTAGCAGTTAGCACAGTGTCTCTCTCGGTCATATTCACCCATGTGAGTTTTACGTGACTACTTGCATAACACTTTGGACTCCTGGGGTTACTTAAGCAGCGGCCACAGCTCATATATTGGGGCTAAAGTGGACCTAGGGTCCCTCAGCTCACGTGGCTGAGATGGCCAGACCTCTCATTTCTCCTCCACCCTAAAAACACGAACCCCTGGTATGCGTTAAAATAAACAAGCACGATAGGACCTCTGTGAAAACAAGGAAAGTGAAGGACAAGGACAGATCCATCTGGACTTATTTTCTGGGAGGCCTGACTTGTTCTTGAATTAGAGGGGATTTGAATAACAGCGTAATAATATTATAATTTGCATTTAGACTTGAAAGATATTGTTGTGTTAAATAGTCTGCGTTGGCTAACTATTTAGCTGGTTTCAAGAATGGTTGTAATACATTTACTTGAAACATGACGACGAGTTATGTAATTACTCAAACAACTGTTATCATGAGAAAGATGCGTCTTCAAATCAGCTAAATGTTCTGCTAATGCAGTAAGATAATGTGACTACACGTCTCAATGCAAGTAATAGTAATCACTTGAGTCAGTTTTTACAAGTTGGTAAGGCAGAACAGACAGCTGATGTTCCCTAGGGGCTCAGTCTGGTTGATTCCTGCTCAGCGTTCGGTACGCCGGACCTGGGCGAGTCTGGTGATGGAGAAAACGATAGGAGGGGGGTCTATAGTAGAACCACTGAACAGAATGCCCTCGTCCTGTTGGACAAGGGCTTTTGATCAAACGGTCTTGAGTGTGTGCGTGCACTGCGCACACTGCTGCCCCTTGTATTTCTAACCTTTGAGCATATGCTCCTGGTTACGACGAGTAGACTTGTCAAAGGGTTCTCTCGTTGATCGCTGCTGACACTTTTCACGTGTGCCAAAGCCAAGTGGACTCAGTGGATTTTTCAGGTTTCCTTTTTTTGCGGGGAACAGGATGGGGTTGGGGGTGTCTAGGAGAAATAAAACAATGTCTGGATGCATTATATAAGCTTGTGTTAGAAAGCATGTTTGAACTGGACTGAAACCTTTCTCCAACACTTTGACTTCTCTGGGTCTCCTTGCATTACACGGCTGACCTGCACCCTCTTTTGCCCGTATGTGTTTTCAGAGTGCAAAGCCTTTTGTATATAATCACTGATGGCTGAAGACTGTATTTCATAGCCATGCTCCAAAGACAGCAGAGTGTGAGGGGTTTCGGTGTCCTGGTAGAAGCAATGAGGCATTGTCCACAGTTTAGACAAAGCCAAAGCCACATGCAGACATGGAAGATTCACCGCAGGGCAGGCTTATGATTAACACTGTCCAATGCTTAACTATCACGAAAGCACTCAATTTATTCATACGCAGTATTATTACATTGCTGGGAGTTGTGGTGAGGTGTAATGTTTAAATGGCTTAAACCCTACCCCAAAGGGTCTTCCTTTTTCCCTGTTTACCAAATCTCTGCCCAAAATGGCCAATCTACAGGTTCAGAACACATTTTCACTATTGTGATGCGCTCAGAATAGCAACGCTAGCTAGGGTTGATGTTGTTAGACTGCAGTTGTTGGCATTATCACCTATTAAGAGCAATACATCTAATGAAAGCTTTGGCTTCATAGTTACTATATATCCACTTGTTTTTTAAGCACATCTGTACTACACTAAGCCTGTCTTGATAACTGTAGGCGTGTCATTTACAACTACATATGGTTGACAGGTTGACAGCCCGGTGATAACGTTAACGTCTGGATCAAATTGAGCAGTGTGTGATGCTTGCCAATAATGCACTTAACATAACTTTCCCTCTTGGGAAACTTAACTGTTGTACAGTACAGGTAGACACTGGAATAGTGGAATTATACCAAAAACAAATCTGTCATCTGTCATGCCACTAGCTAATCTAGTCTGCCATTTCTGCAGAGCTTATTTTTTGGGTGATATGTTGGGTGCCATGTGGGAGGATTGGTAATCCAATTAACAAAATGTTATCAAGTATGTTCAATTAGAAGCCATTTTCAGTAATCGTATGTGTTAATACATTGCCTAAATGTCACATAACCTATGTTTAAAACCAAATAATTTGCAGTGGAATGGTACATTTGCACTGCAAGTAACTGCAACCAATGACTAATAATGACCTTCTTTATTCCAGGTCATGGATGAGACCAAAACGCAGATTGCATGGCCCTCCAAATTGAAGATCGGAGCCAAGTCCAAAAAAGGTGAACATTTTCTTGCTCTAATATTGTTATAGGCAGTGCTCTAAATTTGCATAATAATAAAACTAAATTGCTTTACAAAGCAATAAAGGGAAGAAAAAAAAGCAAAAGGCATAAAACAACATTAAAATAATAGCAGTGAATAAGGCAATACAGTGAGGACATGAATAACAAGGATTTTAAAAGCTCAACTAAAAGCAAGAGTGTAGAAATAGGTCTTGCTTTAAATATGTCTATAAAGGCTGCCTGTCGAAGGTATAGTGGGAGTTTAGAAATAGAGGAATGGAAGCGCTGCAGAGATCTGTTAGTGGCTCTTAGATGGGTGCTCTTTGGTGATACAGGTAAAACCATATAGACAAAAGGTATCCTTCCTCCAAGTTGTACTGCTTGTCAAAATGTGAATTGCAGACTTGAAAAGAAAAGAATCCAAGGTACTCCGTCTTTGGTGAAAGATTAAATAGTTTATTTGATGATGAGCAAGGCAAATAAATAACAGGACCTATGCGTTTCGAGCAAAAGGTCTTCGTCAGGGTCTATCTGTCTATAGTGGGAGTTTATTCCATGCTTCACCGTGTTTTTTAGTTGCCATTTTTCGAGCAGGCCAGCAGTGGAGGACCTGTTCTCTCATCTTAGTTTTAGTTAAAACTCTGGCTGCCACATTTTGAACCAGTTGTAATCTGTCAGTTGTTTTCTTTGGCAGGCCAGAAAAAAGTGCATTGCAGTAATCGAGCCGAGAGAAAACAATGGATTGGCGTGGATTAGCGTTTTTGCATCGTCCAACGACAGATAGGCTTCTAATTCGCGCAATATTTCTAAGGTGAAAAAAGGCAATCTTGGTAACATGATTAATGTGTGTATTCAAATTCAATTCAG
>NC_139704.1:41409921-41685855 GCF_964188405.1 Protomyctophum parallelum | reverse complement strand
AGGCGTTATTTTGCCTTGTTTTGATTGTGTTTTCCTATGGAGTGCATGCCGCACTCCATAGGATAGGTGCAGATGTGAGGGGGATTCTTATGTGTGTACTGTATCCTCTCTTGCCATACACGTCTACACTCTATCAAGTGCCAGGCTCTCTGCTGCATGCATCGCCTGCAGTGTCACCTGCTGGGCTATGATAAGGCCAGTTCTGTGCCTCCAGAGTAGACCATCCATATCCATCCATATTCTGTCAAGCAATTTCTCATAGAGCCATATCGCCAGTACACAGGCCAGGCTCATGTTACACATTCAGAATACACGATTTTGCATAGGCTAGTAAAGGCTACTACAGTATGTACCGGTGCTATTTTCCAATGGCAGGTTGAAGAATAGTAGTGAAAAAGAGACTTCCGCTTACCCGGTTCCATTTCAAGCAGGTTGAAGGTGTTGATAAGGCAGAACATGTAGAAGACAACAGACCCGCACACTGCCACTTGCTGGTCCAAGAGAACGTTTTATTTGGACTAGAGCATCGTTTCGGTTGTGAAATGAATACCTTTTATTTGTAAAGATAATCCCTTGCTATGACTTAACACATTTAATAGCTATATCACAATGTTACTCTCATGCAGCAATAGCATTGACAGTCATTTACCATATTCACGCATACATTTTGCTCTTTCACATTCGGCAGGGGAGGGAAAACTCGCCCTGACAGGGTATAGGAAATGAGAGCAAAATTGCCACCATGATGTATGTACCTATTTTCAGTATTTTGTAGATTAAGCAAAAGTACTATAATGGCATTTTTAAGACCCTGCAAAAGGTTTAAAGGTAAATGTAATCTTCAGTAATTATATGATATTCCATCCCCACCATTGACACAGAGCCACCAAATATTGAACGATTACAAAATGGCCTTCTTGTACTGGATTTTAGCCAGTTCCGTTTTAACAACATTCCCGCAGATGTTTTGAATGAGAATTGCCCGGCCAAATGGATTTAATTCCCTGCATTTGTGTGGTATTTTCGGATGTAAGCCTTCGCTGGAAAAATACTTTAGCATTGCCAGTACGGAGATGAGGGTCAATCAGTTCCTTTTCTGTCAAGTGAAAATGACCAAGTCGTGCGACTGAAAGCTTTCTCCCGGCAGCTGCGTGTCCACCTTGTTATTGTTTGTGTTCATGGATGCGTGTGCCAAATTAGACTGAAGGTGTTCATTTTCTATTCCACAATCAATCATCTAATGAGAGCGCACATGGCACAGTCCACTTCAAAAATGCGGGGGTGTTCTACATCACGACTCTGCAACACTCGTTTAGCTTGGCTAATGTTTACCAGATGTGGTGGTCAGGTTAAAAAAGACTGGGGGCTCTGGAGGGGTCAGATGCCCCCTGATGGGCATTACGGGCAGCGCAGGAGGAAGTGTAGGACTTTGTGTTGTCTTCAGCAACAGCTGTATGTTTGGAAACATTTCCTGGAACAAATGCTGTGCCTCCTAAAGGGTCCCTGTCTGCGCTCGTGCTGTTCTCTCTCCTTGTTGTCTTCCCATCTCAGATGGCACCCACCCCTCTTGTGATGACACTGTTTGGATTCGTCAGAGCTCTTTTAAATTATTCTATTATACTATTCTTTAGGTTCTTACCGTACATGCTGAAGGCCTGTTGTTCCTCTCTCAGGGTTTCTCTTGTAGGAGGCCCGGCCCCCAAGTGTCACTGTAACTAGCATCCACTCCAGTTAGCCTGAGACTCTGCAGCTCAAACAGTCCCCTCTGCCCATAAAATACAGAGCACTGGGGCTTCTAAACACACTTCCCAGCAACGGCATTCCATAACCGAGCCAACCCAACTCACTGCTCTCTGAAGGGGGACTGGGCTTGGATCAAATGCAGTCCCTTTCATTTTGCTGCCCTATGGAGAATAGCTTGTTTTGTTTTATGTTTTGTTTTTTTGGGGGGGAGGTTGCGAGTGTATCTTTGATGTGGGATATTGTGCATGATGCAGTGAAAAAACAAAAACTGAAAGAAATTGAGGATGTCTCTCACAACGACGGCGGCTTTAGCTAGCCAGGTCTTTTATTTTACCGGTATTTGTTTTCCACTACACTTTATATCTTTTTTTCCCCTCAACTGGCACTTTACTTTTTTCCCCTCCCAAGCTCACAAAAAGCCCCAACAGGCAACAATGGGGGTTCTCTAAGGTCCTGGTTACATTGTAACAATAAATGTGTTGGAGTGAGTTTAGTTTGAGGGCAGTACTGTAAATCTGAGATGCTCGACCTGCGTGTGTTAGGAGGAGCATTCCTGGAAGGAGGCTTAACTGACTTCCTGCTACAGATGGAAAGGCGGATGAGGGCCGCGTGTGTGTGTCTGTGTGTTTATGTTTGTGTCTGCATTGTGCGTATGTGTCCTCTAGGGGTCTGACATGGGATGGCGCCAGATGCAGCACACTTATCTGCCGCTACACAGACACACTACAGGGCTCATGTTAGCCGTGGATGGTTTAGGTATGCAGTGTTTGGTTATTTTAGCTGCAGTTTTCGGAGGCCAAAGGGGTAATGTCCGTAAGTGGAGTTTACTCAAATAATTAGTACCTGTACTTCTCGCACAGTCTACTGCATGCTCCTTTAATGTGTTTACAAATTGGGATATCACTATTATCACAGCCTCGGTTGCAAAGTGAGATCTGGTCATTTTGGTGTAATTTATTTTCACTTCCTGCGTTGGAGGATTTGGTTGCATGTGTATTGTACAGCAGAAAGTGAACACACACAGCCAGGCACCCGCAGGCTCATATATACACACAGTTGACAAAGAAAGGGAAAGTTGAATAGACAGAGCTTGTGACATGCTTTACTGTAATGCAATGTGACAGACAAGGAGGTTCTGAGATGAGTGAAAGACAACTTTCTCTATCTTTTATCTAGGCAAATTCAGAGCCATTATCTTGGGACATTTTTAACCCAGTGTTGCTATGTGCTCTACCCACTGACTGGCTGTCTGATTGTGCTTCTACTCTGCTGCAGCTAGATTGGTTTGTGGCAGACTTTAATGAGTCACCAGACATAAAAGCAGCAATTACTGTCGCGGTGCATCCAGTGATCCACTGCAATTTGTTGACAAATGCACATAGCTGATGTCACATTTGGTGAAATTATTTTAACTTCTGTCCCACTTTCACATTCCAGCATCTGCCTCATGCCAGGTTTTTGTTCTCTCTTTCTATCCCTCTCTCCCCTCTTTACTCTGCAACTATTGCTCCCTTTAATATAAATCTATACTGCTCAGACCTGATCAATCACACTAACTCACATGCTCTCCTTTCACTGAATTATAATCACCCCTTCCCTCCATCTCTCTCTCTCCCTCTCTCTCTCTGATTCAAACGGAATTCGTCTCAGTCAAGACTCCAGGCAATTCTTATTCCGCAAGTGATGTTGCCACTTGTTAGGCTGTGAAAGTGAAATAGTGAAATGTAGTACATTTCATCTAAAGAAAATAGTATGACAGGCTGTGAAAGTGAAATAGTGAAATGTAGTACATTTCATCTAAAGAAAATAGTATGACAGGCTGTGAAAGTGAAATAGTGAAATGTAGTACATTTCATCTAAAGAAAATAGTATGACAGGTATTTCTTAAGTATAGAGAGCTTTAACAACAAAAGTACTGTCTTAATTCAAACATTTGCAGGTGGACTGCCTTTGCATGGAGTGGACTGGGAAATGCCACTGTAAATTCTACTGTGGTTATCCCATGCGCTGTCAATTTGAAACGTCATTGATTGGTTGCTGTCACAAGGGGTCAAGATCATAATTCAGTTCGGTTATTTTATTGATGTGGAAATTCTGCAGATAGGCCAGTATCGGCCCCAAGGGCATGATTATGATATTCCCACAGAAAATATTCTGAACTGATCTGTTTGTATATAGAGAGAGACCAATGCTGCGTGTGTTTTAACAGGTGCAGAAATCTGGCTAGTGCAGCAGCACATACAAGAAATGTTTAAAACGTCACACTTCTAGACCCCAGGAGGTCAGTGGACCTTTTGTTTGTGAATTAAAGTTCCTTAAGGTCTGGAGAAGCCAGTGTAGGAATTATACTGCAGGTAGTATGAAGACATCGTCGGATATGATGCTAATGCATCATGGGCTGTTGTTTGAAGTCATACTGTATGTCAGTAGCATAACTTTGTATGGCCAGAAACTGAAGCAATGGATACCTAATCCATATCGTAATACAAGTCTCTGCACGGAAACTGTGACTCTGTGTTCAGACTCTGTGTTCAGACAACAAAACAGTGCATTCGTATTACCTGATTTATCGTATTAGGCCTACTGGTGCACATTAGTAATTAATTATAAACAACTTAAAAGATGTAACATTTTCTTTGCTTATCATTTTCCAACTTGTTTTCTACCCTGTTAAAAGCTTCCCCAGAAGATTGAATTCTCAGCCCTTCAATTATTACAAAAAGCCTTTTCAGCTTCACATTCAAACTTTATTATAAAATAATTGTTATAAATCAGGATATTTCGCTGACAGTGATCTTACCAATATTGCATTTAAGGTTGATATACGGCATGTTTATACTGTAAGTCATCAGTTCAATGAACCATCCTCAAGTCTCTCAGAAATCTTATCAGCCATGATGTTAAAGTGTCAGATCGGCTTATCAGCCTGGATGTTAAACTGTCAAATCTGCTTCCATCTCCATAAAGACACACAAGATGTGTTCAAGTGCATCTCAGTGCCCTGCAGTGTTGACAGATGTTTCGAGAGAAATAAGCAACCAGATGTACAGTATGAAAACAAGCCCAAAAGAACAGACTATAGAGTCTGGGCCCACTGAAAACTCATTTTTCCCATAGAGATTTACAAAAATGATATATCAATTATTCTAATTCTATTACATTTTCAATGGCATTTTCAACCACGCCCACTGCTATGCTCTATAGGCCACATGTGCACTTTTAACCCCTTCCCCATTTTTTTATTTTGTGATTATTTGATTGAATACTTTGTTGACAGTTTGCAGAAAAAGGCACTGGAAAGTACTAGTTCAATGCAAGGTCTGCCAAGAGGATTTACAACCCAAGAAAGTACTAGGCTTGTTTCATAGGAGAGATATTTGTGAGGGTTGTTACCCTCACAAAAACATGCAGTAATCCTGGTCTCTAAACTACCTCGCCCTGGCCAGCCGGGGCGCCTGATGGAGGGGAAAGGATCTGGTCGGAATAACTTGTTCCTTCCATGCGCTTTTTGATTGATTGATTGAAATATTTATTAACAGTTTGTAGAATTACAGTACATGTCAAGCACAAACTCAATACAAAGACTGTTAACTGTGAGTGGACGACCCAATTAAGCATTACACTTGTTTACAACAGGGTCCACATTGTTCAATTCATCAAAACATTTAGAGACATACAAATAGACACTTCTATGTAGTTAAAGAACAGAACAGGAATTCATCATATAGGAAGCAAAAAGGGAAAAGATACATATACAGTGAGGGGAAAGGGGGGGGGGGGGGGGATTCAGATTTTACAGAGGCCAGTTTCGAATTGCAGCCATCCGTAGGTGCCCTTTGAGAGCGGTTTTGAAGGAGTCAAGGGATTCACATGTCTTAATGACTGTTGGTAGGGCGTTCCACATTTTGGTGGCATAGGAGCGAAAATAATTTAGTCCCTTGTTTGTGCAGAATCTGGGTTGTACATGGTTTGTTGCACTCCCTCTGGTGTTGTGGGTGTGGACTTCGTTTACATTAAGGAAGTATTTAGACAGGTACATGGGTATCTTGGTGGTGTATCGAATCTTGTGGACCAGACCCATTGCAAGATGCTGTACTTTGTCGTCGACCCTAAGCCATCCCAGCCTGTCAAAGTGGGCAGGGGTGAGGTGGGTTCGGGGGGTGAGGCCAAGAAGGAGCCTGACCAGTTTGTTTTGGGTTGTCTGGAGCCTTGTTTTCAGGGCCTTTGAGGTGCTGTGGTACCAAGAGGTGGATGCATAGTCAAAGAAACCTTGTACGAGGGCTCCTGTTAAGGTCTTCAAGGTGTTTTTGTTGACCAGTGAGGAGATCCTGTAAAGGAATCTTGTTCTTTGATTTACTTTTTTGATTACGTTAGAGGCCATTTTATCACCGGAAAGATTGGCCTCCAGGATGGAACCTAGGTAGGTAATTTCATCTTTTCGTGTGATAATATTTTCACCCACTCTAACCAAGAAGCCTTCTGCCTTGCTGAGATTACTATTAGATCCGAAGAGAATGGATTCAGTTTTTCCCAGGTGTAAGGATAGTTTGTTATCAGCGAGCCAGGTGCAGATTCTACCGAGTTCAGAGCTGAGGGTCTTTTCAACCTGCAGTTTGTTCCTGTCCGTGACCAGCAGTGCTGAGTCATCTGCGAACAGGAACAAGTTGAGGTCACAAGCTGATGTCATGTCGTTAACATATATTAGGAACAGTAAAGGCCCTAGTATGCTTCCTTGTGGGACGCCACAGCTCACTGGGAGGGGGGGGGGGGACAGTGTTCCGTTCACCTCCACCATCTGTTCTCTCCCCTCCAGATAGGATTGCATCCCGCTCACTGATGTGCTATCAAAACCAATAGCTTTAAGCTTGTTAACCAGTATGGAGTGGTTCACGGTGTCAAAAGCCTTTTGGAGGTCCAGCATGACCATGCCGCAGTATTTTCCAGCATCCACCTCGTGTTTGATGTGGTCACTCAAATAGAGGAGGCATGTGTCAGTGGAGTGGGATGTTCTGAAACCAGATTGGAACTCGTACAACAATTTATTAGTGGCAAGATACTTTTCAACCTGTTCATAGACTATTTTTTCCATCACTTTTGAGATGGAGCTTAGAATAGAAATAGGGCGGTAGTTGCCGGGTTCTAATTTACTCCCTTTTTTGTACAGAGGGGTTACTTTGGCCAGTTAAAAATCTTGGGGGACCTGTCCCTGTTTGATGGAGAGGTTTACTATGTGGGTGATGACTGGAGCTATGGAAATGGCTGAGTCTCTGAGAAATTTGGAGGGAATATTGTCATGGCCAGTGGCCTTGTGGGGTTGGAGGGCACTCAGTTTTTTAAGTACCTCCTCAGTTGTTACCATTGCCATTTTAATCTTTACAAACACCTAGGTTTTTGTAGAAGGCTTTGATGTGCTCTACACCAAAACGCCCAGAGTGGGAGGGCAGTTTGTTAACCAGCATTGTTGCAATGTTTGTAAAGAAGATGTTCAAGTGGTTGGCTACATCAAGCTTGTCAGTGATTGATGAGGGTGTTATTCGATTTGATGTTTATGTTAGTAAACCTAACATAAACAATAAACATCAAATCGAATAACACCCTCATCACTGACGTCCGGCTACGTCCGGACAGGGAAACTACCCCCTGTCGTTGACTCATGCATAGAAGGAAGCATGAGGTCAGTCCGCTGCCCCCCCAGGTTGGCAGAGGAAGTGTAGCGCCCAGGATTACAGGATATTAAAATGGGTTGCAAAATCATGGGATACAAATTATAGAAAAAAAATCGTATATTGAAATGTAAACAGCAACATTGACTTTCGTATCGTTTTGCAATGCACTATCCACATTTTTTTAAATCATTGCATCGTATTGTATCGCCATAATGAACCAATATCGTCCATGTATTGTATCGTCAACCATGTATCGTGATACGTATTGTATCACTGAAAGGTATAGTTACACCCCTACCAATTGACATGCTCAATCAATGTGATATGACAACACCTGTGAAGACCAGCTAGGTGAGGCTGAAATACAAACACTCACTCACTCTGCCTCAGTCAGGATCTGACTCTCCTTGGTGAAGGACAGGGTGCTTCAGGGAAGTTCAGGCGGTAAGAGAATCTCCAGTGTATAGTTACATTGTGCCTTGTACCTCATAGGCGACCACTGGACACATGACGGAACCTTGATTAAATCCATGAGGCTTGTTGGCATGAGGGTCCGTAGAAAAATGCATATTTTTGGGGGGTCCATGACATGAAAATGTTTGTGAACCACTGGTTTAAACAACAGTAGGAAACAATCCCAAATAAGCAACTACACTTTGCAAACAAGCCCAAAAACCCACAACCCGCAGCTTTACAGAAAAAGCACAATGTTGCTTATAATAAGCAGACATTGTGGTGGCGATAATGGGTGTGGTTAAAATGCCTCTTGATTGTATTGGCAGCCCAGCTGTTAGTGTCACAGGTGATGATGATGTGATGTCTATTGATCTCATCTTTGTTTTGTCAGAAGCCAAATAATTAACAGTGCTGTTTTCCCAGCACACTAGACAACATTAGACAGCTGCTCTGTGTTGTATTTCTGTTGGCGAGTGATACTACTTAGCAACATGTTCAGTGGTGTAACGGACAAAACAGGACTTTCATCTTTTCCCGTAAACCTGACTTCATATACTTTGTGGCATCAGATCTTTTTTTCAGTTGAAAATATGTAATTTGTGGCTCACCGGGCAGATTCAGTACTACTGTGTCTGACAATCTCAGTCTCTCACGTCACTTAATCTTTCTTTTTTCTCATGCAGTGCACACACACACTTCAAATGATAAGACATTGTTTAACCTCGTCCCCCCTTTACCTCTCCTCTCCTGCAGACCCCCATATCAAGGTGTGTGGAAAGCGGGAGAACGTGAGGGAAGCCAAAGACAGAATCATGTCTGTCCTCGACACAAAGGTACAGTATTCTCACTGTAAGGATAAAGTCCAGTCTGAGCTTTATGCCAGTTGCCAGTTGTTGGGCAAGTCAAAATCAGGAGTCATCAATATGTCCGTACACAGACAAATGTGTCCGTAGCAAAGATGTGCAGCTATATTTTGTGGCACCCCTTACCCCTTATCCCTAAACTTATTAGCCATTTTTTGTATTTTGAAAAACATTTTAAAATAGTTCAACTGGCCGATCTACATCAACACTTTGTGAGCTTGTAGATCGGCTATTTGAACTATTTAAAAAGTTTTTCAAAATAGTAAAAAATGGGAAATAAGTTTAAGGATAAGTGGTAAGGGATATAGCCCTTTGGTCATAAGACCCAATTAATGAATGTCCAACCAAATGGACCCCATTTGGTTCCACTCTTTTATTGTCATTCAGGCCTTGGTTTTTATGTGTTTCTGGAAATATTATTGTCCACTCATGTCCGTGCCAGCATGGCGATGACCCATGGTCAAAATCTCAAGGTACACTTTTACAGCGAAAATAGCTAGTTTTCAAAATTGTGCAAAGAAAATGTAATAATTGTTACAGAAGGTCCCTCTGTATTGGGAATGAGAAAAACAATCAAACATACTGTATATCTCACCCCGTTGTCGTGCTACAGTATGTGATTTGAGCCTCTGCCTGTGTAAATTGTGCAGCCTTTTATGGCAATAATGGTTATTGCCATCCAGATAGGGCTATAATCTAGTGCCGATGGGATTACGGGATGTATGGGGCGAGTCATCCAAGCATGGATTAATTGCGTTCAAAATGTTAATCTCATTAATTTCACAAATTCATTAAATGATGCATAGCGTGCAGAGTTGGTTCAGTCAGATATACTCGAGCGGGTTCATGCTATGCTCAAGGGACATAAATGTATTTGAGGGGTTAATATGCTGCATTACTACTATGTGGGCGTATACAGTGTTTGCAAGACCCACATGTCATTCGCTGATGTGGCAGTCAGCTGACACACACACACACACACACACACACACACACACACACACATATATATAGTATATTTATGTTCCCCATGGGGGGTTGTTAATGTATATCTATCTCCCTCTTTAAGTTTAATGATGGTGTTTAATTGTGCTGAGCAAATTGCAGCAGAGCCAAACGCCAAGATAATATATTATATGCACACTTGTATTCTGCGTGCGTGCGTGCGTGTGTCAATATTAATGTGTCTACCACTGCATGTGGTGCAGAGTAGTAACTGAAGATGGATAAGCTGCAGGGCCTGTCTCCATAGCAACAGATGACATACTCAGCAGAGTGCACGCTTGCTCCCCCTGTTGGCAGTCAGTCATCAATGCATTCAAATAGCCGGTCTTTCCCTCCACAAACAAGGGCCGCACGTGATTTGTTTTGTCAACAGGGTTTTCCATGTTGCTTTAGTCATGGCGTAATGTAATGTTCATTTCCCGGCAAATAATAATCAATATAAGCAATTAATTAAGGCTTAAGGCTTTTAATGTAGCAATATATACTGTGCTTTTGATACTCATCTGCTTCTCTTTTGTCCATAATGAAAGCATCTGAAAGAGTTTATGGGTTGTGTGCTGTTTATTATGAGGCTCATGCAGAGCACTGATGCTGCCTGGATAAATTTGTATTGTCTAGCTGCTTTTCATTATTTGTGTGTACACTCATAAAAACATCACACCTGTCATTTATTGATTGATGACTTAAGATGCATTTCATGGTTATGGTGTAGTATTGACTCTACTGCCAATGATGAGGTCATAATACTAATCGCAAATGCATTGCAACATGGCACATTTGTGAGCTTATAGCATTTGTTTGTTTGTTTTTCTTTTGAGAATCTTATAATGACATGCCCAAAGTAGGAACGCCAGGTTTAAATTGATTAAACAGTCAACACAGTCATTCTGGAGCTGATATCACAACAATACTAGCAACAATAGTGTCCTCCATCTGGCCAGCCTATGATCCTGACTTAATGGCAGCAATACTGGACAGCTAGATATCACCTGTTTCGGCGGAAAGGTACTGGGGCTCCTAGTCAGCCTGGGCACACTGTCGCGCGCAGACGCGTCAGAAGAACCTGAAGCCCTTCTTCTTCGTGGGGTTTTTAGACAGCTGGTGGATGGAAAAAAACCTCCACCTCCGCGGCTGACTGACGCGACTGACAGCTTCCCGGACGTGCTCTCCTCCGCGTCAGTCGGGCGCGGAGGTGGAGCTTCTTTTCCATTCACCTGCTGTCTAAAAACTGTGCGCAGCTGAAAACGTGCGCGACCACGCGCGACAGTCTGCCTAGAGACCCTGTGTGTGCTTCATTTCCTTCAGCCAGTGTTGCCATGTCTGCTTTTTATAAGCAACCTTTGGCTTGTGTTTCTGTAAAGTCACTTGTAAATAAATTAATGGTAGTTGCTGGTTGTGGTTTTTTGAGGGTTTGTTTCTAAAGTGTACAGTAGTTGCTTATTTGGGCTTGCTTCCTAATGTTGTTTAAACCAGTGGTTTCCACATTTCTTCATGGCAAGGAACTCCAGATGAACACAATCAGCCCCAGGATTCCTTCAAAATAGGAGCTCTGGGGTGCCGGGAAGACATAGTCGCTTTTACTTTGTAAAGCCCCTTCTGTTCCTGAAAAAAACTGAGATATTATTTTTCTTACTTACCTTTCTCTCGTTTCAATATTATCGCTAAATAATCCATCGCATTCATATTTTGAACGAGAGGCAGTTGAGAAGAAGTCCGAAATGAAGAGCTTCATAGTATATCCATCAGATCAAAACCACAGAGAGCGCCCTGGATTAGGAGAGACGAGGCATTCTTTCTGCAGCGATAAACAGACTGGACTGGACCGCGCATGAACGAAAAGCGAAGCGTATATATAGTGGCCTTGGAGTTTCACTCAAAAAGAAAAAGACGTGTACACACGTCATTGCAACCCGTCGGTTGGATTGCTTATGACATGTGGACACGTCGGATGGACGGAACCTGTTAATATGTAATTGTCCACGGACATCCATCTAAAAATATGTTGTGCCATTTTTGTTAATGTTTTAAAAATATTCAAAATATTTCAATTGTTCTCTGTTTTTAAATAACAGATGTCCAACCTCACAATGTGTCGCTGTGAGCTTGTAGATCTGCTATTTTCATTTGTGCTTGTTTTCATAGACCTGGCCATGCAAAAGTTATGCACACACAAAACGCAAAGACTTATGGGTTACAGGAAACGGGTCAATATGTACACTGGTTAAAAATGGGGATAGAAAGCAGGACCTTTATAGATATTTGCAGTTAAGGGATTAGGGTCTAATCCAGGGATCACACCTAGTATAATATTTACTGCTGCTTATAACTCAGGAATAAGTAAGCTATAATGGAATTATATCATTGAAAAAGGACTACAACATAATGTGAAACAACAATGGGGGAAAAGGAGCTCGACATTGATATAAGTGATGACGTGTGGTTGAATACATGGGAAACACAATCAACGGAAAACCCAGATTTGCTTCTTTATTACTCCCAAACAGAAGTCCAAACAAACTGGCAACCAGCTGGACTGTGAAGAGATACAATGGTTGATCATGCGTACTGTATTTTGGTCCTGTCCTATAATTCAACCCTTCTGGGAGGAAGTAGCAACACTTATCTCAAACATTCTGGGTTTCATAAATCCCGGATGGACTAAGCCAAGATGATTCCTATCTGTTTAAGATTCTACTTGCAGCCAGGTCCGGATTAACAATGTCCTACTACTATCTCAAATCCTGTAAACATGTAATTATTTGTACCAAACGTCCCATGACATTTTTATTTTCTTGTACTATTTGTTTGTATGTCTTACTGTACATAATTGTATATAAAAAAAATAAAGAGTTACGAAACCAAAACTATAGTGTCCCCCACCACAACAATCAACCTATTCATGTCAAAGAAGTCAAAGTAAAAGAAGAAAAGATGTTGTGCTAGGGATTCAAATGTTTCAAAACGTATTCTAAAGAAAATTCTTCTTCCTTTCAAGATTTTTTGTTTTTTTGTTATCAAATGTTTTTTATTTTAAGACAAATCACAATAAGACACGTTAACAACATGAATGACTTAAAGAAAACAAAACACATATAAAACAACACATAACAGCAAAAGCAAGGAACACAAAAACAAACAAAACTGATTTTGACACTATATTAACTAATTAGTCCCCCGGACTCCACTTTGAGAACCACTGTGCTATACAACTTCTATTAATCATCTCCTCTCTCTCAGCAGAGTAACAGGGTAACTCTGAAGATGGATGTGTCCCACACGGAGCACTCTCATGTCATCGGTAAAGGGGGAAACAACATCAAGAAGGTGATGGAGGAGACGGGCTGCCACATCCACTTCCCGGACTCCAACAGAAACAACCAGGCGGAGAAAAGCAACCAGGTCAGCGTGGAATCTGTTACAATTTAGGCATTTAGCTGATGCTCATGATCAAAGTGACTTACAACGAGAGCGAAATAACCAGAGTCGACAAACGACAAGGTAAATAGTCAAGTAGAGTGTGAAGAGAGCAGTGTAGTGGCTCTGAGAAACTAGGATACCATGAGGTAAAGTGAGGTTAGACATACAGTACGGTGAGAAGTGGTGATGACACTTCGGTAGGTCCACATTAGAAGCACATTGCGCTCCGTCCTTTCACTGTTATAACCCCTTCTAACATACTCAACATGATGAGTTCTCTTGACTCACTGAAGCATAACGCCCCTTCATAATGTAGGTCAAGTGGACCAGCCCCATTATTGATCTGTGTATGACTGTATGTGTGCACCAGACAGATTTTCATTATCGTGAGAACGATGGCTTCCATTGCAACTTTTTCAGGACTAGAAAGCCTGCAGTTTTTATTAGCTTGTATTCCCCATCGATGATGTCACTGGAAGACGGTTTCTGAACTGCCCACAGCCTTCCTATGAGACGCAGTCGCCATTTTTTCATGATTATTAGTGAGGACCTATTATATGAAGATAGGTTGAAAAGTGGTGAAGTGGTCCTTTATCCTTTAACTTAACACAAAAACTATGCCTAAACCAAACCTTAGCCCTAACCTCACAGAAACAATGCCTCAACCTAACCTCAAAACCACGTCCACCTGGTCAAAACGCTGGGAAATGAGAGAGTCCGATGTGTGCAGATAGGTTGTAAATATACCAGCATGCTGCTGTCACAGGCTCAATAACCTGAACCAGGCAGGTTGCAGAGAGCAAGTGCAGATTGCAGTAATTATTACCATTAACCTACTGTATAGGTGAGTGTTTCAAAGAGCACCACTCCATTAGACACCAAGTAATGCTGGGTAGTCTACTGTGTGCACAGTGCACACCGCTGCCAACTTGCCAGCAAGGTGCTAACTAGGTGCAACTTCCCATTGACAGCTCATTCATCCAAACAGAAAGGTCCTATCTGATTGTATTGAACAACGTCAAACTCACCAACATTGCAGCTGTACGAAAAGCTTGAATTATCCTCTTTCTATCTGCAAAGTGTTTGTTTCATAAAAATCCACCGTAGACATGTTATGAGCTACTTCCTGTCAAGAAGTTCCTTGCAGAGGATTATTTTTCAGTGTCAGTTTGGAAGCGCTCGCTTTCACTAAAGCACTAAAGCTGCCTCCTGCATTATGTGCAAATTCAAAACGGGTGGTTCAACGAGCACTTCCAAACTCCAACACTTAAAAAAAAAAGTAATTTCTTGACAGGAGTAGTTCATAATATGTCTACAGTGGGTCATTATGAAACAAACACTTTGAAGATAGAAAGAGGATAATTCAAGCTTTCCGTACAGCTGCAATGTTGGTGCGTTTGACGTTGTTTAATACAATCAGATAGGACCTTTCTGTTTGGATGAAAGGACTGTCAAAGTCGGGAAGTTGCACCTAGTTAGCTCCTTGCTGGCAAGATGGCAGCGGTGTGCATAGGTCAATTTAACTGCTCTGTGTAACTCACACCTGCAGTATATCTTCACTTTTCAGTGAAGAATCACAGTATAGAAACCGGTCAAATAAGTGAAAAGATATACATATAATTGTGTAGTTGCATCAATTCAAAGTGTCAAAACGGAATGCCTTTAATTTGCGTGAAATTAAGGGGCGGTCTATGACTGAAACAGATAGACCCCCTTGTCGTTTGTTTACTCTCTTTGTACCAGCTGGTCCCAAACACCAGGGCTTAATTTGAGTTGAAGCTCTGATTCAAGTTGGCCTCAGTCCTGTGTCTGTGGGCCAAGTCATGGCTTGCTCCTAGTGATGATAATTAGAATCGGTTCAGTAAAAAGATTTGTTCAAATTATTCCTTCTGTGTTTGACCGGAGCTGCGCCTGTGTAGTCCCACTCATTGAACTGAAACGCAGTCAAACATTCAGATCAACTCGTTCAGGTCGTGAACCAAGAATTTGTCTGCATGGATACACACAGTCACTGAGTGAGACACCACCTCCTCCGCCCAGTGAACGAGAAAAGCCGTTACATTCACTCACTCAAGACATTTCATTCGCAAGGACAAACAGAGCCCGTCCTAGTCCTCCTCAAGGAGCTCAATAATTGGCTAATAATGGCTTGTATTTCAGTCCAACGAGTAAACCATATTTTCAGCTAATCAATTTCACAGCTTGATACTCAGTCTGCTAGTATTTGTGTAGATAGTTTTTTTAGGTAGTATATTAGTTCAGTTCATTCACCCAAAAGATTAGTTATATTGAGTGAATCGTTCAGCAACAATACAACAGTTATGGATGAAAAGAAGAGATAGAGAGGAAGAGTGAGAAGTTTCATTGGCAAGATGTCTAATTAGAACAATTATCTTTGCGTTTTCATATCTGTTGCAATTATTTTAATTGTGACCCTCAAACTGGGATGGATGTGTTGAAAAGGCAATTTCTGTAATTGTAGAGACTGGGGTTTTTTCCATCCTAGTTTTGTAAGTCAATGTCCTGCTAAAATCTCCACATTAATTTCTCACCATAATGGTTTTGTGGTTTTTTGGTAGTTAAGAAACATAAGCTATGGAAATTAGTTTGGCAAATCCCAAAGATACATTTGGCTACAGTTTAGTATTTTAAAGATTTGCTTGGGAGGACGTTTTAAAAACTTTCACTCGGTTTAGTGTGTTCAACATTTTACCTTAGAGGATTGGACAGTTACTACTAAATATGTAATGATGACAGTTATTATGTTTTGTGGACAGGGTTGGCGTTCACTTGCTAATATCATGCCAATTGTCATCTCTCCATGTGAACAGGTGTCCATCGCAGGGCAGCCAGGAGGGGTGGAGGCAGCTCGATCCAAAATAAGGGTGAGTGTCGATTCATAAATGGCAGCCTTGTTTCACTTGATTTTGTCATTGATTTGTATCAATGCTAGTTGGAGTATTTTTTGTAAGTCTTTATAATACTGTAGATTTCCATCTATTCTAGGGTAGCTTTAGGGTTGGTTCCCACTGATAGTTGCTGGGTCACTGTGTGAATTGGTGATAATGGGGTCATGGCTCATACAACAGAGAAGGGAGAGGAAGTTCAAGGTTGCAATGTTCAATTGGCCGGGGAGAAGATTGGACTGACCTCACTCAGACCTATCAGCTTTTCATAAGCCAGACAGCATTCTATGCCCCGACCTCGCCAGCGCTCCAGAATGATCCATTTCCAGTTGTATGGCCAGACACATCCCCTCCACCACAGTTCCGCTGGACCAGTTTGGGTCTGACTTCCAGTCCTCCTGCCAGCCTTAACCCAAAGCTTGAGCTGGAGCCTCTTTACCTTTTTAGCAGGATGCCAATCCCCAGATAGTGATTTGCTAGAATTTCCCCTAAAACAACAGTTAGACTCAGCCGTGGCCCCGTTTACAGTGGCATCTCTTTGCCCATTCCCCAGACTCTCCTCCAGAGCCATTCTCAGTCTCTACCTCAGCCCAGCCACGAGTCTCGGCCCCAGCTCTGTGGCTGGAGGAGTTTTCCACTCTCGCAAGCCTCCTCAGCCCGGAACTCCACATTTCACCACCGCAACAATTCCCCTCAGTGAACACAAACTTCCAATAAGCAGTGACCAAAACTAATAAGGCCCAGAGGGGGGAGAGAGAGTGAGTGAGTGAGTGAGTGAGTGAGTGAGTGAGTGTGTGTGTGTGTGTGCGTGTGTGCGTGTGTGCGTGTGTGCGTGTGTGCGTGTGCGCGCGTGTGTGTGTGTGTGCGTGCATGCGTGCGTGTGCAGCTCCAGCCCCTGTGAAACTAAATGAAAATTCAGGATATGTACTGTATGTGTGACAGAGAGAGGGCGTGTGTGGTATTGTCGGTGAAAAAAAGATGCATGTTTGTGGTGCACACTGGGATACCTATGCTTAAAGCATATTTTCAAAAGCAACAAGTCACAGCCAAATTGGAACTGGAAACTGGAAAACAAAGCAAAACACATAAAAACGGAGCAACTACTGCTGTTGTAGAAAGGGGGCTTAAAAAGTAAGCTGTTCAGAACCGCACAGATTGTTCATGCTGTCCAAAGAACACACAGCCAGCGGATGAAGTGGGGCGGATCAAAGGAAAGTTCAACCTGGCCTCTTTCCCTGGACTCAGAAGAAGCTGACCCCAGTCCACTTTACCCAGCTACTCATTGGATTATCCTTATGCTGTTCCCCCCTGTCCGTTTTTACTACACATTCCTTGCCATTAGTCGACACACTCCTAGCTCTTGATATACAGTATAATCTGCATCTCTGGCCAGGCCAGGAAGCTGGTGTCCTTGACTTCAGCAAGGGGTAAGGCGGCTGGGTACACTGTATTTATTAACAAATGTACTGCTTCTGACGGAATGTTCCGCCAATTGGAATCCAACCGGCAACTGCTTGTGGCGTAACGTTCCGTCTGATAAGCTTTATTATTGATATCAAATCATTGATCGCTGATATATATATATATTTTTTTTCTTTCTTTTTTTTTTTGCTTGTCCTTTCCTTCTTTAGCGGATTTCACAACCACACTGCCGTTAACCTCCCTTTATACAGGCTGACTAAAAAGCTGAATAACTCGAAATCTACGGAGCTCTCCATGGTTTGGATAAAACGCGCGATGTTCGGAGGTCTTTACTGATTATCCGGTGGTCTAGATGGGAACATTGGCGCTTTCTAGAGCAAGGATGGCTTCATTTTAGCTCGCTATAGTGCTGCCAGAATTGGCCAAAAATGTTTGAATATTCCTTTTAAAACACCATGTGGGTTCGGAATGATTCGAACGGCTCAAATGTCGAATTTATATAATTTTAATATAAAATATTGCAGCCTAATATGCAGTAAAACTTTCTCTTTTCTTTCTCTATATTCGCCGGTCCTGAATCGGCTTCAGTTGGTGCTGAGAAATGCGCTCTCTTGTGAGATAATTTGAATGATTCATAATTATCTTAATAGCCTCATTTTTGTTTAATGGTTTAGTTTAGATACAATTTGGAGAACAGAGACGCATCGCCCCAACGATGTGCACATCGTGCGGTGCGCTGCTGTGATAGAAGAAGTTCTTACCTCGACATGAAAGGGGAAATAATCAAAGCAATAGCAAGCAATGCATGTGTTTTTGGTTTAAATCAAATTAAGGTAGGCTATAAGATAAATGTGTCACAGAGGGAGCTTTCCCGCGATAGACAAGAATCCATGCATAGTTTTTACATCGTGTTGTCTGTCGGGTCATCGAGTCCCACTGTAAACTGTCTGTCTTGAGTGCTTCACTACCAGATGAATCACCGTTTCGGCTTGACCTGACATTGTGTGATTAAACATGTGTGCTTTATACGGCGCAAGTTAAAGTCTAAACTGCCTAGCAACTCCTCCAAGGCTTCCGTGTCACTGTGGTCTGTGTTAAGTTTGTTAACCCTCCCCATGGTGTTAACAACAGGCAGGCAGAGTGGAGCGGTGCGAGGCAGCTGATTTATTCTTCATTGTGTGCCGGTGTCGCATGGCAAATATAACTAATCTACAAGCTCACAAAGCGTTGCATCAACGACGTATTTTAACTTTTAACTCAGCTCTCGTTTACCCACGGCACCGTTGTATGATTAAAAAGCTTAGGGGAGGAGGGCCACCCAGCTGCATTACTATTGTAGGGGAGACTTCTGCCTCTGACTGAGGGATCTGTGATCTCACGAGACAAGCCGCCGATTAACATTACGTGGCCCAAACATTTTTATTATTTTTTTAAATTAGAACCTTAATTTTAAATATTCAGTTATTCATTTATTTATTTTTCGTTCGAATATGGAATATTCATTGTCAGCACTACGTAGCTCGCTAGCATTGACGCTATTTATTTAGCATCTAAGATGGCCGCCCAAACAGGATGTGAGTCCAGCATGTGTTACATTACAAATGGCTCGGCAGTATGTGGTTGGCTCTGCGTCCATCTGCCGTGCATTTGATGCGTTGAATGCCATTCCCTGTTATTCCCACCTCGGTAAACCCTTCTCCGCCCAGGCCTTCTCACCACTCAGCTCTTCCACACGCCCCCTACTGCTCTGCCCATGCACGAGCCGCTAACCGACCATACCACCCCCCACCACTCACCACTACACCAGTCCTACCTTTTATCCAAATACCTGGTTGGCGGCTGTGTTCTGGCCCACGCGTTCACTCATCACCCAAGCTGTGTTACTGGACCATGCTGTGGCCAAAACCCCAACGCCCACACCAGACCTGTGCTGTTGAGTGCCTGGGCACTCAGCACTCTCCCCATGTCGCCATGACCACACAAACATGGAGCCTGCACATTGCACTGCTCAGTGCCAGCTAGGCACTGAGCAGCTGCTGCTCCACCAGGCCTGCCAGCCGGCGTTTGGTACACAAGACGCTATCCCAGAGAAGTCCTATCTCTACACGTTCATGCTAAATCGATAATGGTGTGTTCCACTAAACACATTAATTGGTTTTGTAATACCTGTATACTGTATATACAGTACCTGTATACTGAACCACTGTATACTGTGCTAACAAAACTTAGAATTTGACTGTTATAGGCCTATTTAAGGAGCTGAATGTGTTTGACGTTTTAAGAAAATGCTAAGAAATGCTTGAATGTGTTTATTAGTTTGTAGATACTGTATCATTGTGGTATGCAACCTTGAAACAACCTACATTATCACTGCAAAGCATAATAAGAAAGATGTAGCCTCTGAATTGGAGGGTACTTTACAGAAAATGCATGCTTAAATTTTACTTTTGCAAAAGTACAAACACTGCATAATAATCACAGTGGATGGAAACCAGTGGGTTATTAGCACAAGCTTAAGGCATGCTGTGTGAAGGCAGGCTATAATTTCTACAAGGATTTTCTTTGAAGCTTATTCTGTCAGCATGTAGGTCTGCACCTATCGATTATGCGCTTATTTCTTCAACAAATATTCATGAACAATGGATATTTTGAAATGGAGGTTTTATAATCGATATTTATAATCGATGTAGTCTGATTCATTTATTTTTACTGTCCATTGTACAACGATGTCATGTAAAAATAACAATGACAGCTTATACAGTAGATCTGCTATTTTCAGTATTTTATTTAGTTTGATTAACTAACGACCCCTAGTAGCAAGTGATGCCAATTACCAACTGTTCCTGTCATCCATTGAATTCAATTGAGGCCTGACTTTTTTCGGTAATTTGCCATTACACAGTAACGGGCCCATTTGAGTTAAAATTGTACACTATCTGATTTACAAATGGATGAATAAACAGGACTTTACTGTATATATCGGTGCTTTTATATTGGGAGCGCAATTTGTAGTCAGCAGAGGGAGTGTTTGTTTTGTGAGTATCTTGTTCTTGTCCTCCTTGGTTTAGGTTAAGAGTATATAACACTATAACAGTATATAACAGTGTGTGGTTAATCCTGGGTGGCCCCCGGACCACATCCTCCTGCATGGCTCCCTTAAAACCAGGGGTGGTTGGTTTACGGCGGGCTTATCCGCTCGCTGCACTACAGTACAGATGTCGGGATTCCCCCCTTTTAAGGGTCTGCCTATAGTGCGCTCAGAGGGTCCCAGGTATGTCGGCCTTTTTGGAGGTGCAGAGTCGCATGCGTCTGCATCTAGTCATCGGCTCATGCGAGGGATTCTCCCGGGACTACCCTCGAGCGCTCGCAGGGCTGGAACTCATCGGGAGGTGATGAGAGTTCGGTTCCACTGCCTTTTGCCTCGCAAACGTTTTCGTTCCTCCCCGTCTCTCTCACTCTTGTGGCGCGCGCGCGCGTGTGTGTGTGTGTGTGTGTTCTTTTTGGTACAGTTTTTTTTTTTTTACCCTTTGCATTGAATATGTGGCTTATATCTTCCAGGTAGACCCTTCTTAAAAAGCTGATGTCAGCTTCTCTGTAAATCCACCTCCTATTCATCCTTCATTCAGCGCCCCGAGTCCCGCTGTTCTGCTGATGCTTTCTGCGTTTATCCTGCGTGCTGACCTAAATTTTCTCGAGCCCTTACAGTGCGAGCGCTGAAACGTGATATGAATGTAGGGCCGAGCACATATGGGACTGATCAGGAATGCATTTCTTTGGTCAGAGCAATTCATGCTGCTTGCCCTTCACTGGCAGCCAAAACCATAGTGGCGCTGTGCCCGAGAGTCAGTGTTTGGATAACACTGTGTCTGTGTGTATGCGTGCACGAGAGTGCGTGTATGCGTGCATGAATACAAGTATTTACGTCTTGGAGAGAGAGAAAGAGAGAGTGTGTGTGTATACTGTACTCTCTTTCCAATGAAACTGCGTATGGGTGTGTACATTTGTGTGTGCATTCCCTCCCACATGTGTATGTGTATGTATGAATGTCCCAGAAAGGCCCTCTGGTCTTCATCTCCTCTGAAGGACTAGCGTGATCTACTGTAAATGCTGTGTTCATTCTAACAACTCAGCCGCCTGTCGCAATTGTGCGTCGGTAGCCACGCAACTTTTGCAGTATGATGTACTGCCGTTCACATTATGAACAGTCTCACACCAAACAGGCCGTGGGACTGACACAGTATACTGTGTGAGTTGGTTTTAGCGTCTCTGTCTCCAAAGTGACGATGCCATCATGTCGTTGCATGTTTCGCGTGATGGAGGGTCTGGTGTTTTGTTTCTGGCACCTCCCGTCGATGTGACCGCTCGGGATTTATTTGACTCGACATGTTTTAGAGACACGTTCTGCTGCTCGCCGCCGAAGGGAGCCGTGTTATGTCTGCACGTGGAATACATGCATGATGTGTCAAGAAACCACCCATCACCGCTTCCCCACATGTGTTTTTACTCTGTTCTCTGAATGGTGTTAATCACAAGCTTGCTTTAGGACAAGGTGGTACAGGCTACTGGGTGTGTAGCTGACTGTGCTGTCTTATCGGAGCTGTCTGTACGGTGTCTGGTTGGGACATTAATACAGTATGTGAGGTGCCCATATTTATGCACTATTCAAATCTTATCAGCAGCACTAACAGCGCAGTGGCTGGCAAGGTACTGAGGATATTCCACAGCACTCTGTGTCATGTGGTTCATTTGTTGATAAATGTATCGTATCCCCCTCTCTACATATCACGTTGTCTCTCTCTACTCTCTCCATCTCTTTGTCTATTTATTTTATCTGCCACACACCTACAGTATGTCTCTCTGCACACCTCTCTACCTTGATTCAAGAATCAAGAGGGTTTATTTGCCACTCACTCATACAGGTACAAGCAGCGAAATATGAAGATGTGTTCCCACCGAAAGTTAAAATATATGTTCTAGTTGCATTGCCGTTCGATGCTCGTTCAGCAAAGTTGGGTCTTTGTGTTGACTTTGTATGTAACTGTGCCGCTCGAACAAGCATTTTATCATTCAGTGGTGTAAATGAGTCCATTTGATGAGGGCTAGGTGCACAGAAAAATGACATACCAAAAATCTCAATCGTTGCCAAAGATTTATTTCAAAGGTTTCCAAAAAATAAGGTTCAAAATTAATTTTTCATGAAAAATACTCACAAAAACAAAATATAACTTCCAAAAAAAGTGAAAATAACAAACTTACATGATATTATGCTTAAATTCAAGCACCCAGTCTGGACATTACAAGTCCTAACACTGTACTAGGGCAGAGCTTCCCATACCATCTGTCTAGAGACAGGTTTCCCCAAAGCATTCACTTACAAATCTAGTGAACATGTAACACAGAAAACATTTCCCAACCTTTACAGTATACTTGTCAATACTAAAGTAATTAACAAACCAGGTTTTAAACAACCCGTCTCGTTGCAATCATACTAAATAGTATGTATTGCCAGACACATGCACCCCTGCAACATGGTGCAACCCAATTTGAATCCTCCACCTATAAAAGGAGCAGTGGATTCAGTGGTGACTCTTTTGTGAAACTTTGACCAGGAAATGAGGGTGTGAGTAGTGGGTGTTTGACAACATAGTAATGATAATACTTAAACTGTTGGACTTTGAAAGGAATAAAAGTATGTTTGACCAACCAATTGTCTCTGTCCAAATTATGAAACGAAATGAATGAATATATGCATACAAAACTGTAGAACAAGTCAAGATCAACTGATTGCTAACTTAGCCTGCATGCATAGTTAGCAAACTGTTTGATAATGACTGAATACTGACATGTGGGAATGCTGAGTATGAAATGAGGTTATGCCAAACAGAAAATGAAAAACAATTAAACATGTGTGGCTCAAGAGGAAAAGTTAGAAAGCATGCTGTCTTTATCACAAGTGGGAACGCACCTTTAGTGTTGGCTGTAGCATGTTCTGCAAGACTGTCTAACAAAAGCAATAAAATATGCACAAGATTACAATAGAGATAATACTGGACAACAACAAAAAATAAAGTAAGTAATTAAGTAAGTAAAGGTAAAAAATTGCAGGCAGGAGTGGACACATTTCTACTGTAGCTCTGTGGACACATTTCTACTGTAGCTCTGTACATTTGTGCATTAAAGATGTTCTCCTCTTCATCATCCACTCAAACTGCCTCTCCTTCCTTCTCCCTCCTCCCCTCATTGTTCCCAGGAGCTGCTTCCCCTGGTGCTGTCGTTCGAGCTCCCGGCCATCGTACAGCCCGACCCCGGTTCCCCCACCGTGCAGCACATCTCCCAGACCTACAACCTCACTGTGTCCTTCAAGCCCCCAACGCGCCTCTACGGGACCACCGGCGTGGTGCGCGGCTCGCAGAACAACACCACAGCCGTCAAGGTGAGCAGGGTCTTGTACAGGAAATTAAAATGTCAGTCATCTGGTTCAACATCTTTTGTGGCCCGATTATTAAACAGCCAGGCGTGACCGATGTTTTGTGCTGTTTTGGGCGTGGACGTTATGAATCCTAAGATAAACCAGACGCTTGGCTTTTTAGTGAAGTTTTAAGCATTTTTATTAAAGCATGATTCATGTGCAGTCGCAACCGATTTAATCGATTGAATGAGAAGACAGGGTTCCTTGACTTCCAAGTTGGGATTCCATTCCTCTCTCCTTTCCTCCACCCTTTAGTGTGGCTAGCCGCATACAAGGGAGGTTTCTCTAAACAGCAGCGTTTCAAGGCCCACCGACACCGGGCGCTCCTCCTCGCTTCTTTGCAATAACCCACCTCATTACCTCCAGCACCTCAGGAGATGGCCGAGAAATGCGAGGTGGCTTGTAACAGATGGGCCGTGAGTTCAGCGCGCCCCGCTGTGAGGTGCTACCTTGAGCGGCACATTTGAACGGATCCCTGTTACTGTTCTATGTCTGATACATGCTGGAGCTGCTCACACAGTCAAATCCTCTGTGTTTATTTATCCATTTTTAACTCTGAGAGCGTACACCGTATACACATGTCAGGGCTGTCGTGATTACGAATTGAAGTTGACGATTGATTGTTGCAAATAATTGCGATTAAACAATTTAATTGTGTTTTGTAAATTGAACATTGGAATGTTACAATTTCTAACAGTATTTCTGTTTGCCTTTTATAGGCTTTGTAATTTCAAATTGCACAGGGCAGATATGACACATAACTTAAATATAGCAGTTTTATATTGTTTTCTTTCCAAAACATTTCCAAAATAGCATAAGTAGTTCAGCTTGAAGTGAAGTGAAGCTTGTAGATCTGCTATATCTTCTATAAAAAAAAAATCAACATGGAAAAATAATTGCGATTATCTCAAATAATTGGGCCATTATGTAATAATTGTGACAGGCCTAACAAATGTTACTACTGTCAATGGACCCTTACGGATCCATTTGGTTACATTTGTAAACTCTCAGAGTTAAATGAACTCTTCAGAGTAAAATTGTACTGTACTGTGCTCAACTCTTCTGCTGCTTCTGTGTGTGCATACGCACGCACCCACCCACGCACGCACGCGCACACACACACACACACACACACACACACACTTACCGTACTTCACTCTGGCATCAGAATTGTGTATATTTTAAAGCCTGCCCTAGAGCCTTCTCTGGGTGCCAACAAAACTCAGACCCCCCTCAAACCCTCCTGTTTAACTACTGACACACCCAGACTACATGGACCTCCCATGACCTTTGCAACGCTGTCTGTGTGTGTGTGTGTGTGTGTGTGTGTGTGTGTGTGTGTGTGTGTGTGTGCGTGCGTGCACACGCATGCATATACATTCATGAAGTGTGTGTGTGTGTGTGTGTGTGTGTGTGTGTGTGCGTGCGTGTGTGCGTGCACACGCATGCATATACATTCATGAAGTGCGTGTGTGCGTGCGCACGCTGCACGGTTTCTTGCTTGTGTGTGAGTGAGTTTGTGGTAGGTCTAAGGGTTCAGTCAGCATTAGGACACTGGCCAGATCCGGGCCCAAGGGATTAAGAGAGTATGCGTGCTATGTTATGTGGTGATGGGAGACCCTTTGAGGAGTGCCAAAACCACTGTGGATTGCTGCGCTATGCTGGCCTCTGTCTTTTGTGGACTCTGTAGCTCCTCGTACAGTACATACGAAATGGCTCTTCTATAGGCCATGTGATTGCTTGCAGAGGCACAACAGAGACAGTGAGGAATGGAAGCCGTTCAGCCGGCCAGGCCATGGTAGGCGGAAAAACCAATAGTTTCCACTGGTTTTTATAAGAATCACTGGTGTTTGTTCGGGAGACATCTGCCCTTATTTTCCCCCCATAATTTACTAATTTAAGTTGAAATGATGGTATTTTGTGTATCATTGTGCATTTTTTTTAAAGTTCTGACATTGAGCAGTACAGCCAGCCATGGAAATGGTCTGCATTTCTATAGCACATTCATCCAACGTGCGAGTTTACAAAGTGTACCACACATCGACGACAATGGAGCTCAGGATCGAACCAGAAAGCTTTCAGTTTCAGTTCCCAAGCGGCTACTGTTTTATTATATATATTTTTTTTTTTTGTGTATCTATTCTCTGTACCGTATGTAACCTACTCTGGTGTAGAACACATTACATAAGGTCTTTCTATCCACCAGTCTCATAATTCACAGGGAATGCCAGACCTGCTGTTTCTGGTTTATATCTGTGGCATTATTAGTACAATGTGCCTCTCAGCATGTCTCAATATAACGGTTGGTTATAGTGTTCATCTTAAGAGTTATGAGGGGCAACTTGCCTGACGTTGTTTGGACTACTTTGTAGAGCACATCCAAAGTTGATTTAAAAAAGCCGGTCAATCGGGCCGTAGTCTTTGCCAATCCGAAGGCCTCGTACAAAACAGTTCAATGCGATTCATTACACTTTATGTTGTGTCACCTATTTCACGACGGTCCGTCTTTCTTCTCCAGAGAGGCACAGCCATGCTGCTGGAGCACCTGGCCGGCAGCTTGGCCAGCGCCATCTCGGTCAGCACCCACCTGGACATAGCGCCCCAGCACCACCTCTTCATGATGGGCCGCAACGGTAGCAACATCAAGCACATCACCCAGAGGACGGGGGCACAGATCCACTTCCCAGACCCCAACAGCCCCCAGAAGAAATCCACCGTCTACATCCAAGGAACCATCGAGTCTGTCTGCCTGGCACGCCAGTACCTCATGGTATGATTTATTCTTTGTGTGAGTGTGTGTGGCCATTAGTGTGTTTATTTATCGTTAGCCACTTGGTAGGGAACATTAGCTTTCACTGCCCAGCGTCATTGGTCTTGTGGTTGAGGGTACAAAACCAGTCCGCAAGAAGGCTAACTTGTATCAACAGTAATCTATACGGGTCGCGTATAGCTTTAGATTCCTCAGGGTTTGTGGTGACCATAATGGCCCCTATTGTCTGTGTAACATCAACATGGTGTGTGTGAATGATGCGTGGGTTCTGAAAAGCTAACCCATTTGGTTTTCAAAAGTGAACCATGATTGGCTTTAAGGGTTTCGAATGGCCTTGGGGCACGATTTGCTTGGCCATAATCATGCTGCTGAAATGTCCATATTATAATTTAGATGAATAACGATCTCTATGTAACTCAAGGTTGCCCTGCCTAGATGTACGGTATAGACAACATCTCGTGCAAGTGTGTGCATATTTGTGTCAAACTTGACGAGAGCCAAATGAATACTGTCCGTATACAATTTTTTCTGAATGGTAATTTCTGCGCGGTTGTCCCTGTCAGTGATTTATGGGTCAGCCCATTAACACTGACGCATCGGGCCAAGGGTGGACGGGGGTTAGGCTTCTCGCATATAGATCTCTGTTTCTTCAAATTGCTGTTGCGGTCATTCTCCGCATTGTTGCCCCTGACCACAGAGACTGTTCTTATCTGAATAACTCACAAGAATAATCAACCATGTGGCTTTCAAAAATGTGTAAAAAGGACGGCCGCTTAATTATCTTTGGCCAGAAGCTTCTGCTGAGCTGGTGCATTTAAAACATCACGGCTATAAACATCTTTGGCCCAGTGGAGAGCAATAATGTGGGGCAGTAATTCTACTAGGACTGTCTTCTCTTTGTCTGCGGTCTCCCTTTTTTGGCCCCGAAAGACATTTGGCAAATGCCAAAGTCGTATCAGTAAACATGACTTTCTCCCGTTTTGGTCTGGAAGTGGGACACACAAGAAGGGGGCCTCTCGCTTTCCTGCCTGGCCGAGGGAAAAAAAATGAGGTGATGTGACGTGCATGAATAGTAGGAAGGGACAGGAGAGAGTGGAAAAGGGGGAAGGAGTAGCAGAAGATGGGCGCAGAGAGAAGAGAGCACAGGAAGGAACAACAGAGGAGATCATATTAGATTTAGTGGAGTCAGTGTGTGAGAGGAGGAGAGGGAGGATAGCTTAGGAGCAGAGAGAGGAGGGCATACAGTACATGTTGAGCTTAGGGGCAGAAGGAGGGAGCAGAGAGGTGTGTACACGAACATAAAATAATGGGGAGAGAGCGGCTTTCCAGGAAAGAGTGAAAGAAAGCAGTAGATCTAGAGGAGGCGGTGGGGTCTCTGCCAGACTGGTACTAGATCATGGTTCCCTGTCAGTACCAGCCTGGCCCTGCTCTCTGCTAATTACACACAACTGACGATCACAACGCTGTCCAGCAGCTCTGCCCAAACATACAGATGTCTGTGGTCCGTGCGGTGGTGATCATCTAAAACAGATTGCTCTCGGAGGAATTTCCCAAGCTGCGTGTGGGGGGCGCGGGTGAATCTTATTTTTGGTGGTGCAACCACTCCAAGGAACAATGTCCGTGTTCACCTATGTGTCCGCCTATGTGTCCGCCTATGTGAAGTTAATGAGCACCAGTATGACTATTAGTACCAGTAGGGGCGCTGTTGTGCCAGAAACAGAGAGAGAGATAGTGCTGCACTGTTGCCTGCTAATGAGAGAGAGGGAGGGAGGGGGGTGGGGGGGGGAGTTGCAACACTCAGTTCACACGGGTGTGATTTTTATTTGTACAATCAACATGGAGGTCTGCAAATGTTTTTTGATGAAGACTGCATCTTGCTGATGTAGGTGTGTGTGTCTGTGTCTGTGTCTGTGTCTGTGTCTGTGCATGCGTTTGCGCTTCCATAGGGCTGCCTCCCCCTGGTGCTGATGTTTGACATTAAAGAGGACATAGAGGTGGAGCCCCAGTGCATCACAGCCCTGATGGAGCAGCTGGACGTCTTCATCAGTATCAAGCCCAAGCCAAAACAGCCCAGCAAGGTATGGCACCGAGCCCCGCATTCATACGGCACTAAGTGTTCCCAGCTCTCGGCAATGTGAAAACACTGCAGGCCCGTAGACTAGTTGTGTATGATTGTGTGCAAGAGCAGCCAAATGGTATTTTAAGTTGTGGGTCCTCGGAGACGACGTTGGAAAATCACTGTACGAGCGCATGAATTTTCTGATTTATAAAATCACTGACAGGGCTGCCATGATGTGCTTGTTTGGTATCGTTAACCAAAACACAACCCTGGCGTCCCTATTTTGGGCGTGTTATTATAGGCGGTATTCTTCTGAGATGTTCAAAGACATTTTTCAATCTAATTGTTTTCCGCTATTCTTCATGAGACAATGTATATGGCTTAATGTATAAGGCTTAACCCATTCTGACCTGAGATCAGATTCATACGAGGTTTCCGCCGGACACACACTGGTCTGATGAACCCATTCTGACCTGAGATCAGATTCTAAAAATGTCAGTCGCTCTTCGATTTTTCAAAAATAGCAGACCTACAAGCTCGTATCGCGCCACTCGGTGGCGCGATATGAGCTTGTAGATCTGCTATTTTTAAATAGCTAAAGCATAACATGATGCTGACACCAAAATGGGTGCCCGGTCAGAATGGGTTAAGTGGTTAATGTCCCGTAGTTTGGAAGATATTACGACTTTCTACCTTTTTGAATTTACGGTAGGCGCACCTGTGCAATAATCAACACCCATCATCAACGTACTGCCTGGCCTAATCCTGACCACCTTTTACCAGGTGTGGTGTCCCTTGGCCTTCGCCAAAAGCTGGTGTTTAGGTGCCAGGATAAACAGTGACCCATCCCAGAGCTCCTCTAGAACCCTTCACTTTAACATTTTAACGAGGTGACAGCGGTAATCCAACAGTGCTTTTTCCAAATGCACGCAGTTTGCCGCCGGGCTCCTGGTGCTTTGGCAGACCAATAAAGCAGGGCGTGGAGGCAGAAGCAGAGAGACGGATCGTGACTGGAATTCATTTGGCTGGGGTCTGGACCCTGGCAAGATGCAAGGAACCCAGACTTGATTTGTGCATTTGTGTTCGATTTTCTTTTTATTTGATGTTATTTAGGAAATGGCACAGTTTATGGTAATGCCGGCCTGAAACTGTAGACTGTTGAGTCCGAGTTCCCCTCAATTTCTCACGCCATAACTGAATTGCGGCCACCACTGGAACATGCATAATTTTTCTCCCTCTGACCTTGTGTAACTGTAAATATTGCCTAATATTCTCAACACATCTCACATCGCTGAGTGAGATGGATTTTTATGCAATTGATTAAGAAATACTTTTACTTTGCCCCCCGCCCCCCACGTCTCTCTCGTCTCCTGTCGTGGTTCTGTTTATCCTCCTAATCTGCACATGATTCCCTCTTCCTTCATTCCTCCCACCCCTTTCTGCTCCTTTTCCCCACTTTCACTCCCTGCCTTCCCTACCCTATCTATATCTCTCTCCAACTCCTACCTTCACCTCTATCTTCCCGCCCTCCTTTTTTTCTGTTTCTCTGCAACTATTGCTCCCTTATCAATCCCTTATCAACCTCCCTTGTTTTCTATAATTTTTTCACTTCCCTGGATCAATTCCCTAACTTGCCACATACGACTCTCTCTGTCTTACTCTGCCTCTCTCTCTGTCCGTCTCTCTCTAGTCTGTGATAGTCAAGAGTGTGGAGAGGAACGCGGTGAACATGTACGAAGCTCGCAAGTTCCTCCTGGGCCTGGAGAGCAACGGGGTGTTACTCTCCTCCTCCCCGTCGTCATCAGTGAGCGCCACCAGCAACGGCCCGTCCCCATCCCTCATCTGCCCCGTTGGCCTGGACATCCTGGCCTCAGCTGGCCTGGGGCTCAGCACTCTGGGTAAACTCCTTATGTCTAAACTCAATGCAGTTTTCAGACTGCAGTTCTTTCACATTGGTCACCCTGTCACATTTATTTGACCTTGCTGCTACATTGTTCAAGAAAAGCGGGAGAGGACAAAGTCGTTTCTTTTGTTGTTTTTTTTGTTTCGTCCTTCCTAATCAAAAAAATGTTTTTGCGGGGGGAACTAATGTCCCCATCCATCAATGCCATCTCCACCTCTCTAGCAGTCACACACTCGAGACAGAATCTTCCGCCAGTGGTGGGAAATGTATCGATGATGTCTCCCTGCGAATGTGCCAGACTGTTCTTGTGGCTTGTTAGCCACTGCTTTGCTCTACAATGCACTAATCCTTTTTTACTGTTCTGACGCAGATCTCGTATACCAAGCTATGACTCATGGCACCGACGACTTCAAACGTTGTGCCGTACAGAGTTGTTTTCTCTGGGAAAACTTAGGTCATTGTGACAGTATGGATTTCATGCCCAGAAGCCTTCCTCGCATGTGAACATCTTTTGATCAGCCAACCATCACAATATAACCTTGGTGCAAATTTCATTCGCACTACAGTCTGATTTGAATCACGAGGGAGCATATGAATTACTGCAATAAACGGCTGTGTTTGTGGAGGAGTTTACCTGTCTGTCTGTAGAAATGACTTCAATGTGAAGGAGTTCGCCCGGTCCAGCCAAGATCAGCTCTTGCGAAATGTTCTTTTAACCCAATCCAAGCCATCCACGAGATATCTCAAGGAAAGCTATTATTACTATTGGCTGTCCACGAGAAACACGAGATTTGATGAAAAAGAAAAATATTTCAAAATATTATTGATACCTTTTTGTCAGGTAAAACCTGACTAATAAACGCTCATGAAATGTAAGCAACCTTTGCACGAACTAATTATACTGATCTGATTGGCCGCCTCGTCTGCTACGTCTGCCTCCTCTGTCTAAGCCAATTGGAGTGTAGTATGATTGCCTGCCTCCTAAGCTATGCCACACGCTCCGCGAAAGGGCAGATTTTCCGCACCGCTGCGAGCAAGCTTTACCACCAGCAGCCTCGAAGCGACGACAGTCAGCTGTTATGAGCTGGACAGCAGGGAAGCCACAACAAAACACAGTCATTGAACCACGCACAGAACGTCGGAAACGAACGCAAACAACGGTTGTGACACACAAACATACACGTTACTAAAATAATAATCGACAATGATAAACTGTCGAGGTGCGTTTCAATAGGTGTGCTTCTTCTTTGGAAGCATGACACTTAAATAAAGAATCAATCAATCATACTAATATGGGGGGACGGAGAACACAACGGAGACAGTGCCGCAAACAACGGCCGTGATGTGATGCGTGAGGTTGTGACACACAAACATTCATGTTAATAAAATAATAATCATACTATATATATTAGTCCGTTTTGTATTGACTTGATCATTGTTTGCAAACCGTCATGTCGGTTTATTGTCATTGTTTATTGTAAACTGTAAAAAGTGTCCTGTAAGTCCATATGGGCTGGGCTTCTTTGGAAGCCATACTGACTGAAGATCTGACAAGATCGAAACGTTGTCTTTTTTCAATAAAGTAATTCTTTACCAAAAGAAGGGGCCTACCTCCTTCCATAATTGCCTTATTGGCCCTGCACCCACTGTCGAGGTGCGTTTCAATAGGTGTGCTTCTTCTTTGGAAGCATGACACTTAAATAAAGAATCAATCAATCATACTAATATGGGGGGGAGAACACAACGGAGACAGCCCTCCTTTCACCTGACAAATATCACTATGTGATCATTTCTTGTTTTCGCTTCCCCATGCACAGGGTTATTAGTGTTTTTTCTGCTCAGAATGGGATAAAGTACCATGTTTGGGAGCTGATAAAACATTAATCCGAGCTCGTGCTAAGGAAATTAATCATCCACACGTTGGTACACAGCCTAGAGTGAGGCCCAAAAGGCCAATAGCAAGAGGTCCCAACTTTGCTTTACTTCCCGTATCTGTGTGACGTGGGCCTTTTTATGAGACGGGAAGCAGGTTGGAGTCTATTCATTTCCAATGGGAGATGAACGTGAACACAGCTTATGAACCATTCCTTAACGCCATGGTCTGAACTAAATACTGGACCGAATCATCACAAGGCACACAATATTTCCAAGATATTCATACTAAAATGGCTTCTTTTAGCGAGACAAATCAAGAGAAAATCTACTTTGTTGCTGGGATAAAGAAAGGTCGATAACAAACTCTCGCGAGATTTGAGAGGAGTCCGGAAGAGTCTCTCTGTCCATCTGCAATGTGACAGACGACACAGGGGGCACTGGCCCCATATTTAAGTTGAGAATATGTGGATAAAATGTGGATATTATAACGTGAATTGAATGGACATATTAAGTGAAATAAAACGTGTGTTCCAGTGCTTAATAATATAATTCCTCTAGTGGCTCCAATGAAGTTTGTGCATCTTCGTATCTTTGGTGAGGCTAGACTACAGATATGGAGGGCTATCACTTCCGGGTCGGTCGGATGTGGCTCTTCTTTTTTTTATATTTTTTTTATCCCACGATTTTGTAACCCATTTTTCACCCCTGTGTCAATCATCTAATGGTGATCCTGGGCTCTACACACCCTCCACCAACCTAGTCCCCATATATTGGGGACAAAGGGATAGCAACGGACTTGAACTCATGCTTCCTTCATGCCTGAGTGTCCAAGTTGCTCCTTTACACCTGCCAGGGGGGGAGTTTCCCTGGTTGGACGTAGCGCGTGGAAGGAACACGTTATTCCAACCAGTTCCTTTCCTCTCCATCAGGCGCCCCGGCTGGCCAGGGGGAGGCTCTTCTTCAGGGATGTGGCTCTTATTCTTTGCTTATGTCACGCATTTCACTGACACTAGACTCACGATCCCCCCTATGGTAACGGCATAGAATCGGACCTTAATGGAGACGTTTCATCCATGGTACTACTGTATGTGCAGTGATTTTCATATTGGCTGTCAAAACAATTGTTCCACATTCACGTACAGGGGAGATGTCTTGGCATTTGACATGTGTTAAGTGATGCATTGCCAGAACATAAAATAGTGGGATTTACGGACAGAATGTGAACTCAAGGCTGTAGCGTTCTTTGCCAGTAGCCAGTGCCACTATCACAATTTATCTGACCAACATAAGAATAATAAGCATTGATACTATCCAGCAGTACGTGCAGCCTGTAGGCTTATCTTTGAAAAAATCTGCTAATCTGTGGCACGGGCAAACATTGACTTTGCATCCTAGTACAGCAAAACCTGATTCTTCCTTTTCTTGTTTGAACACTGGGGCCCATGGGCAAAGTTCTGGACAGCCACATCCTGGTCTATAGTAATTGCTACATGCCTCCCTCCATCAGATTACAGCCCAGTGTGCCAGAAGAATCTCTATCCTTATTCCTGGAGCCAAACTAGCCCCTTGTTAAACCCACAGACCTGCTTCTTTCTGTTTTCATACACAGTGTTTGGGCCGAGACACCGAGCAGCCACATAGTCGGTTTACTCAATAACATGGTGTCATCGAGTACGAGTAGATACAGGATATGTACTTTATATGTCCGTGGCCTCGTAGATTTCAGGAATTTCTTCCTCTCATTTGCTGTCTGGTCGATGGCAATATGATGACATTCCAGTAAAATAGCTCGAGAGCCAGAAGTGTGTAAATGTAACATGTGTTTAGCTTGAAAAATGGCCCCGCTCTTTTGACAGGACCACCGTTGATCTCGTACTCTCTCTCTCTCTTTGCTCTCCCTCTCTCCTCCCCTCCAGGCCTCCTGGGTGCGACGGCAGCCCACGTCCTGAGCAACTCCCAAGCCCCAAACTCGGTCCTCAACGGCTTGAACTCCTCCATGAACCCCCTGCAGACGGCCAGTCCCAACACTCAGACACCTCCCCCTTCCCTCTGGCCCAGTTCCCTCACCAGCGCCCAAGGTCTGTCTGTGACGGGACACCACTAGTGTCTACCGCTTGCGTTGGCCCGACTGGGTTTCTCTAAGAACATCTTGGCACTAAGATGGGTTTGGGGAATCCCGGCCCTAAAAAACCCCCAGTGTTACTGTAACTGAACTCTGTGGGCCTATATTACGCCCATTGCAATACTGCGCGAAAACACATGCGATGTGTGATTTGCTACAGTTGATTGTTCCACACCCAGTGCCGATGTTGTATAACTAGGCATATCTATGAGGTGTTGTCTGGGTGCTTATTGCCATCTTAGGTGGCGTGATCAGTCAAAAAGAGATTCTATTGTGAGGACACATTCAGTGTCTCGAGGTGCTGGAAAACTCCACCAGTCTACTTAAAATGACACACTAGCATTTTTTGTTTTGTTTTATGTTATTATTCCCCCCAAAATACATTTTCTTGCATAATGAAAATTGTTCGCTATCATAAATATAAAGTTATGAACACACCATTTTAATGGGTCATGATTAATGATGCCTGTGGATTTATTGTGGCAAATGTACAGTATATAAGGTGGCATTCACACCAGCACTACGAATGCTGCTGCGTATTGTCGGAAAGTGCGCTTCGTTTGGCAGGTGTGAAGGCTCATTCGAACTCGGATGCAGATCAAACTAGAATCGCATTCTAGTTCGCCAAAAAAAACGGGGGTTTCGCTTCGATTCCAAGAGCACCTGACTTCGATTCACTGCAGGTGTGAATGCAATCTCACCAACACAGTTGGAGACGGAGAGGGCATATTTTACGCAGCGGTATGGTCAGACGAGCGCATTAATCAATTGTTTATGAAACACATAAAAACACTGCAGTGTATAGAATATTCTGTCTGTCAGTGCGTATGGAGCGCTGTCACTGTGTGTGGGGATCCGAGAGGGGGGACTTTGTAGTAGTTGTTCAGGGCACATATTCAGTCTCTCTCCACCTGCATTATGCCCACACGGTGAAACTCCTCACGGTTAGGTGAAAAGAAGCAGATTGACGGCATTGTATGTGTCAGAGAAGAGGAGACGCATGCTTGTCTACACTCTCCCTAAAAACAACCAGTAGGGGTCAGCAGTGACAAGGAGACTTAGCAATTGACAGAACAACTACATTGAGAGAAAAAAGGGTTGACTGATAATATAAAACTAATTGGGGGGGAAAAAATAAAACTTATATCTAAGACTATAAAATCAGATTTTCTAACCGTTGATCCCTCTGCGTTGTTGTCAGGCTTCTCATCTCAGCTGATGCTGCACCCTGCTGCCCAGGCCACCCTGAGCAGCATCCTGCTGTCAGGTGTGCAGGGAATGCAGGGATACAGCCAGAATACCCCCTCTCCTCCACCCGGTCTGGCGCCCATAGACAAGCAGTCCAATGGGGTCCCAGACTGCGCCAAGGGCCATGGCACACTCAACGGGCATGTGAAGGTACAGGTAGACACACACACACACATCATATAGAATCATCCACTATGTGCACACACAGGGGACCCACACTTGGGTCACGGGATAATGGATATAACTATTAGGTTGTGGAATTGTGTACATTACCCTCTTCCAACCTGGCATCCCTACATTGGGCAATGTCATAGCCAAAATATTTGAAACAGACAAAGAAAATCTGAAAGTTTTACAAAGTATGAAATGGAGCTTACAGTAAGTGGCTAACCACTTATACTATACTTAGTTGAGGAGGCTCTATGCCCCCTCCTCTACTCAACACAAAAATGTTAACCAGAGAATAGGGATGCTAGTGTTAGTAATGACACTACTACACACTACTACATTGACTAATCTCTATGTTTTTAATTTTCTGATGCTGATAATGACGTTGTTATTGCATTTGTTTTGAGCAGGCTTTAGTGTGCCTTAAATCTTGAAGCTTTACAGAAGATCGTTTGAATGTATTGTATCACTCTGAATTTGTTTTGGTGCACTAATGCTTTAAGCCTTAAATCATGGCTGTTGTCAGCAGACGGGTTGTGTCCAGACAAGCATCGATCAATATGTTTGTGTCATTGCTGAAAATGTTTGTGTACACCTAGCTAATCTAAATCCAGAAAATGCATGTGAAACTCAATGCTTTCATGTTCATTTCATATGACTGTGTTTCATGACTGTTTCTCATTGTTTGAATGTGCGTCTAGCATCCTAGCTCGGTCTATGGACGAATATCCACTGCATCTCTGGCAGAAACCGTTATGAGCCCGACCCAGTGTGACTCCGTCCAGGAGGCCAGTGGACTCAACCCATCAGAACCTCTCTCCAGCAAGTCCAACCAAGACGAAGGTACGGTACCGCACAGATTCAGGTCCATTTCAGCACTGTTGGGTTTATTGTTCCTAGATGTTTGACATTGAGTATTGTCAAAACTGTGTAGCACATATTGCAAATAATTCCTAATTCTTACCCGAGTGAAATAACATCATGAACGTGTGGGTATTTTGACTCTGGACGAGTCCTGGACAGGACCTGCAGGCTATGCATAATTTACCTCAACCCACTGCAACCAGCATTTATATAACCCTAACCCTTTTAAGTGGAAAAAATGCCCTGAATGAACATATTCATATTTCTTTTGCAATGCTCTGCGCGTGGCACACACAAGGCCGGTAGCGGCATCTCTACCCCTTCTCTGACAGTGTTTATGGGGCTGGAACGGAGACAGATTAACTGCTGGTCGACCAGTGGTTCAGAAAGGCCCTCAATTTCCCCCTGGTTCTTAACACGTGCGGTTTCCCCTCCAACCGTTCCTCTCTCACGCGTCTCACTTTACCGCGGTGTTTTCCTGAGCCGGTCTCCTCCGGTGCGGCGTGTCCCAGTAAGGTTTCCTCTGCTGCCTCCGCCCCCTCACCGCCTCCTGTGTCCCTGAATGTGTTTGGACCAGCGGTGGAAAAAGTACTTGCATGTTTTATTTAAGTAAAAGCATCAATACTGCAATGTAGAAATACTAGAAAGTAAAAGTCCCGGAATTCAAAAGTGTTAAAGGTATTCATCACATAAAAATGGAGATCCAAACGTAGAAAGTACTCATGCAGAATGTACCCATTTCAAGTTTTCAAGTAAGAAAATAGCAAATCTACAATGTGACGCATTCTTTTGGCTATTTTCTAATAGGGCTGAAGTGGTTAATGTATGTTTTCAAATAATTGTAGTGGAGTAAAGGTACAATATCTGCCTCTGAGATGTAGTGGAGTAGAAGTAAAGAAATATAAAGTATAGAAAATAGTAAATACAAATACCTCAAAATTGTAATTAAGTACAGTACTTGTGTAAATGTACTTCTTTACTTTACACCATTGCCTGAATGTGTTTGGACTTGCTGGGCGCAGCCCGCCACAACTCTCCCCTCCCCTCCCCTCCCCAGCTCTGTTGGGGCGAGGGAGGCCGGCATAGCAGTCCAGCACAAAGCCCAAGAGAGCATCATTAGGTTGACTGACATCATATTATTTTACGCTAACAGAGGGGGGCACAAGCTACGCTTGCAAATGCACACTTGTTCAAACCCATATGCACACAGAGAAGCTTGTGTATGGGTTTGAGTTGCACTCGTTGCCCCACTCGTCCCATTCGGGAATGCCAATGTGCATGCGCGCACGCGCAAAAACGCATACACAATACCTACCGTACCAGACATACTACCAGCATGTTACTGGCAGGCTGAAAGCAGAGCAGTAAGGGAAAATCCTCTGAAATTGCAGCTTCTCGGTCCTTAATTAGTCCAGGTGCCAACTGAGACTTTTCACTTACATGCACACACACCACCACATACTCTACAACACTTAGATTTCTAGTCCTAGTCCTTATCCGTTTGAATAATGAACACCAAATTATGTACAGTGTGGGCAGAGTAAGACAGAGACAGATTTATCCCCTAAATTTAAAAAGCATGTTTTTGCATTTGCGACGCCCCCTATGGATGAAAATGGAATTGCCTTTGGCTCTCTGTTGAGTAAACCACCCTCGACGTGATTTGGGGTGGATTGGACATTCCATTCGTGATTTGTGGCATTTTTGGTAAAATTGGCCCCTCCCACTAACTTTGGAAGCCGATTAGAGCCGAACAATAAGAATTCTGGCTGTGGCTGTGGCGTTTTATTCGGATAGGTCCAGAGAAAATGTGTGCCAATTTTTGTGAGATTTTGGACAAAATCTGTAGGTGGAAGAGCAAAGTGTGTTTTGAAGAGAATTCAAAATGGCGAAAAAACGATCCTGGGGGAGATGCGTGATTTTACGACCTAAGGTTCAATAGTTATAAGGCAAATTGTAAAGTGGGCTGTTATAGCGCCACCATGAGGCCGACTGATGTAATTATTTATTACATTTATTTTAATCATTATTATGAACCTCCCCTCCAAGTGTTGTAACTGTAGCCCTTACGGTTTCTGAGAGAAAAATACTTGAACGTTTCACATTTTCCCATATAGGTTGATTGGAAAATGTAATTAACTAATAAATGTAATTAACAGCGTTACATTTTTGTTAAATTAAAAAAGGGCTTCGTTAAGACCTCCATAATGTAATGGTTAATGCGTGTGTGAATATTCAGAGCGATTGGTGTAGCCAGTGAGGAGCAGCGACGGTGTTTCAGACACAGACATTCAGACATTGCTTAAATTATGTTAGATGTGCGTGCGTACACACACACACACACACACACACACACACACACACACACACACCACTTTATAGTGAGTGAGTCAGTCACAGGTGCTAAGAATCGACCGTGCTGAACTACATGCATGGCATAGAATGGAAAATGAGAAGAAACACGAGAAATATTTTGACCTCGGTTGTCATAACACTGTCACTTCTGAGTGTTTCTTTAAAGACAGTTGTAACCTTTGGGTGCTCCACTTTCCCATTGCTGAAGAGTGTTGGGAGATGAACACAGAACAAAGCGGAAACAAAACACAATATAATTTTAACATTATGTTAATGTTTTGCTTTCGTTCTTTCTTTCCCCAGGCTCCGACACGTTTGTGGAGGTAGGCATGCCCAGAAGCCCCTCACACTCGGCCAATGGCAACGAGCTGAAACAGATGCTGGCTTCCTGTAAGACGTCGTCCGGGAAACGACAGGCTGTAGAGCTCCTGCAAGGAACCAAGAACTCCCATCTACAGTATGTCGGAATGAACAGGTCTGTACTAGCATATATACAGCAGGGTTAGAATGAACAGGTCTGTACTAGGACATATACAGCAGGGTTAGAATGAACAGGTCTGTACTAGGACCAGGCCCGGCGCCACGGTAGGGCAAAGGGGGTGTTTGCCCCCCTATCAACCTCTTTGCCCCCTTAGATCAAATAGTTACTGACCAAACAATGGTACATTTCCAGGCATTCAATTACGAAATTGTGCGCCTCTGCCCTCTATAGATATGTAAATGTGGCGCATTGTCTTCATGTCCAATACCTGCCCCCGATTGCCCCCTCTGTCATTTCATCCTGGCGCCGGGCCTGACTAGGACACATACAGCAGGGGTAGAATGAACAGGTCTGTACTAGGACACATACAGCAGGGTTAGAATGAACAGGTCTGTACTAGGACATATACAGCAGGAACAGGTCTGTACTAGGACACATACAGCAGGGTAGAATGAACAGGTCTGTACTAGGACATATACAGCAGGGTTAGAATGAACAGGTCTGTACTAGGACCAGGCCCGGCGCCACGGTAGGGCAAAGGGGGTGTTTGCCCCCCTATCAACCTCTTTGCCCCCTTAGATCAAATAGTTACTGACAAAACAATGGTACATTTCCAGGCATTCAATTACGAAATTGTGCGCCTCTGCCCTCTATAGATATGTAAATGTGGCGCATTGTCTTCATGTCCAATACCTGCCCCCGATTGCCCCCTCTGTCATTTCATCCTGGCGCCGGGCCTGACTAGGACACATACAGCAGGGGTAGAATGAACAGGTCTGTACTAGGACATATACAGCAGGGTTAGAATGAACAGGTCTGTACTAGGACACATACAGCAGGGGTAGAATGAACAGGTCTGTACTAGGACATATACAGCAGGGTTAGAATGAACAGGTCTGTACTAGGACACATACAGCAGGGGTAGAATGAACAGGTCTGTACTAGGACACATACAGCAGGGTAGAATGAACAGGTCTGTACTAGGACACATACAGCAGGGTAGAATGAACAGGTCTGTACTAGGACACATACAGCAGGGTAGAATGAACAGGTCTGTACTCTGTACTAGGACACATACAGCAGGGGTAGAATGAACAGGTCTGTACTAGGACATATACAGCAGGGGTAGAATGAACAGGTCTGTACTAGGACACATACAGCAGGGTAGAATGAACAGGTCTGTACTAGGACATATACAGCAGGAACAGGTCTGTACTAGGACACATACAGCAGGAACAGGTCTGTACTAGGACATATACAGCAGGGTTAGAATGAACAGGTCTGTACTCTGTACTAGGACACATACAGCAGGGGTAGAATGAACAGGTCTGTACTAGGACATATACAGCAGGAACAGGTCTGTACTAGGACATATACAGCAGGAACAGGTCTGTACTAGGACATATACAGCAGGGTTAGAATGAACAGGTCTGTACTAGGACACATACAGCAGGGTTAGAATGAACAGGTCTGTACTAGGACACATACAGCAGGGGTAGAATGAACAGGTCTGTACTAGGACACATACAGCAGGGTAGAATGAACAGGTCTGTACTAGGACACATACAGCAGGGGTAGAATGAACAGGTCTGTACTAGGACACATACAGCAGGGTTAGAATGAACAGGTCTGTACTAGGACATATACAGCAGGGTTAGAATGAACAGGTCTGTACTAGGACATATACAGCAGGGGTAGAATGAACAGGTCTGTACTAGGACACATACAGCAGGGTTAGAATGAACAGGTCTGTACTAGCATATATACAGCAGGGTTAGAATGAACAGGTCTGTACTAGGACACATACAGCAGGGTTAGAATGAACAGGTCTGTACTAGGACACATACAGCAGGGGTAGAATGAACAGGTCTGTACTAGGACACATACAGCAGGGGTAGAATGAACAGGTCTGTACTAGCATATATACAGCAGGGGTAGAATGAACAGGTCTGTACTAGGACCAGGCCCGGCGCCACGGGGGGGGCAAAGGGGGGTTTGCCCCCCTAAATCAACCTCTTTGCCCCCTTAGATCAAATAGTTACAGACAAAACAATGGTACATTTCCAGGCATTCAATTACGAAATTGTGCGCCTCTGCCCTCTATAGATATGCAAATGTGGCGCATTGTCTTCATGTCCAATACCTGCCCCCGATTGCCCCCTCTGTCATTTCATCCTGGCGCCGGGCCTGACTAGGACATATACAGCAGGGGTAGGAAACCTTAAGCACGGGGGCCAACATTGGCACAGGGGAGGGTGATCTAGGGGTGCAACGATATAGTAACTGCATCGAATAGTTGTTTTGAATCGAAAGAATCGAAGTATATCGAAATGTAAACGGCACCATTGTATCGTTTGTATCGTATCGTTTTGCAATACAAATAATCTATATCGAATCGTTTTGCAATGCAAATAATCGATTACTCAATACCAATACTATCAAGTACTTTTGTGTTGTATTTAGCAATTTTAAGAAGAAAAAATGAATATCGCTATGCTTGATCTATTGATAAATGTGTGTATTCTCTGTGTTCATGTCAAGGTACGACTTGGTGTATATGTGATCAATTCTAATGTCTATGTATTTGTCAGATAAACACTGTTTACTTATTTATATCCATATTCATACATTTTCCCTTGAAAAACCTGCACTATCCACATGTTTCACACAGATTTTGGTCTCCATCTTGCCACCCCTTATCCCTAAACGTATTTGCTATTTTTTACTATTTTAAAACATTTAAAAATAGTTCAACCAGCCAATCTACATCGACACATTGTTAGCTTGTAGATCGGCTATTTGTACTATTTTAAAATGTTTTAATATAGTAAAAAATGGCAAATAAGTTTAGGGATAAGGGGTAAGGGGTGGCACAACATATAGGACTGAGTCTCTTTGCTAAATAGTTACTGTATCGATTTTAAATCATTGAATCGAATCATATTGTATGTATCGCCATAATGAACCAATATCGTCCATGTAGCGTATCGTCAACCATGTATCGTGATATACGTATCGTATCCCTGTTAAAATGTATCGTTACACCCCTAATAAAAAATGCGCGGCATGTTACACAGTGCTATTCTTTGCCCGTACTACTTGCCACATGTGAACCATTACTCAAATGTTTAATCCTGACGTTATCTTACAAATGTCCTCACACTCCAAACAGGTCCGACTGCCTCCTGTCAGACGATGAGTCCAGTCCGTCAGACAGTCCCGTGGCAGATAAGAGGGCGCCAGGGAGTGAGCGGGCGGCAGAGAGGGCAGCGCAAATGAATGAGAGAGAGAGGATCCAGTCAGCCTTTGCCAACATGCAGGTACACACAGACGTATGTAAACACGCGTGTTATTTAATTTACATGGACACACTTGGTTATACATTTTATTGGTTAAGTCAATGGTGACGAACTAGAGACTGCCTAATGTCTTTTCAGGCTTTCGACTATGAACAGAAAAAGCTGTTGGCGACCAAAGGTAAGTGCTGATCCGTTGTCTCTATCTCATTACTTATTTACCTTCTGTGTAAGTCCGTTGTAGATGTTGGGCATCTTGGTAAATGAAGTGCGATAAACCAAAGATCACAGAAGATTGACTCCTCAACACAGCCAACATCTCTAAGATTTTGTTTCTAAACGCATTATGCAAAAAGTGATGGCTGAAAATGTGTAAAACAAATACTGAACTTGTGGAGTTGTGGAGTTAGACCATTTAAACAGTTTTTCCACTGTCTTTGTGTTAATTATTGTGGGGGGGGGGGGCTGAAATCATAGCTTGATGACACACTGTAGGCATATTCCAGTGTGTCACTGACTGTCATTAGTTAGTACAGCCCTCTCTCTCACTCACTCACTGACTGACTGACTGACTCACTCACTCACTCTCACAAAAACACATGGTTAAAATGGTTAAAACACATTATTCTGTTGCGTGACAAACTTAAAATACATGCTTTAGAGGGTCTTTAAGTGTGCGTTCTGTCAAACTGCCCTTCAGAAAGGCTGCATAAAAGAATGTATAGAAATGTTATGACAAAGCATTGTGTGTGTGTGTGTGTGTGTGTGTGTGTGTGTGTGTGTGTGTGTGCGCGTGTGTGTGTCCTCTAGCCATGCTGAAGAAGCCAGTGGTGACTGAGGTTCGAACCCCCACCAACACATGGAGCGGCCTGGGCTTCTCCAAGTCCATGCCAGCAGAAACCATTAAGGAGCTCCGCAGGGCCAACCATGTCCCCTACAAACCCAGCATGAGCACCACCTATGAGGTAGTGGAACCTGACTCTCATTCTATAATCTATACTGTGTTATATGCCATTTGAGTGTAAGATGGTGATTGTTTTGAATAACGTCAACTGAAATGTTTTAGTGTTAGTCCAGTTTCAGTCGACTAAATATCATACGATTTTACAGTTCATTTTGTCGACAAAACAATTTTGGCAGGCCTTGATGGTGTCGTAATGAAGCAATAAGCCACAAGATTTGTGAGGTTACCTCATAGAGTTATAAAGGATAGAGCGGAAGAGCAGCCCGGACCTCAAATTTGAGGTCTTTACTGGGGGCTTAGGTTACCTTGTGTTTTATAGTGGCTGAGGGGGGACTAGATAATGCGTGGGCGGTCCGGTCCGCCCTCTTAATGGTCCTGCTGAAACTGAATCTGTGTAAATGGTACCTGATTTGTGTGTTTTGTTTGTTTTTTTTCACACCATCTCGTTTAAAATATTACCGTTTCTGGAGAAAGATAGACATTGTGTTTGATTGATTGAGTTTGATAGAAGTATTTATTAACAGTTTACACAACTCAATGCACAGCTCAATACAAAAACTGTTAACTGTGAGTGGACGACACCATAAAGCATTACACTTGTTTACAAGAGGGTCCACCGTTTTCAATTAATCATAACATTTAGAGACATACAAATATACACTATAGCCAAAAACAGGAAATCATCATAAAAGGAGGTAAAAAAGGGGAAAACATATACAAAAAACACATACGGTACAGTAATGCTAACATTTCTCTTCTCTCATTTTGCGAGACAGGAAAACGGAAGTGCTTGAGTAGTAATCTGTCCAAATCCAGCGGGTGCAAGCTAACTACCACTAGTGGCTACACGGCGGAAGTTAACTTGTTAAGTTGGGAGAACACTAGAACAGAATTTTTTGTGTACATGTACGTACATTTTACTGTAATCAACAGTAACTTGAGTTAACTAACTATTTTGATTTGATTTTTGTGATCCTAGTGACTGCTTACATAAGGGTCCATTTGTAAACTCATGGAGTTACAAATGGCATAATTTACTGTGTAAATACTGTGTATTTGGAGTCATCCGCTAATCCGACTGCTCTCCCTCAGGGCTCCCCCCTTTCCATGTCCAACTCCGGCAGCCGAGAATGCCTTATGGCGAGGAGCGACTCAGACAACTGGCGAGACAGGAACGGTGGCATCCTGGCCAGCCATGCTGAATTCCCCACCACTGTTGGCAGCCCCAAGAGGAAGCAGAACAAATCTGGTCAGCTTAGCATCTTTTGCAGTAACTGTATATCTACTGTAGCGACTGCGAGTATTAGCAAGTACCCGAAGAGCTTTGAGGACCACAGTGACACCTATTATGGATGTGTATTAGTTCATTTTAGTCTTCCAAGTACCGTCGATTAACCTGGAAACATCAACAATATAGCATAATTGTTTGTGACGGAGTAATCGGTTAAAACTAAATTAACCACTTACTGTATTATGGAGGATTGTTTCTTTCTGCCCATAATTATGTGCCCAAAATTGAAAAGCTGAAATTGGTTAACATTATGATTAATTACAACAAACGTTTGTATCGCTTGAATTCTGAGGGGCAAAAAAAAAGTATTTGAGAAAGCTGGCATTTAAAAGTGCATCTTGCTAATGCTGCCGTCTGTGTTGATAAACTGATAGCAGAGAGTTCTCATCGATATGTTCACCTCAGAGAAAAACACCACCCACTTACTTTCCAATGTTTCATTCTGAGCATGAAAGTGGGAAGATCATTCTGACAGTTAACGTGGGGTGTGTGTGTGTGTGTGTGTGTGTGTGTGTGTGTGTGTGTGTGTGTGTGTGTGTGTGTGTGTGTGTGTGTGTGTGTGTGTGTGTGTGTGTGTGTGTGTGTGTGTGTGTGTGTGTGTGTGTGTGTGTGTGTGTGTGTGTGTGTGTGTGTGTGTGTGTGTGTGTGTGTGTGTGTGTGTGTGTGTGTGTGTGTGTGTGTGTGGTTCAAGGAAACTGCCTGCAAGCCTAGTTAGTCACAAAGGAGAAATAAGCTACTGCATCTACTGGCATGAAACACATGTTATTGCCCTCCTCAAAATGTATATTGACAGATATTCTGTGTTTTGTGGTAAAGGTTATCAATTTTATACTTATAATATAGCTGCATGTGTTGAGAGATCAAATTTGATCACATACTGTAATGTATAATATATTAATAAATGTTTTGTTTTGTGCTTTTACAGCTGCAGAGCACTATCTCAGCAGCAGTAACTACATGGACTGCATCTCTTCTGTGACCGGCAGCAATGGATGCAGCCTGAACCTGAATTCATCTCTCAAAGGCTCTGACCTGCCTGAGCTCTTCAGCAAGCTGGGCCTGGGGAAGTACACCGACGTGTTCCAGCAGCAAGAGGTATCGTCGTCACTGAGAGCCCCTCTCAGTACCTTATTTATTATTAGGCCATTTAGGCCTGACCTCATTTTTCTAAAATAGCAGACCTACAAGCTCGTAGTGCGCCACTCGGTGGTGCGCTATGAGCTTGTAGATATGCTATTTTTCAATAGCTAAATTATAACATAATGTTTAAAATACCAAAAGGGGTTCCTGCCCAAAATGGTTTAGGCATACCCAGTTTTTGATGACATCGGTTTTGTTCGTTTGTTTTCACTTACAAGAATATTTAAAAATGATACACAAAGTCAATAAGAATGTGAATGCTTAAAAACCCTGTAGGGGTTGGCAATTATGACGTCTCCCCAATTTGTTCCTGTCATTATAGGCGAAGGTTTTCAAAAGTTTAAAATAGCCAACCTCCAATCTCACACTGTATTGTGATGCCTTGTGAGCTTGAACAGGATATTTTTGAATTTTCTATTTTTGAAAAACAAATGTATTTGATTTTTCTTTTCTTCGTTTCCTTTTATAAACACAATATTGGTAAAAACATTGGTAATCGGTGGACTAGGACTCCACATCAGTCGGCTTGTATTGGATAGCTGCCTTAGAGCATTGGCAGTACATATTGGCATATAGTTTGATGGTAGTGTTGACTGTGGTTGGATGTGGATTCCAGATTGACCTCCAGACGTTCCTAACTCTGACAGACCAGGACCTGAAGGAACTGGGCATCACCACATTTGGAGCCCGGAGGAAAATGCTACTTGCCATCTCAGGTACAATATCAGTGTTCAAGTTCAATTCTACGCTGCTCCCGTAGTGTCGTCTGTAATGAATAGAAATTAGTGCCAACCGTAATTGCACGAATAAAATAATCAACCTGTATGAATAAGGCATCAACATTGGATATAATTTCACATTGTTTCATCATCATGACCTGCAACAAAAGTATTTCCGTTAAGTTACTTTCCTTAAAATTAACGCAACGTTCTATATTATGCTGATATTGATTATTTTTGGGGGTGTCTTGTCCCTAGAATTAGTTAAAGTGGTTGTTATAATTTGGTCTCTATTCTCTCTTTGATCAATAAGTGCATAAAGACATATCATTTTTGTTCGCCCAGTGTCCCATAAAAGCTAGAGCCGCATCTCTGTACTGTTCCACGTATATGTATAATGAAAGCAGAAATTCTGAAAAATGTGTAAGAATTGCACACACACCCATATCCACATACAATTATTACACGTGTGTTGTCACCCAAGCACTATAGAGCACTCTGAGCTCAACCTCCCCCCTTTGGTGTGGGAGGTCATGGCATGAGCGCACTGTTCTGTCTTGATACTAGTCACTGCTGCCAACTAGACCGTAGGCCCTGCCAACGTTGAGATGCAGCCTGAAATTGGCTTATATGGTTTTCATTAATTACTTGTAGAGTATTATATCTGCCACGTGCCTTTGTGGCACCCCGGTTACACATAGATAATCTGGTCCAAGACTTGTCAAAGCTGAAGCAGATGTAATTTCTTCTGCCATGTGGATTTGAAAGAAGAGGCACTTTTCAGCGAACCATAGTAGAGCCGATCAAACCGTTTTCTCACAACGATTACTGTTGAATAATTTATCTTTCATAACATTAAGTTTTATGCACCCCGGGAGTAGATGGGAGTTGGACAAATTCTTATCAGATGAGTGCATTGATATTGACATTGCTCCCCTTGCAGCAGCTGCCTCGTTATATTGACAGACTGTTGTTGAATTTAAAATGCATGTAATGGTTTTCACAGTTCATTACACATGTCATTATTTTGGATATTGCTGTGCGGTGAGTTTAGAGTTTGCATAATATTTGTTTTATCATGTTATTGTTGCCATCAGGAGCTTTAAGACAGTGATCTGCTGTTAACATTCTGTTAAAAATGATTAAAGATGGGTTCGATTTCCGCTGGGGACGCTGTCCCTGGAAACTCCCCCCGCCAGGTGAAAAGAAGCGGCTTGGATGCTCATGCGTTGAATCATGAGGTCAGTCCATTGCTCTCCCGAGGTTGGCAGAGGGAGTGTAGCGCCCAGGATTACATGAGATAATTGACACTATTAATCAGAGCCAGGGTTTGACAGCAAGGACTGCTGGAGAAATGTTCATGCATGGTCAATATGGTGATTATTGTGGAAGCAGAGAGGGTGCCCCAGGGCCACAGTTTGGTTCCATGTACTGTATGTGCTGCACAGCCAAGAACCGGTCAATGCTGATCACTGCTGGAAAGACTCACGGTCTCTATGTCCTTTTATGTCAAGTCTCAATCTCTCCTTTCAAAAAGAGATAGAGTGCCAGTCAATCTGGTCCAGGTTTGCACTTCCAGTATGTATGCCAATGAAAAGAGAAGTTGGAATGATCTACTGTACCTGTCAGATAATCAGACTGGAGGTTTTTGCTGGCATGGAACAGAGACACGGCCATCATGTGAATAATTCACAGATGCGGGGTTGTTGTGTTGACATATTTTCATCAAGGTATTTTGACCGGCCTGCAGGGATCGATCTGACATGCGATACCAGGTGTCTACGAAAAATAAACTCTCGGTTGACGTGAGCCAATCCTGTGGCAATTTGATGGCAATTTTCTTGTCTGTGTCAATCCGAGTCATAACACAAGGAAAACTAAATTAATATGTCCCCTGGTTGTATTTATTCCCAATCACGTCATGGTGCAATATAGTTTACATAACATGGTGAGTACAGTCAGTACACATCAGAACTGTCAAAGAGTTCTCTCAACGGAAAACATACCGTGTTTGTGTGGAATCTTTTCATCGTGCATCCTGTGACCGAGGGTTTTGCGGTTTGCTTTTCTTTCTTTTTTTTCCTGCAGAGTTAAACAAGAACCGGAGGAAGCTGTTTGAGCCGCCCATCAGGTCTTCTTTCCTGGAGGGAGGTGCCAGCGGTCGTCTCTCTCGCCAGTTTCACGCGGACATGGCCAGCATCAGCGGCCGGTGGTAGGAACCCCCCAGACCCTCCATCCATGCTGCCCCAGAACTGTCCGTGATAGAGACCAAGCCTCCAGTGCCTTTTCTCTAGACCTCAGTTAGCCCAGGATTCAACCTGTCCAGGCTAGTAGTTGGTCTACTGTAGTTCTACTTGTTGCCAAATGAAAAAAAGCCATAGTTTTAACATGAATGAAGTGCCATTAAGGAAGAAGGGATTCTTTTTATATGAAGGTTGTTCTGGAAATAAGGGTACTGTCCAGTATTTTGTCCACTTTTTTTGGTCGAAGGGAACAGGCAGAATGATTAGTACAATCATTTTCCACATTGATACAATCTACATTAGTTGTATTCTGTTGTGTCAATGACATGCACTTTAACAATACTAGACTTTTGCCTGTGAAAGCCTGATTTCCTATGCATTTGTTTTATTAACTCAAAGCACAGATGTATTTTGTACCTAGCCAAATGTAAGCACTTAACCAGTGAGATTAGGGCGTTGTGAAACCAAGCGGAAACCAGGTCATCGTGCCAAAGCAGTGACATCGTCGAACCTTGACACACACCAAAAAAGATATCATCATTGACATTTTGACCTTTGGCTGGCCTCAGTGTTTTGTGATTGGTGGACATTCCTCTGATGTATTCTGTGTCCAGCAACAGGCTCCTGCAGCTGTCTTGCAGTTAAAACAAAACGAAATCTAATATTTTGTACTCGTGTTACGATTTTTCTTTTTATTATCATTTTAGGGGAAGGGGAGGAGTGTTTAATGGTAATCAGTTTACATATATATTTTGTATGGTTTCCTTTTTTTATATGTTTATGAATGAGTTTCTATGATTTGTAATTAGATTGTTATTAGTGACTTTGATAGCCCTTTTTTTTTCTTTTCTTTTGCCCCATAATCTGTGGAGCCGTTATATGGCTGCGCCATTAGACCGCAGCAGAGCGACGAGGCAATTAGTCTGAGCGCTACAGGCCTCTCTCTCTCTCTCTGATTGTGTCAATAGGCATCTCTCTGTGGTTCTGTTCCTTTTCTGTTTGATGAGAGTACGTGGCCTTTTGTCTTGTTCATGGTTCATTTTGTCAGTGTTGGCCTCTCCGTGGGCCCCCTCTGTGTGCATGGAATCTGTGTGTTTGAAACACAATCTATGCTACTAGAACTGTACGCCTTTTGTCTTCCTTACCTCTCACAGTCTCACTGAGAGTGGGGAAAACATCCATTTAGAAGTGTTCATCAAGTCCAGCCATCGTGTTTGTTAGTGAAAATGCCAACATGCATTACTAGTACTTCAGCAGGGAGTAGTTAATTTACATAGGAAGAATAGCATTTTGTTGTAAACTTGACTGACATTACTTCCCAGCGTGGAGGTACCATCACAGTATACTCTTAGCCATGTTAGATTCATGTGATAGCGTCTTGAATACGTTTCATTTATGCTTGGTCCACTTAATCAAAACCAACAGACCATGCTATTTCAAATGATAAATAGAAGTCTAGGATTGTCTAGTCATTTGTTGCAATCTAAAGGAAAGGAAAGGAAATCTGAATCAGCTGTGTGCTTGATGAAGTAAGCAGCAGCAGCAGTGTTAATAGCGTCGAAGCGTGTGCCTGTTCTGGGCTTTTGTTTTATGTTTTAGTTAGGAAACATCCTTCCTGAGGGTTCATTAACTTTGGATGATTACAGAATGTAAAATTCATCTGAGAATTTGGCTTTGAAGCTGAACCGTTAACCCCCAAATCCCAAAGAATTTTGAGTGTTCTTAAAGGATCAACTGCACTTAAGTGAACTGGTCCAAGCATCATCGTGGAATATTAGATTTTACTAAATTAATTGAATGTAGTACAGTAGGAACAAATACTAATTAGGACTGTAGACATTACTTATCGTTTTGGTAAATGAGAGTATTTTGCGTAGTTGAGTAAGTGGAATACATTTCTGAGAAATGTATACGAGCACAGTAATTAATCTGTAACGGTTCCAAGCAATTGCAGTAACACCATGAACCATTACACCAGCAGAGGGCAGTCAGTCACTCATTAGTGCTAGCATCAATTCCCTGTTTCAGATTGACTTTTCGTTTATCACTCATCGCATAACCACTTCTCATGCTAACCTCTCGTCCGATTTGAGCCATTCTCAATGTGGTTGTCAAGAAAATAACATTGTGCTAAATAATATTGTGACACGGTTGCTATTGCTAACCAGGAATTTGTTTTTATTTTATTTGTTTTCCTTTTAAGGTTTAGAGAAAGATGGAGGGGCAGTAGCTAGAAAGGGGTTCTTTATCTTGAGAGGAGACCCAGCGCTTAGTCGCCCCCCCCCCCCCACACTCATCATGGTACTACAAGTGAAAATGTTGGAACACTGTTTCTCTCAGTGTCATGACTCGTGTTCCTGCCTAGCAGACATTTGTTTTCGTCCGGGCCAAGTGTCACCTTGTTTGGATGTGTTTTGCTCACAGGGCAATATAGGTTCTAGTCTTATCAAGTGAATGTTGTTTAAAACAAAACAGAAAAAATAATAAGAGAATAATTGATGCATGTTATTGCAGATTAATGAAGGGACTTGTTTTGTAGTCTGAAGCGTTTACCGCTTATCTAGTCTATTCCCTTGATTGAATGGAAATTATGTCTATATTTTGTTGTGTGTTAGTCACACAGTTATTGTTCCCAAAGGGATTTATTTGTAAGGGTCTACTTTGTACTGCATTAGACCAAATGGTACATTTACGATGAATGTAAACCACTAAGGAACTAATGTAATGCCTATACGACTTTTCGTCTCATGCAACTGTTTGTGTGAGGGAAAAAGGTACAGTTCTGCACAAGGTTCCACAGAATCCAAGAGTAAACATTGCATTTCTGGCCATTGCTCTTTTCCACTGTGTCATCTGTTGATGCAACTGTTATTCTAACTGTATTTGTAGTGCAGATATATTCATTGGGAGGATTTTATTTTTTGGTGTAATTGTGAAATGGGCAAAAAAATGTTGTTTGTTCAAACATTGAAATTCTATTACAGTACAAAGTAAATAAATGTATACAGCCCATTTTTGTCTTGTTTGACCTCACTACCGTATAGGTTTTGTTTATACTTTATATTACCAATATTATTCACTAGATGCACATGGAATGTTCATCTAACGCTAGGTAAGTGACTATATCCTAGTCTACCATAAACTGAAGATGTTGCTATTAACCATATGTTTTCTGCTTTAGTATTGACAGTATACGGTTTTATCATGTACTATTCATAATGTTAAACTACCACAGGCAAATGTTAATGTCATGTACAATTTTACAGAATTAATTGACTCACCAGGGACACAGAATATTATACCTGCCAGTGCCTACTATGACCCTTGTTTCAGACTATTTCAATCTCACCAATGTAAATTGTTCAGCTGCAGTGGGTTTGGTTTCCCTCCGGGGTGTGAGATTCTGTGAGCATGTACAGTAATCAATTCCCCCTGTAATGAAATCAAGACTGGGCCAAAAGGTCAGCAGAGAACATTTAAGTGAGGTCACCAACACAACAGTAGACTGTCCCTGTACTCTCCCCCCTCACTGCTACAGATTAACTTCTGCCCTCTTTTACTTGCCACTGTGTTTCCATTTCACATCTAATAGGGCCTCCAGAACAACACAGCCGTTTTGTCATGGCATTTGCTGAAATGGAATTCTGCGATGACTGTGCTCTGAATGCTGACTGCCGGCATAGTGGTATTTAAAGCCTCAAGGGGGCACTGTCACAACTTGAAATGGGTCCCCCCTCCTCCACTTTCACATGTGACTGTGAGGCATAGATTGCTAGGGACCAAAACACATTACCAGCTTATCTATAATTCACAGAATATCCGCCTGTGAGTGTGTCTGTCACACAAAATCTGTCCCTGGCGTAACTCAGATAGTTTCGGGTCTCAAACTTGGCGTGGGTCTCTTATGACTGGTGTGCATTTGGTCATTTTATATGGTCAAGTATTTCCTTTAGCGAATTGACAAGATGAGGAAAGAAGAAAGTTTCTCACCCAATGCAGTAACAGGTGGTGTCGTTGAACCATTGAAGTAGCTTTTGTGGTAAACCAATGAGTGACTCATCTTCTGACATTTTCAAGTGTGGTTTTCCAAGGCAGGGGACACAAAAACAAAACACCCTTGTGTTTGTATATAGCATGACCGCGCTAGAGAGAGTGTGGTCATTCCCCTGGAGGTAATGAGTGGTAATAAGGTTATGCAAATATTTATGAGTTATTATGCCCCTTGCTAATACTCAAAAAATTAAAAAGAAAGTGCTATAAAACCTTTTTCTAAAAGTGCTGTTAATTAACTCAGGCAGCTGATGCCTGACCCCCATTACTAATTTCAATTTTGTATTGTGCTGTTTGGTACTGGAGACAGTACATAGTAAAATCCCCAGTGTTCATTTATGCATGTGTAGACTCCATCCAGGGCTTTTTCTTGTTGCACTGCATCAGTAATGTGGACCTCTATGGAGATCTACCACGGGTCACGGACAAAGTCAGAGAGAAGGATGAGGCTGGCAGGGCACTGCGGCAGGCACCCAGAACTTGAGCCAAGTAAATTGACTCTATGGAAGCCAACCCATGGCAAAGCCAGGAGGGGAAAGAAGCGTACCACCTACGTAGACGTACTGCAGCACGACAGCTTGGCTGACAACACTGCAGAGCTCAAGATCCAGAAATCCCAAGTTGGTGTTGGCTAGACCTCACTCTCGCAATCATCATTTATGCATTATGTAACCGTCAACCGAGTGTACAAATGTAACCAAAACCCATTGGTTACATCTGTACACTCGATGAGTAAAATTAACACTGATATCTTTTGTGTAGGTCACAGAGGAAGGACTGTGGATATCGGAGGATCTTAATTGCTAGTAAACATGTGTGAACTCTCCCCTCTGCCTACCCATTTAAAACCCAGTGCTGTTCAAGGCAGCATGCACCATTATGCTGGCCAGGACCTTGGAAAGGAAAGGCGTAAATGATGGGTGGTGTGACACGTATGCTAATGTGGCAAATACCTTGAATGTTGGCTCTCATCCAGGATAGAATTGGCTTCAAAATCTCTGCCTCTCTGTTACCTGTGTCTCCTTTCTGTCCATGTTTACCTGTGTGTCTGCTTATACAAAAGTACTGTTTTGAATTGCAACTAATACCTCTTTCAATTCATTCCTTCGTTTTAGGTATATCCTCTGACTGCAGTTCTACCGAGTACATGTGTGAGTACAATGGTATCCCTGTCCTTTTAAAAGTTTTGAATTATTTTCATGTTGAGTCTACAATCTACAATGGTCCACATAATGCTTGAGGCATCACATTCTTATCCTCGAAGGCGTCAAATGTGACCTCCCAAATAATCAAATAGGGCCTACAGACGATCGGTCAAAGCTGAAGCCTTGGACACGAGGTGGTGCTTTTTCAGTTTCATGTTTTCTTTATTGTACGTTTGATGCTCTGTGAGCACAGCTCTGATAGCGGCATTCTCATGTATTCTTGATCACAGTGGGTCTCAGCTTTAGTCCCGTGGGCCAAGAATGCCACTCATGATTTATCTAATTCTTTTAAATGGTTGTACAATTTGGTACAACGTCAATTTAGTTTAAATGTGTCCCACTCCCCAGGCTATATCTACTCTCGGTCTGGAATATTCCAAAATGTTCCCAGAAGCAGCCCGTAACGTGAGACCGAAACGTTGTAACTCAGCTCAATAAACTGCTGCTATAATATATATAAAATTCAGTTTGTGGGATCTCCCTTCTCTCATTGGGTAGTCCCTAGAATTGTGATGAAGGGTAATTCTGGTTCAGAAACCCGAAAATAGTGATTTGTTCCATGGTCGCATTTACTATGAAAACCTGCATCTCCCGTCCGTCCGTCCGTCCGTCCGTCCGTTAGCTAGGGGAATGGTAGTGTCTTCTGTATGCGCATAAACAGTAAACGTTGTGCCCTGTGCTCCACACTGGCTTATTAGAACTGTCCTTTTCAATGTCGAAAGACATCTAGGCCCATTATACATGGTGTAAGTATGTGATGATAATACATAAAAGCATATTAACCTACCATTATAGTAGACTATAGGGAGATAGGAAATTATAATAAGAGATAAAGTACAGTGATTACATTCCATATTCTCTGCATGTTTCTCCCTCTCTACATTAAATATGGCGAAGACGCTGTTACGTGTACCCTTGAAGGGGGGTGTGTGGGTATTTGTCCGGGATTTGCTGATTGCATTCTGTACAGCACTTTGTAAATAATTGTACTTTGTATTGTATCTCTTAAGTGGACATAAATAAATTATTAAAGTAAGTGTGTGTGTGTGTGTGTGTGTGTGTGTGTGTGTGTGTGTGTGTGTGTGTGTGTGTGTGTGTGTGTGTGTTTTACCCTTTATCCCTCTCCCCCTTGTTGTCACCATCCATGTTTTCTTCTCTCAATCCTCCTATATATCTATCTATGTCTGCTCCCTGCTATCCCTCCATCTGTCACTGGACTCACGTGGACCCTGGCCTGATCTCCTGGCACAGCAGAGTGAGCAAATTCAGCTGGACTTCTAAAAGCATGACACGTAAGCCTAATTTATATGTGGTTGTGTTGCACCGTATTAATATGAATACGGCCTTATATTAGTTCTTTATTTGAATCCACAAATTACAATTAATTTGACAAGGAAACAAATATAACGGGGTTGACATTTCATGTTCAGTTAAGGATAAACATGGCTCCTCCACACACACAAGCTGCCTATAACAGCCGAAACAGAACATGTATTTGGCAAGTTGTTTGGCTTTGCTCTTTGTCATGGCAGCTATTCTTAGGCCACTCATGGTCAGTTTATGCACATGGCCCAGGCTTCCGAATATCAGTATGGCAAATCTACAGCGATACCCCAGGTTTGTTATACTTCCAAGTAATGGTTGGTACTTACGTAGAATGTTTATCTTGGAATGCCTGGTCCATGTACAAAACAAAGACACAGCCCACCTCCAGAATAAAAAAAGACAACATCAGGTGTATTTGGGATGTTAGCAAAGACATCGCATGCACAGCTGTACCAATCTGGTAACACTTTTGAATGTTTATACATTGCAGCACTAGATGGCACATATTTTCGAACTGCATCAGACACTAGGTCAACAATCCAGTCGTGGCGAGCAATATACACATTTTTGTATACACTACATCCATTTGTTCTGTGTGCGATGGATTCTAGGCGTTCAGAATCATGATGGTTTATACAGAGTGGAGTGTGGGTGTCGGGATACCAGATTGACAGATTGTACTTGGTTGGTAATACTTGCAGTCTTGCTTTGATGGTGAATTATAAAACATCCTCCCCAATAGCAGCATTTTTGTACATCGAACGCGCACAAAGACACACACACACACACACACACACATACATGCGCGCACACACTCACACACACACACACACACACACACGCACACGCACACACACACACACACACGCTGTGTCATTAGTTGTTATAATTATTAGACGAAAGTTTGGAAGGCTATAAAAGGAGAGGTATCATGGAAATGAAGTGGCAAAGAAAGGGGTCAGAGAGGACGTAGGGAGGAAGTGGAAAAAGTGAACACTAGGTCGTAGGAAATGCGAGAACATGAGGAGGCTAAGAGCGGGGGAGGGTGCAGGAGCTATTGGGATCCATAGCCCGGGTCAGAACGGCAGACTGGGCCGTGGCTCTGTGGGAATCGTTCCCACTGCCCTCCCCTTCACTTCCTCTCGCGGCTCGGATAGTACGCTGACACTAATACATAGTGACTCTCCCTCAGGGGGAGGCTGGGAGGGGAGGGGGAGAAGGAATGGGAGGATGGATGGATGCAGGGAGGAGAGAGGGGAGGGGGGTGCAGGATCACTTGGCTTCATCATCCAACTCTATAACCAGTGCTAGATGAGCACAGAAAAAGGAGGGGGCGTATGGAGAGAGAGAGAGGGGGGAAGGGGGGGGGGTGTCAGCAAGTGTGGTGTCAGCATAGTGGATGGCATGGCAATGAGCCCGTCTTAGCGTGGAACCTAAATGTCTAATTTGTGCACTTTTCAGCTCATTCGTTGCTTTGCAGATCCTGGATTGTGGAGTATATTTCCAATCCCATAGTTTATATTCAGTAGTAGCCTAAAATCCTACATTGTGTTATAAGTAAACTCATAGTGATTTAAAATGCTCTGTTAATCTGCTGGTGCCAGTGCAGCAGCCTGCACGCACGCACACACTGTACTGTACTGTACTGTACTGTACTGTACTGTACTGTACTGTACTGTACTGTACTGTACTGTACTGTACTGTACTGTACTGTACTGTACTGTACTGTACTGTACTGTACTGTACTGTACTGTACTGTACCTATTATGGTGGTAACTGACACTTTAAATGCATAACATAGGCTACCTATAAATAGCTTAGAATATTTTCATTTTCAAATGACAGATCATTTCATCAGCAAAGACACCCATCCTCCCCCCTGACATGGTATTAAGCCTTTGCAAAAAAATCAAATGTGCTGTTTTTAACTTGAACTGAACTCCATGCTGCACCCACCGCAGCTGATGAGGTTTTAGACTGTCACTTCATAGGGGTGTAGTAGCGCCTCCCAAAGCAGAGAGTAGCCTAGCGAATAGCGATTATGGGCTTATCAAAGGTTTAATTCGCCTGCTTCACATAACCTCAATTAGTCATCCTCCAGTCCACTGCACACACAAGGCACGCTAACCAATAGGCTCCCTGGCTTGCAAAATGAGATGGAGAGATGGTGCATGAATGTAGAAAATGTAATGACATTTAGAATCACATTTAACTAGTTAGCTTTTATCTATTGCAAGCAGCACACACATTGGCCTATGTATGTATAGGCTACAAACCTACAGGCTCACAGTACAGTATATGCAACTGTCTAGGGCTAGGCCTATACAAGCAGACTTACACGCTCTGTGTGTGTGACAGGGTTCCTCCTATTTGAGGCCAACGCCCGTATAAATCACTTTAACGCAGCGGTTATTACCCCTGCCTGCCTATTGGACAGAGTGACTCAGGGCTGAGGTGCATGATGGTCTAGCTGCCATCGGCGCAGCCGCATCAGCTGAGCTAGTTAGTGTTCTCTGAAGAAGAGCTGATAAATGCTCTGTGGTCTCTCTCCTGGCGCGAAATGAAATCAGAAATAGATATAGGGATAGAGATAGAGCAGGCCTGGAAATCCAATAATTGATTTGCTATAAAAATGCTGCATAAATTGAACAATTGATGTCTGTATGCCAAACAGTGTTGTTATTGCGACCGAAGGTCGCAATTATTATGAAATTGTCATTTCCCGTCAGTCAGTTGTTTGGTTGGTCACACCAGGCATGACCATATATGGTCATGCCTCGTGACATCGATGACATCAGGGATGGAGATCCCTGATGTCATCAATATTGGCCAGCAACTCTACATCTGAACTCAAACCCTTAGATCTCCATATACGGAGCTGACCTTAGCCCATAGCACTTGCCGTAGTACTTGACGAAAAGGCTCAACTTATGTATCTTAGATAGCATTTTTATGTAGACTAAGAAAGCAGTTTATGTAGACTTATAGCATTTTATGTAAACATAATAGCACTGTATAGTGTATATATATGCATAGTTTCATTATATAGATTTTCCATTGTTATGCTCTTAGCTTATGTATGATTTGTGATAACTACTTCGTATGTATTTGATGTATTGCTATGCTTTTTTATTCTTTGTTCTTTAAATTGACATTCCATGTCGATCCTTCCCCATCCATCCTACCTCTTCGACTTTTGACTGGCCATTTAAATAGACCGGCCTGCCCCAAAGTTATTAGTGCAGCCGCGCCCGGCAGCTGGCGAAAACTAGAGTTCTCAACAGGCCCCGCTGCCAGTGCCACCCTTAGATCTCCATATATGGAGCTGACCTGTTCTGACAGACCATATGTTGATCTGAACTCATCAAACCCTGTACACTCAAGACACGCTCCATGGCCACTACAGAATTCATTCCATATGTTGATCTGACCCCCCATGCCAAAGTGCCATGCAGCACTCGCCCAGCAGTCTATAACCCAGGCGGATATGTTGATCTGACCCCCCATTCCAAAGCACCAGCGCTCACTCATAAGGGTGAGGTTGCTTCTTGCCCTCAGGCGTCTTACTGGTATTATTATGCTATGCAGACTCAAGGTTGTGATATATGTGTAGACGGTATAGCCATACTTGACAGCGTTGTGTGGCCCGGGGGTCTGGTCCCTGTGGACAACTGATAGACTGGGTGTGGCGTTTGGGGAGAGATAATTACACGCCTAGCCACAGAAACGCCAGTGATCGGTCTAACATCCGAAATGTATAGCACTTAGCAGTGGGTGTGGTTTTCTGGTTCCACAGAATAATTGTCCATTCTTCTTTTACAAAACATACTATTTACATCAATTATTTTAAGCCTGGAATCAATTAAGCCATCCAGGATCCTGGTGAATCTTGACCATAAAATCTTGATTCTGTGAGGAAATAAAATAAAAAGAAAACCACATACAACTTTAACAAGGGTATTAAATCTAGTATAGGCCTATGTTGTATAATGAAATATTCAATTATGTTTTTTCACATAATCACCTAGCCTCGGTCCCAGGATTACTTATCACCTGGATCCCGGATGGCTTAATTCTAGGCTTAAAATAATAGACATATCTTTGTAAATCTCTATGGGAAATATGAATGGCCGATTTTTCAGTGGAACCAGAAAACCACACCCTCTGATGTGCCTTATAGGCTACAGCCCATTGCATATATGCACCAACCAAGACGTCCAATCAAGTGTAAATGTTCTAATATGAGAAATAAGGTAAAATAAACATGAAATAAACATGGGGCAAGATATCCACGCTGTGGGGCGAGATATCCACGCGTTGGGGGCGAGCTAGCCACGGCTTGGGGCGAGCCGTATTCACTTTTCGAAATTCCGGGGCGAGCCGTCTTCACCTTTCGCGGGGGCGAGTTGGCAAAGGGGCGAGATGACCTGTTGCCCTCTAGTAGCGTACAAACAAAAGATCATTTTAAACACATTATTCTTGGCAGGCAATTGAGATGATCATTCATCCCCACCTAATTATTGGTCCAATGTTGCACCTGCGCTCCTGTCAGCATGCATGGCCATACCTCGCCCTGATGTGTGGCTGCCAGTGGGATGTTTAACGGTAAATAAAGAGAGTACGGGTGTTTGTTTTGGATAGACAAAAGCCCCGAGGGGGAACACCGCGCCACTAATCTGGTTACATAAAATGACACAGAATCTGCGGAGCTCTTTCATCACTAATCCAGCTACAGCTGTCCTGCGGGGGGGCGCTAGTATTCGCAGACTGGGCATACAGTACATACAGTAGGCTACACAACACACACACACACACACGCACACGCACACGCACGCACACACACACACACACACACACACACACACACACACACACACACACACACACAGTACACACTTGTAGCTCCGAGACCTCGGAATCGCATATCGAGAAGAAACCCATGCATGCAGGAAAACCCAATTAGTTTCGCTTTGCATTCAGCCAACGGGTCTGTGTCTGTGTCTGTGTCTGTGTCGATGTAAACGGCAAAAAGTCCCTCGCGTTGCAGCCTCAAATTGGCAGTGTGTGTGTGCTGCTGTGACGACGCGCTGCTGACGCGCCTTAAGCAACCGCACCACACAGAGGCGAGAGAGAACAGGGAACGGACGGGAGACCGGCGCCGGCAGTCTTTCTATTCTATCCATCTTTTTACTCGCCTTTCTTTGTTGAATGTGAACGGTAGCACTATAGCAGTCCTGCTGTGAAAACAAAGAGACATTGAACCAGCATATATCCATCATCCAGGCTCATCTGCGGAGATGGAGGTACCAGGCTTTGCGCACAATATCACCAGTCCTTTGAGTCCGTGCGAGGGCATGCTCAAGAACCTGAGCTTGGACGCCATACAGTTATGTGAACGAGATGGTAAGGAGAGAGAGCAGTCGTACTCTGCAGTTCATTATATTCTATGCATATTGTTGTTGTTTTCTAATTAGGCGCTGCAGCGTTTGTGTATTGAAAGGTTTATGGGCCGGTCGTCCAGATGGATGGTGCGCTGGCGCGTGTGTAGAATAGCAGAGAGGGTAGGGTTTAGATATTTTTAATGACCACACAGTCCACAATTGCCACGAAAATTGTTAATAGCCTAGGCCCATGTATGTACACAAATTCAAAAAACGAAGAAAATGGAAAGGCGAATACACAACTATGGCTACTGTTCCTCGATATGTCACTAATTCAGCACCATGGAGCTGGACAGAGGCTATCAGTATCTTTACCTGGTTGCTGCTTTCCTCATTGGTTTCACCTATTAGGCTAATTAATCAATATAGTGCCTGGTTTACTTACTTATTTGAAACAAAGTTATTGACCATCTCTTTAAGCCCATGAAAACCCTTCTCTGGGCTCTTGGCTCTGCATGTAAAATGATTAATAGGCTAATTGTTAAGCTGAAAGGCAACATACTCGTATTTGATTTCCCAGGGGCATTTTAATCCAGAAATCCCAAAGTGTTGGCATACACTCTTAAATAATGGTTTAGGCTCCAGCTAAGATTTGATTGACGTTTGATAAATTCATAGATTAAGGACTGTCTGTCTCTAATCACATTTTGTTTTCAGTGTAGCCTACAGATCTGGCCCTCAAGTGATTTTGGATTGTGGAAGAAATAGCAAGTCATCGGACAAAATGACGAGGGACTCAAATATGGCTGCACCCATAGAAACGTGTAATCTCCGAATCCGACACACGCACACGCACGCACGCACGCACACACACACACACACACACACACACACACACACACACACACACACACACACACACACACACACACACACACACACACACACACATTCTCTCTCGCTCTCTCTCTCTCTCTTTCACTCTCTCGTTCTCTCACTCACTCCCTCTATCCCATCTCAGTAATTACACAGCACTGAATGGACTTCAGAGTGTGAAATAGCAGGGACAGCATGCTGATCCCCTTTTTGAATTAAGATGACAGCATTGGCTTCTCAACACAAAAAAGACATGGATGGTTCAGTGGTTCAAGTGGACCAGTGGGGTTTAACACATAGAGTTGACTTGTCCTCCCTTAAATGTGTCAATGGTGGTCTTCATTCAGCCACAAAAGGAGCCCCCGCCAGCACCACATCACAGTGCAGCCATTGTAGCCTACCAACCACACCGCCCCATCTTCTCTTCCACCGGAGCTGCACCTAATAATGCAATGCAGTGAGATGCTGTTTATAACCCTTTAGTGCTTCGCTGGCTTGATTTTAAAGCTGTTGTTTAAGTAATTGAGGAATAGGCCGTTAGTTGGCCCCAACTATGGACACTATAGTTGTCAGTGCCACTGCCAGCACTGCACTTTGTACGACTGCAGGTTCAGTAGAGGGCTTTCTGCCTGGTCGGACTGTACTGTGAAGCACAACAATACATCGTATTTATCAGCAAAGCTTTCCAGTGTAAATAGTGCCCTTGAGACACCCACATACCCTTTTGTTTATAGAGCAACACAAACCACCATTTCTGTACAGCTTCAGTTGGAGAACAGAAAAGGTTTGAGGACAGGATACTACGTTTCCAGCCAAGTACAATTGAAGCATTGTTCCATTATCGTCTGATTTCCCTATTGATACAGTATACACTGATTTGTGGCTTGCTGTTGACATTAAACATGGCACTAACTGGATTTAGAACTCTAGAGCAATGCATACTAGCATAGTCTATGTGGGCGATGTAGTCTGGGATCGATCCCCTGAAGCTGCCAGGCACTTGTTTTGATATCAGACTGTCAGTTTAAATGTTCTCCAGAGATTACTCGTGTCACATGAGGTTGCTTCCGTGCCATAGCCCAAAGTGTTAAAATGCATGGCTACTCGAGATTTCTTGGACATGAGAAGCAAATGCCCTTTGGCCAGTTGGGTTATAAGGACACATTTTCCCACTATACTATTCAACTTGGTTCTACATGAGCTTTCTAAATATATCTTCCAAATCATGAATATTTAAGTCTTAACATGAGAAGGCTTCTGTTGCTTTGCTGATGTCCAGTATGCTTATGGCACATACTGAATTGACTCTATTTTGGGGGACATGGTGTGTTGAGTAAGTATTGGATTGGATAGTGTTGTACCCGGTTAGTATTGTACCCTGGCCTTGTTACATAGCCTAGTCTTATATCCTGTTAACTTTTGTACCCTGATTGGGTAGTGTTTTACCCTGGTTGGATAGTATTAGATATTAGTGTTGTACCTGGTGTTGTACCCTAGGGTTGGATAGTGTTGTATCTGGTTAGTTAGTTCGACCCCAAATGGTGAATAGCAGGGTGTTACTGAATCTGCTAATGTGACTAAACAGTGTGGGGTGAAGCTCAGAGGATATGGTAATGAATTGGCTGTCATAAAGTAGAATGAGATATCTTATTTTTCATTGCCCCTCACAGGGCCAACTGAGGCCGCCATTTTGTTGTTGTATCAATGTGGGGTAATTGAATACACAATGCACATCTAACAAGTCATTTGTGCCATTGCCACCGACATTATTAAGTTGCCATGATGGATGGCTGTCGTTACTGTAACCAAGCTCATTCTCTGTGTGTGTGTGTGTGTGTGTGTGTGTGTGTGTGTGTGTGTGTGTGTGTGTGTGTGTGTGCGCGTGAGTGCGTGCGTGCGTGCGTGCGTGCGTGTGCATGCGTGCACACTCTGAGACCTCTATTTGATCCAGCTGTGGTACCTTCATTTTGACGGCACTTTCAGCCTGCCGTCCCTATTTTGGGCATGTCATTATAGGCACAAAAATAATGAATTTCATTTTGTCTTTTTCTTTATTTATTTAGCAGATATAAATCTCAGACAAGCTCACAAGGCTCACAATGCAGCGTGAACAAAGTAGCACTGCAAAAATAGCAGATCTATAAGCTCACAAAACTAAATAGGGCTTCAGTGGTAGTTGTTGTAATATACAGTATATTCCAACATGAAAGCAAAAGGCAAAGCTCCCAATCCCCTTAAAGCCACTATAAAGCAACAGATGGGTTCAGATTCAGAAACATTATTGATTACAAGAGTGTTAGTCTGTTTTCCTAAAAACTGAAGTGAGCTTGCAACGGGGTCCCTTGCCAGATTTCAAATTATTAGTACTGTTTAGGGGCACCTACAGTATGTCCAGCTTTGAAGGTCTGTGTAAACTCAAACATTGAAGACAAAAGTGTGTAAACTCAAACATTGAAGACAAAACTGAGGACGCAAATGGTGATTGGCCAGAATTAGATGATGAGCGCCCCTCACTTCACACGGGTGCATAATATTTTCCTCTACAATATAAGTTATACCTGTTAATATCTCAACGAAACATTTTAAAGCTGCCTTTCTGTTCCTTTTATATTGGTAGTGTGGTTCAAAAACATAAAAACTGTTGATTTGTGGCCTTTGTTTGCTAGTATAGAGCTTATTTAATTAATTTAATCCATCTCGTCTGATGAGAAGCGATCTTGAAGGTAATTTATGGGTTTGCCTACAAACTAGAGGTCAGTCACTATTGCACTCCATAGGAGCGTAAATACCACAGCCTTTGATAATGTAAATCCTTAATAATTGTTGTCATACCAAATCAGTCAGGGGACCTGGCTACAAATTAACCCACATAGTACAGTGACAGGCCACATTAGTATCATTCCTGAAGCCTCAGTAAGCGGGCATGGTAGCTTTCCTATATTTTATCCTATTCTGACCTGAGATCAGATTCATACGAGGTTTCCGCCGGACACACACTGGTCTGATGAACCCATTCTGACCTGAGATCAGATTCTAAAAATGTCAGTCGCTCTTCGATTTTTCAAAAATAGCAGACCTACAAGCTCATATCGCGCCACTCGGTGGCGCGATATGAGCTTGTAGATCTGCTATTTTTCAATAGCTAAAGCATAACATGATGCTGACACCAAAATGGGTGCCCGGTCAGAATGGGTTATGTTTGGCAATTGCTTCATGACAATGCCAGTGAGAGACACAGTAAATATTGCTGTCACCTCACTGCCAGACTTCACAGGTTTAATAATTTCTTCCATAAACCGGCTGTCTGAAATGCATATCAAGTTAATGGAGTTGAGCATAGTGCTTTATTGCTGTGCAAGTCTTTGATAATGAAGGTCTTTTAGCCCATTTCTCTTATGTGCTTGATCCGGCCAAGTATGGATTTACTTAACCCCTTTAAACTTATATCAAAGATAGACCTACTGTATAATTAAATTCCAAAACTTGGTGGCACTCCAATGTTCCAGTGTTTCATCATCCAGTACCACAGGAGACTGTCAGAGAGGGCCATTGAGGGCATTCACATTCACTTATCAGGGAAGGCACATTTTATGCTAGAAAATGACTCATCCCAAGTTAAGAAATAAGAACTTCCTTAATCCTTATACTGTCTCTCCAAAAGGTGTTCAATTAATTTGAAAGTAAAGGCGTGATTGTATTCAGAACGCCTACAGTAATTTCTTTCTTTTGAACCAGCCCGTTTTTAGCTAACATATCTCGAGTTTCATGTATTTTCGTTCAGGAGACAGGATGGGGCAGAACACTAGACTACATTAGCCAAGATGACAGAGATTTCTTTTTGATGATTTTTTTTTCATAGCTAGAGAAAGATGCTTTCTGCTTTTGACATCACTTTCCACTCTCTGTAGGGTCTTGGTCTTTAGACTTGCATGAACAGGGGACAGGGTAGGAACAAAAAATGGATTTTCAAAGGCTGACTTGCCTCGATGCCTATCAGTTGTCTGCTACACTGCACATAATGCTCGGTTCGATTTTAGAGAAAATAATGGATTTTCAAAGAAGGTGCCTTGTTATGCAGTATAATTGTACACAGCGGCACTGCATGCTGTCTGCCTTGAAATACTAGCAGCCCGCCCGCATCAATAAAGTAATCTTTAAAGTAAGAAGCTTGGGCTTTCAAGTATGTACCAGCACTCTCACTCAAGACACAGACTGCTTGTCTGTCCCTCTGCTGCCTACTGCAGAACCATGATAGCTTTTGTTGTCTAATCTAGACCAGTGGTTCTCAAACTTGTTCATGTCAAGGAGTCAAGGACCCCCAATTTATTATGCATGGCCGCAGACTCCAATCTGAAAAGAGATCGGCTATGTTCAAATAGCCAATGGATATAGTGGTTAAACAGATCTTTTATGCTATGCTTTGATGCTACACATTTGTCTGGGGACCCCCTGAAACCCCCTCAAGGACCCCTGGGGGTCCCCGGCCGGACCCCGCTCAAATATTTTCATGTCAACTCAAAACTCTCATTGATTTGTTTTAGGCCACGGAAAACCCTTCTGATTTTTTTTTTAATTTTCACAATTTTCACCAGTATTTTTCCAAATGTTTTGAAAATAGAAGATAATGCAAGCTCACAACACGTCGCATCATGGCATGACTGTAGATTGGCATTAGTCAAAGTATAAAATGGGGTTAAAGTCAGGTTAAACTGGTCCTCATTTTGCTGATGACACTCCCTCAAGGACCCGTGGCTGTCCCTACTAGAGCGCACTTTGAGAACTACTAGTGACCACCATGATGGATGGCCATGGTAGGTAATCTAACAAATATCCCTGGACTCATCAGGCAGTAACAGATATTCCACAATATCAAACCAGGTGTGACCGGTACAAATCCTTCTGCAGAGAGCGATTAGGATGATCTCTTGTATGCATGTAAACAAGGTTTATATTGATCAGTCTGCTGCTACTGCTTTTGCTCGCAGTGGCATTGATCGTGCACAGACTAAGTGCAGTTCCCAATGAGGTCCATTTGATGAGGTCTATACAGCATACAATGCAGCTTATAGGCTGTGATTCACTTTCATGATGCTGTTGCCACACAACTATACATGTTAGCTGTACATGTTAGCTGCACTCAGCACGTTGGTTCTCTCTCTGCCAACCCAGTGTATTGTGGACCTCAATTCACCCCAGCCCTGCTGTGAGATAAACATGATAAGCATACTTGTGTAGACATAAAGAATCATCATGGCTAAGTTTTGACTTGATTCTTTCAGCACCATTGCCGTTGATTAATGGCAATTGAAGCTTATTTTTTGATACTACGCTTACCGCCATTGCCAATTGCGCTTTTATAGTGCATTCAATCAATCGAGCCATAATGCTACTTGCGTTAGCCGTTTAGCTAGTTATGTTGTTGTCACAGCACTGGATCGTCCATCTTAGATTGTCGTTGCCATAATAATCCATTCTATCTTTTTCAATCGTTTCTTTCAATCGCCTGTATCTCCTATTCCTTGTCCCAGATGGCATTTTTGTTTCTTTGACGGCACAGAGCCGGCGATGTGGAGCTCTCCAGTGCCCCGGTTTGGATTCATATTGTAAACAAGGCCTGTCCATGCTCCGTTGAGCTTACTAGGATAATACTACTTCCGGTAGACTGGAAATGTGGCTTTTCAAAATAAGAGCTCAAATGGGAAAAATGCTGGCGTGAATTAGATCCTAACTTTTCAATAAATGCTAGCGCTGTAAGTGTTTTAATCATGAGCTCAGAAATTTGGTCTGCATCTATGGAGCGCAAAAAGTATGTGTTGTCCTACTGCTCCATCAAATATACAGCGACTATATAGTGAGATAGCTATGTTATACAGATCTGAATTGTATTTAAGATGTATGAGATATAAAATATACTTCCCATAACCCCACATACTTCCTACTATACTCTTGCTGTGTCCAGTACTGTTACTGACGTTCCCCCGTGGGATATGCTCAAACGGAGTGATTATGCGTCCTCTGTGTCTGATTATGAGGAATTGGAGGCTTTTGCTTTCTCCCTCGCCACTTGACCTTGATCCTACGTGGATCCGTGCTTCCATCTCACATGGTCCCTAGGGGTAAAAGATCTCCATCTCTCATGGTCCCTAGGGGTAAAAGAGCGGCTACAAGCTTCATTTCTAGTCTGCATTTGTGACCAACATGCTGCCTGTGTGGTCTTAGGTATGAGTAAGCACCCAGATTTACACCAATGGTCTCCTGCATGGGAAAATATCTACGTCTCGTGCAAAGGGAAACACCAACCCACACACACACACACACACACACACACACCCCGGCCAAGAGAGATAGCCTATTACTATAGGCTTAGCTACCCTGCTACACATACAGTAATCATAGAATTGAAATACCCAAAATTGAAATGCATACTGTAGTTTAAAGAAACGTGAGGCCCCAAGAAATAGTTTATTTATTTAATAAAGAAATGTAATTTGACATCAGCTTTAATACCTGAAATACAGTGTGGCATGGGTTTGTTGCGGGTGCATCCCTCCATTCCGACATCCCCCCATTCCGACATGCCCCCATTCCGACATGTTGCCATTCCGACATCCCCCCATTCCGACACATTTTAGTCCCACAATTCCGACAATTTACAATTTACAATTTACAATTTAGGCATTTAGCAGACGCTCTTAATCCAGAGCGACTTACATTTAAGCAAGAACAAAGCATGGGAATACATCACATAAAAAGCATTTATCATGAAACATGCGTAAGCTAAGAAAGTAACAGTGGAATATTTATATAGTGAAACTATACATACACTATACATATAAACTATACATCTTTACTACTATGCTATATATGTGTACTATGGCGTGCTATGACTACATACAATACAATTACAGTGCTGTCTACATAACATGCTATAAGTCTGTATCAAATGCTATATAATCCAACAGAAATGCTAACACAGTCCACAAATCTTAAATGTATTTTCAAGGGAATTTTTTAAGGGGTGTGTAGCAACTTATAATGTAATAATCAGCTCATAATGTAATTAAAAGACGAGCACATAACTTAATAGATTTTTCTATAATGTAATAATGTGTTACATTAAGAACCTCCACATAGGCGACTCATACTGTAATAAAACTTCATAATGCAATAATGTCTTTATAATATATGAGCTGATTATTACATTATGAGTTTTTATTACATTTTAGTCATATTGACCATGATACTGACATGACACTGACATGATACTGACCATGACACTGACATGACACTGACATGATACTGACCATGATACTGACATGACACTGACCATGACACTGACATGATACTGACCATGACACTGACATGACACTGACCATGACACTGACATGATACTGACCATGACACTGACATGACACTGACATGATACTGACCATGATACTGACATGACACTGACCATGACACTGACATGATACTGACCATGACACTGACATGACACTGACCATGACACTGACATGATACTGACCATGACACTGACATGATACTGACCATGATACTGACATGACACTGACCATGACACTGACATGATACTGACCATGACACTGACATGACACTGACCATGACAATGACATGATACTGACCATGATACTGACATGACACTGACCATGACACTGACATACTGACCATGACACTGACATTATACTGACCATGACACTGACATTATACTGACCATGACACTGACCATGACACTGGCATTATACTGACCATGACACTGACATACTGACCATGATACTGACATGATACTGACCATGATACTGACCATGACACTGACATACTGACCATGATACTGACATGATACTGACCATGATACTGAAATGACACTGACCATGACACTGACATACTGACCATGACACTGACCATGACACTGACATGATACTGACCATGATACTGACATGATACTGGCATGGAACTAGTAACTAGGTCCCGTTTTGTTATAATAAAACTCAGTTGAAGGCATATTTCTGCTGGCATGTGACTTTCTTTCTGGGACATACTGTATAGGCCTATCATCTTCAGAAATAATCAAATATAATTCAGAGTTAAATTAATAATTCAATTGAGTAATTCATGCTATTACATTCGATAATATTCAAGCAGGATAAACCATTTGTACTATAATCAATAAACCATAAATAAATAAAAATAATAAATAATACATAAATACATAAAATAAAAAATAAATAAATATAAAAAATAATATTTATATTAATATTAAAAAATAAAAAATAAATAAATAGTTGTGAAAGTGATCTGTCGCGGGTCCCTGTCGAAATGGTGGGACTTTTTTCTGTCGGAATGGTGGGATGTTTACAAATATGGAACATACCACCTCCACCATTCCGACAATTAGAAGTCAATGTCGGAGTGGCAGCATGTCGGAATGGAGAGTGAACACCGTTTGTTGCTCCTAGACAACAGGACTGTTGATGTGGATATCCGGCCATGCAGAGTGCTTTTACACAGTTGGGTTTCTCTCACAAGGGTTTCCTTTGATTTCTCCCCAGCAGCGAGCTGTAGCCAGCTTGGAGTGTTGACATCTAAGTGATTACATCACTATTGGGCATGGCTTTGCAGGTCCATGTAAGTCCCCTCCATTTGCAGGTGAACTAGGCAAGCTTTACTGTAAACAGTTCTCTTCGATAGACTTGGATTTACAAACAGGGACCAGGGATTCAACATTTTATTGATTCATTTTATTAAATAAAATGTTGGAATTAGTTATAAATACATTTTATTTATTAGGGGGGTGCAAATTCCTGTAAGACAAATGCATCAGCATCATTCACAGCAGGTTCTTATGTATGCTAGCTGCCCTCTATGCCTTCTATTTCTGACATTGCTAACATTGTTTCTGAAGCTGTGTTACAGTACACATGAAGGTTGTTTGATATACAGTAGTGTTTTGGTGTTGTGTTGGGTACCATGAAAAGGTCATGGCTGCCTACAAAGTGAATGTGGACACCAGTCAGAGATATTAAATCCCACAAAGAAAGACAGAATGAGCTTGTGAATGACAGCGGTATTGATTGTCCTTTAATACCCGTCCCACATTGCTCTGCATTTCTCTGTTCTTTATCCTTCTGCTTGTATTGCAGCCAGATGGAGAAACCAAGGCGATTGATTTTGCAATTTTCTCACCTTAAAGCTTTACAATACTGTATGTTAAAAAAGGGCGAGGTCGCGTGCACGCATCCGGCCTGGGTGACGGCAGACTGCTGGGCGAGCGCTTGCACTTTGGCATGGGGGGTCAGATCAACATGGAATGAATTCTGTACTGAAGAAGAAAGCAAAAGCAAGCAGTCCGTTGAGTAATTCCACGTCATGATTGTTACATTCCCCTTGTATGTCTAGGGGTATAAGAAGAGGATGCAACACGGCTGGACCGAGAATTGTTGTTTATTCAACGGTAGAATGATAAGGTATATAATAATAAACAATAGTGATTACAAAACTCCAAAACAAAGACAGGCTGTATGGGGCAACTTAAATGAAACAATCATTCTAGCCCTATGCTAAAGTGTCACATAACCCTCTAACCTAACTCTAACCAACAAAAGGAAAAGAGGGGTTACACAAGTTCAAAACTATCTAAGCTGCCTACACTAACTACTGCCTAACAAAGATTTACAATAAACACGCTCCCATACCCATACATTATATTATATATTATATATCTCTACATATATATATATATAATTATAATCAGTTGTAACTTTAGCTCAGCATCACAAATAACAGAGTCACAGAATCAGCTCAGGGGCTCCACACAGATATAGCCCCTGGCCTACGCTTATACACAGTTTCAAGACATTTGAGCATTCCCTAGCTCCTCTGGACAGTGTGCTCTCAGTATGGGGAAACTGAGAGACACTGCCAATGATTGCATGTCACAGGTGCTGCTAAGTAGTCTTCCCAGGTCGGTCCTCCGAGCACGGATTGGCTCCTGGTGACGAGGGGGTAGCAGACAGGTTGATGGGTCTCCGCCTCCACGCACCACAGCAGATCAGGCCTGTGACTGAAAGTGTTGATCAGCACTCTGTACAATGTAACCTATTCACGATATATTATAAGTATATATATATATATATAAGCATAACCACGTTATCATATAATATATATATATATATATAAATACAATCATCAGGTTATCATCTCATATATATATAATCCCCGATTATGTAACAATAATGTAACGGGTGCACGGTTGACTGTAGACATGAATACCAGAACTCATGTTGTATCCTGGAAGGATTCTTGTTTCATTGTGTTCCTCCCAGCAGCAAACAACAACAGTGTGGACGTTTCGGCCCTAGGGCCTTCCTCAGCGAAAATCTGAGGAAGGCCCTTAGGCCGAAACGTCCATGAGGCGTGATGTCACGAGGCATGACCATATATGGAGGTGTGATTTCATGAGGCGTGACCATATATTGAGGCGTGATGTCACGAGGCGGGACCATATATGGGGCTGTGATGTCACGAGGCGTGACCCTACAGTATATGGAGGTGTGATGTCACGAGGTGTGACCATATATTGAGGCGTGTTGTCACGAGGCGTGACCATATATGGAGGTGTGACCGACCGAATGACTGACGGGAAATGCAGGTTTTCATAGTAAACTGCGACCTACAGTCGCATTAACATTTGTGTTGTTTTTGTAGAGCTGCTAGACAAGACTGTGGAGCTATCCCCCCCTATGATATTCTAATTTAATCTCTCCTGAATCAATTGTCGAGTACTGTCTGTAAGTCTTTTCCTTCTCCAGTGACACTGGATACCTGCTGGGGTGCTGGGGTGGTATTGACATCACAGGCTTGTACTGTACAAGTTATGCTGACTTGGCTGTTCAGACAGAATGGTTTCCCTACTGTGTCCTGTATTCAAGCTCTCAGTCTGAACCAAGACCCATTAACTCAGTAACTTGGTCAGGCAGCCAGCCATGACTGCGTCTAGGCTATAATGACTTCCTTTTTTATCATTCCTCTCACAAATTCCATAACCCCAGCAACCAACAAAAACATTTTATGCCTCACATATCCAGATCATACTACTGTATAGTTGCTTGCAGCAACTGAATTAATATCCAAGCACTGTGTGTTGCCTTTAGTTACAGTAGGCTATTTTATCACTTTGTATTCTTAACTTTGAAGATCATAGAGAGTTTTACCTGGGACTGGAGGAACATAGTGACTGTGTGACTTTTAGGTAAAGATTACTATTCTAGATTACGTCCTGCTAATTGGCTAACCAGTGATTAGGAGGATAAAAGTAGGTGTGAGGGACTTGTTTTTCACTTGGGTCATTTTGGGTCATTTCACCCACTGGTTTAACGATAGAATGTAGGCCAGGATATGAAAAAATTAGGCAGGGCTGTTTTAAACCGTTTTCAAAAAGCAATGTAGGTATTTCTGGTTGACTGTTCAGTAAAAAAAACTTAATGAAGAGAGAATGGTCCATACTACCCAATTATGTGGAGTTACTCATTTATCAGCTCTTCTCTAAGCTGATGAGTGGAGATGGGTGTTCCATGCTCCACTGCTCACCCCATTGTCTATTCAATGGCACTGCGCACTACTACGCCTGAATTCCATGGTCTTGTTTCATAGATGTAGGCTCAGCACAGCAAACACATTGTTTCCATGCCAAGTGGGTGTTTATTAGCATGGAGCAAAGTCTATATTCTTACAAAGCTTGTATTCAGGCACTTGTTAAGTTGTTTTGGTGTTTCGTATGCTGTGCGTGTGCGGTCTGCACTCTAGGGTGCAGGTCTGGGCTGCATGAAGCCTACTTATCGCACAGGACAGGTTATAGAGTATTGTCTCAGGCAATTGGTTGTGTAAAAGCCCAATTTAATTCCACCAGGCTACCCTACTATTGCTGAAAGGTGGTGCATGATGACACACCAGTAGAATTACCCAGATCAAAAGACCTAAACGTCTTCCACATTCAACATTTCCAAATGTGCCGATGTTGTCATATGTAGTAAAGCTGCTAGGCTATTGCCTGTCATTTTGAAACTGAGGCTTTTTCAATACCATCTCTGTGTAGTAGTCGTGTTTGAAATATTACCAGCATATGTGCTGCTCCACTGATAGGTATAGAGGGGATTAATGTGTTTCTATGGCAACGTGTATTGTGTGTGTGTGTGTGTGTGTGTGTGTGTGTGTGTGTGTGTGTGTGTGTGTGTGTGTGTGTGTGTGTGTGTGTGTGTGTGTGTGTGTGTGTGTGTGTGTGTGTGTGTTTGAGACGAGGCAGATGTGTCGCCTACTGTGAGTGCTCTCTATGGCACAAAGGTATAATGACTGATCCACTGCAGAGCCATTGTACATTTCCAGCATTACAAAAGATGGCTACAGTAATATCACAATTTAGTTACGGTACCTATTCCACACACTGCAGCCTTCTCTGATTAATGTATCTATCAACAGGCTTCTCAGAGTTGACGTAGTGGAGTCATTTGGTCACAAGATTATATCGACATACTGTACCTCTTTGAGGCTGTGGGTGGGACAAAATGTTGTCCAGGATTCTTTGTATTGTCCTATGCCCAGCTTTCCGGGTTTGTGTGAACACAAACATTGGCTTGTGATTGGCTGATCACCCCATAGCGATGATTTGATTGGCCATGAACAAAGTACATATTGAAGCTAAAAGTGAGGGCAGAAAAGTGAAGACGGAACAGTGAGAACACAACTTGTGATTGGCCGGAATGAGATGATGTATGATGATAAGAGCGCCCCTCACTTCACACAGGTGTGAAGTCAATTCTGGTTTTGTGTTGTGTGACCAGGAAAGAAGTCCCAGGATGGCGACATGGAAGAGCTTCCTGTCCCCCAAAACATCAAGATAAGCAACATCACATGTGACTCGTTCAAGATCTGCTGGGACATGGAGCCGAACGCCAAGGAGCGCATCACACACTACTTCATTGACCTGAACAAGAAGGAGAACAAGAACTCCAACAAGTTCAAACATAAGGTAATGCATGAGCCAATGCAGAAAGCCCAAACATTGTGGCTACATCGTTTGTGTATCCACAATGAAAAACAGAAAGGGGGGGGGGGGGGACTGGTGGACCGAGAGAGAGAGAGAGAGAGAGAGAGGGAGAGAGAGGGAGAGAGGGAGAGAGGGAGAGAGAGAATCAAATACTGCTGTCAAATGTGTCAATGTCAAAAACCCAAGGAACAACGCAAATTAACATTATGGCCATGGCTGCATATCAGTGGGGTGTGTGAGGGAGGTATATGATAATCACCAGTAGGTTACTTATCACTCGAATGCATGTACAGTATACTGGCTGCGGTTAGGAAAGGAAGGAAAGGAAGGAAGGAAGGAAGGAAGGAAGGAAGGAAAGAAGGAAGGAAGGAAGGAAGGAAGGGAAGAAAAAAAAAGAAACACGGAAGTGAAATTACTGCTGACGAAGCAAAAACATTGTGAAACTGACTTACGTGGCCGGTTAAGACTGATATGAGGTTAGGGGACTTACGTGGCCGGTTAAGACTGAGGTCAGGTTAGGGTTAGATTTAGGGTTAGTAATAGTCGGACAATGCGTTTCCTAATCGCAGCCAATCTGCTCCAGGACGAGCCTGCTGGCTCGATTGCATTCGAGTGATAAGTAACCGACTGGTGATTAATATTATCGTTTGATTTTCATACGAATCCGTTGCCCCAACAAACATGATGGCATGCAAAGATCCCAAATTTCAACGATATTTCAAATTAAAGGACTCATTTGAAACACTACACTACTACTGTAACTACAACTGTCGCACCACTAAACCAACACCATTTCATCATACAAAAAACTAAGTCAGACCGCTCTCTGCACCTAGCCGAACAGCTTGAATACTGCTATGATATTGTCCTACATGAGGGGGCTATGTTTTTTCATTTACTTTTTTCATTTAACCTCCTCCAGGAGGAGGTCAGAGGAGACAAAACAATCAAAAATAATTATTCAAAATGAATGAGAAAAGGAAAAAAGAAACACGGCCCCCTCACAATATCAGTCACCAGACGGGTATTTTCGATGAATCTATCATGGTTAAAATGGAGTTTGAAGATACTGTATAATGGGTTTGTATAGGAAGGGGGCGGGGCAGCTACAATTAATATCAAATATCTAAATACTGACTGGAGCAACTTAAAAACGGTCTGGGGTGTTCACATAAGCCTGAGTAGACGATAAAATGTTTTTTCCTTAAGTGAAATATACCTTTAACGTCCCTCATTCAATTGAATAGAGAATAGACTTCTTAACAATTAAGGCCTTGTATTGTTCCAAGGCTCCACGATGAGCTGCAGCTCCAAGCATTATAAAAGGCAAATACGAGAACCCAACACTCTCCCAGAGAATAATTGCAGCAGCGGTGGTCAGAGATGGCAGTTCTGAGTAGTTAGGCTAATGAATCGGGATGGTAATCTTGCAGCCCAGTCTCATCAGCCTCCCGCCTTCTTTCCCACAGCTCAAATCAAACCTGATAGGAAGTGTTGCTGTCTCTGCTCTGTGTGAAGGGCAGACCCCATACCGGTGTTGTTATGGTGGTCCACCGTTGGTGGATTAATAGGCTGCCATGGTTGCTAGGCAGGGGCTCCTGTAATTCTCTAGTCTAATCAATGACCCGCTAAGGTGGGTACAAGGCTCCATAGCTAACTGTACCGCCGTTGCTGGGGGAGTTACATTTGTTGAGGGGCGCTAGCCCCTCCTGTACACAGGTTTAATGTTTGTCTTTAGTTCAAAGTTTGTTTACTAAACGCATTGACAATGACGGGAAAATGTACGCCATGATGTGTCATTTACATCATATTGTCTCTTTATTGTTAAGGGCTTTCAATGTTTGTGTTGGCACCGTTTGTTTTATATCACCATTACATCACCTAATCAACATGAGTTAGACTTTAATTATATTAGCGCCCCTCACTTCACACGGGTGTGATTTTTTTAGTATACACACAGCTAAGATCAATATGGGTGCACAGAAACTGGGCATAGGAGTGGCTAGCGCCCCTCTCCTTCTCTCTTCCTTCAGGATGTGCCCACCAAGCTGGTGGCCAAGGCGGTGCCCCTGCCTATGACAGTGCGGGGCCACTGGTTCCTGAGCCCCCGCACCGAGTACACAGTGGCCGTCCAGACTGCGTCCAAGCAGACAGATGGTGACTACGCCGTGTCAGAGTGGAGCGAGATCATCGAGTTCTGCACTGCTGGTGAGTTGTGCTGGGGATGTGGGTGTACTGAATTATGAACACACGACGTGTGATGGATGCTTTTTATCTAAAGTTGCCTCAAGGTACCGCGAGAGTGAGCAGTTTTAAGATTGGACGGACCCCTGTTGCAACTGTGAATCGCTGACCTTGTCTTTGTCATCCATGCTTGTCCAAGGAAGCAACAAAGGTACACAGAGGAGTTGCTGGCGTGGAGTTCTGGCAGGAAAGACGGAGGAGATGAGTGGAGGAGGAGGAGTGAGAGGGATGACTGTGTCACAGAGGGATGGAAGGAAAGATGGATGGAAGGATGGGAGAGAATGTCTTGATGGGGCAAAAAGAAAGGATTAGAAGGGGAGCGGCGGGAAGCATGCTGTCAGGATGCAGAGGTTATTGATGCACCACTGGTGTCTCAGCCAGAGGGTGAGAGGAAGGGGGTAGTTATAGGGGGTAGTGATAATGGCAAGCAGCCTCCAGGAGTGGAGGAGGAAGTGATTAGAGTGGCTGAAGCGATGAGATGTAGAGGGGATTGGGGAGTGAAATAAAGAAAGAGAAGGTAGATTGTGGATGATGGAACAATGTTGTTGTGAGGAAAGCAATAAGTAAAACAGCTGCCTACCTGGCTGAGCTGCTAGTTACGATTGATTGGATTACAGATTTATAGTCCATGGTCTCGGAGTGATTTTCGTCTTTTTTTTCTAATCCTCAAAAAGGTCATGGGCTATTGGGCTATGATCTGAACCTGAATCCACAACCTGTGGCTCACATAGACAGCAGCTTATCACAGAGAGCCAGTAGCCACCATGCTCTCTGAGAATCTTCTCAGATTTCCATTGTTCTTCTGGGTGTTATTCTCCTAAATGTGATCCATAGTGATGAGTAGAAGGAACTTCCTGTTACTCACATAAACAGCAGCTTATAACAGAGTACCACCATGCTCTCTGAGAATGTCCTCAGCTTTCCATCTCTTTCCAGTGTGTGGCAGTTCAACCTGCCACTGGGACTGAGTGGTTAACATTTTAATTATTATTTATGATTGCAGAGTGATATTTGTTATTTTTACAATATATGTATATATATATATTGTGTGATGCTTTATTAAAGTGAATTGACTGTTGACTCCATTGAAGGGAGCTACTACTAGCTGTGGGGTGTGGGGAACATGCCAAGTTGCCAACAGTGGGAGGGTTGTGTTTAGAGATCTCTTGACTTTGATTATATTATGGGAATAATTTATAGAGTAGTATGTGACACTTTAAAATGTGTGTTATGACTTATGAATGATTTATGATGTCTCTGGACACTGGTTCGATTGTGGAATCAATCCGGGGTTGGTTTGGTCTAAATGGGAGGGGCCTAGCCTTTATAAGGAGCACCTGCCACTGCCGCAATCAACAATCACAATCCCAATGCGCCACGCCGCCACCCGTGAGTGGCGGGGGGGAAATAAAAAAAAACTGTCTACTAGTGTTAGTGTATAGGCACGGGGATCATTCATTAGCTTAGCGATTAGCTTAGCGTGTAGCCAATACTGCTGCAACCCACTGATTGAACTTCATCTTCGCCTGTAATCCAAGTTATTTTTATTGACAACGTGAACGAACCCCTACACCAGCGCTGCAAAAATAGACAGATCTACAAGCTCTCAACGCGTAGCGAACGGCACTGCAAAAATAGACAGGACGCGATGCCTTGAGAGCCTGTGTGGATCAGCCCAGGGCGGCCGCAGCAACTTGTGGGCTCCGCTCCGAGCCTCCGACGACCGGTGCGGGGAAGGAAGGGAGCTAGTTACCCTGGCTGCGCTGCAGTCTGCAGAAACAGACTGATCTACAAGCTCTCAACGCCTAGCGAACGGAGCTGCGAAAACAGGCAGGACGCAGCGCCTTGAGAGCTTGTAGATCTGGCTTTTTTGCGACCTGCAGTGAGCTGTTCTCACTTTACTTTTATGACACGAATACATCGTCAATCGGCGAATATTGGTCAGACGATTGGCGGTTGAAAAAAATTGGCATATCGCCCAACCTTAGTAGGGAGCAGAGAAGACCTTGAAAGAGCCAACCTGGCCAGTGGGCTGTAAATACCTTTTTTGCGTTTTGTTTGTTTGAATGACCATTTCATGTGGACTCTGCAAAGGTGAAATAAAAACGGATTGTTTTTGTATAGAAAAGACTCAGACCAGAGTTCTTCTCCAAATTATACTGCAGAGTGAAAGTAGGAGAAACTCAGCTGGATTTGAACTCACAACCTCTGGCTCACATGTATGTCGACTTAACAAGGGTGCCACTGAGCTCTCTGTGAGCTTTCTTAGGTTTTAAGTTGTTCTTCTTGGTGTCACAAATGGGGCCTTGTGACCTACAGAGCATTTTAATGGTGTTTGCCGCTGTGCATCAAAGGTGTCTTTAGTGCTTACAGAGGGGAAACCATAACAGACAGTCTGATAGCTCAATGTGTTAAGTGGCTGTCCTCATGATCCAGACGTTGTGGGTTCAAATCCCACAAAAATAAAATACAGAAAATAAAATTACAGGATATTTGTCTATCTGGCTCTTCTCTCATTATCTATTCAGGCTTTTGAGAACAGCATGCACAGTGGCTCACTGGGTACAGAGCCTGCCTGGGAATCAGGAGGCCACATGTTCAAGTCCTGGCTCTGACATAGTGTCCCAAAATCATAAAAATATGACATACTAATATGCCGTCTGAAACCATGGACTATAGTATGTCTTTTTTTCATGATTTTCATATTTCTTTCAAAGGAAAAACGATGCCGTATGCCGTCCGAAACCAAATATGAGAATTTTGGCATGCTACTAGTCCTACATACTTAAACCTAGAAACCTCATTCAAACCTATTTAGGTTAATCTTACGGTGAACATGTTTGTCTGAAAAGGAATCTTTGAAATGTTTTAGAGTTTTAGAAATATAGTGCTTTCAAATTTGAGAAATTCAGAATGGGGGTCAATGGCCGATTTTGGCAAGTAAATATTTGAGTGGGGTTTGAACCCACAACCTCCAGATCATGCAGCCAGTGTGCTAAGTCACTGTTTTTTAATTTTTTTCAAATCCTCAAAAATGATGAAAAACGGCGTGCTATAGTATGCCGTACGGTATGGGCTATAGCCCATGTTCAAAAATGATGAAAAACGAGGTTAATGTTTTTTTCAAAAATTAAAAAAACGATGGGCTATAACCCATTTTTTTTCATTTTTTTTTTTTTTTTTTCAAATCCTCAAAAATGATGAAAAACGGTGTGCTATAGTATGCCGTACGGTATGGGCCCATGTTCTAAAATGATGAAAAACTACGTTTTTTTTTTTTTTTTAATTCAAAAAACGATGGGCTATAACCCATGTTTTTTCAATCTTTAAATTTTTTTCAAATCCTCAAAAATGATGAAAAACGGCGTGCTATAGTATGCCGTACGATATGGGCTATAGCCCATGGTCCAAAATGATGAAAAACCACGTTAAAAAAAATATCAAAAATTCAAAAAACGATGGGCTATAACCCATATTTTTTTTATTTTTAAATTTTTTATCAAATCCTCAAAAATGATGAAAAACGGCGTGCTATAGTATGCCGTACGATATGGGCTATAGCCCATGGTCCAAAATGGTGAAAAACGAGGATTAAAAAAAGAATCTAAAATTCAAAAAACGATGGGCTATAACCCATGTTTTTTTTTTTTTTTTTTTTTTTTCAAATCCTCAAAAATGATGAAAAACGGCCTGCTATAGTATGCCGTACGATATGGGCTATAGCCCATGGTCCAAAATGATGAAAAACCACGTTAAAAAAAATATCCAAAATTTTCAAAATGATGGGCTATAACCCATGTTTTTTTTTTTTTTTCACTTTTTTTCAAATCCTCAAAAATGATGAAAAACGGCGTGCTATAGTATGCCGTACGGTATGGGCTATAGCCCATGTTCAAAAATGATGAAAAACGAGGTTTAAAAAAAAATCAAAATTTCAGAAAAACGATGGGCTATAACCCATGGTTTTTTGAAATTTTGAATTTTTTTAAAATCCTCAAAAATGATGAAAAACGGCGTGTTATAGTATGCCGTACGGTAGGGGCTATAGCCCATGTTTAAAAATGATGAAAAACGAGGTTTAAAACATTTTCAAAATTTCAAAAAAACGATGGGCTATAACCCATGTTTTTTTTTATTTAGATTTTTTTTTAAATCCTCAAAAATGATGAAAAACGGCGTGTTATAGTATGCCGTACGGTAGGGGCTATAGCCCATGTTTAAAAATGATAAAAAACGAGGTTTAAAAATTTTTCAAAATTTCAAAAAAACGATGGGCTATAACCCATGTTTTTTGAAATTTAGAATTTTTTTCAAATCCTCAAAAATTATGAAAAACGGCGTGTTATAGTATGCCGTACGGTAGGGGCTATAGCCCATGTTTAAAAATGATGAAAAATGAGGTTACTTATTTTTTCCAAAAATTCAAAAACGATGGGCTATAACCCATGTTTTTTGAAATTTTGAATTTTTTTTAAATCCTCAAAAATGATGAAAAATGGCGTGCTATAGTATGCCGTATGTTAGGGGCTATAGCCCATGTTCAAAAATGATGAAAAATGAGGTTACTTATTTTTTCCAAAAATTCTAAAAACGATGGGCTATAACCCATGTTTTTTTTAATTTAGATTTTTTTTTAAATCCTCAAAAATGATGAAAAACGGCATGTTATAGTATGCCGTACGGTAGGGGCTATAGCCCATGATTGTTTAAAAATGATGAAAAACGAGGTTTAAAAAAAAATCAAAATTTCAAAAAAACGATGGGCTATAACCCATGTTTTTTTAAATTTAGATTTTTTTTTAAATCCTCAAAAATGATGAAAAACGGCGTGTTATAGTATGCCGTACGGTAGGGGCTATAGCCCATGTTTAAAAATGATGAAAAACGAGGTTTAAAAAAGAAATCAAAATTTAAAAAAAACGATGGGCTATAACCCATGTTTTTTGAAATTTTGATTTTTTTTCAAATCCTCAAAAATGATGAAAAACGGCGTGTTATAGTATGCCGTACGGTAGGGGCTATAGCCCATGTTTAAAAATGATGAAAAACGAGGTTTAAAAAAAATCAAAATTTCAAAAAAACGATGGGCTATAACCCATGTTTTTTGAAATTTTAATTTTTTTTCAAATCCTCAAAAATGATGAAAAACGGCGTGCTATAGTATGCCGTACGTTAGGGGCTATAGCCCATGTTCAAAAATGATGAAAAATGAGGTTACTTATTTTTTCCAAAAAATAAAAAAACAATGGGCTATAACCCATGTTTTTTTAAATTTTGATTTTTTTTTAATCCTCAAAAATGATGAAAAACGGCGTGTTATAGTATGCCGTACGGTAGGGGCTATAGCCCATGTTTAAAAATTATGAAAAACGAGGTTTAATTTTTTTTCAAAATTAAAAAAAAAAACGATGGGCTTTAACCCATGTTTTTTGAAATTCTGATTTTTTTTCAAATCCTCAAAAATTATGAAAAACGGCGTGTTATAGTATGCCGTACGGTAGGGGTTATAGCCCATGTTTAAAAATGATGAAAAACGAGGTTTAATTTTTTTTCAAAATTTCAAAAAAACGATGGGCTATAACCCATGTTTTTTGAAAATTTGATTTATTTTTTAATCCTCAAAAATGATGAAAAACGGCGTGTTATAGTATGCCGTACGGTAGGGGCTATAGCCCATGTTTAAAAATGATGAAAAACGAGGTTTAAAAAAAATCAAAATTTCAAAAAAACGATGGGCTATAACCCATGTTTTTTGAAATTTTAAATTTTTTTCAAATCCTCAAAAATGATGAAAAACGGCGTGCTATAGTATGCCGTACGTTAGGGGCTATAGCCCATGTTCAAAAATGATGAAAAATGAGGTTACTTATTTTTTCCAAAAAATAAAAAAACAATGGGCTATAACCCATGTTTTTTTAAATTTTGATTTTTTTTTAATCCTCAAAAATGATGAAAAACGGCGTGTTATAGTATGCCGTACGGTAGGGGCTATAGCCCATGTTTAAAAATTATGAAAAACGAGGTTTAATTTTTTTTCAAAATTAAAAAAAAAAACGATGGGCTTTAACCCATGTTTTTTGAAATTCTGATTTTTTTTCAAATCCTCAAAAATTATGAAAAACGGCGTGTTATAGTATGCCGTACGGTAGGGGTTATAGCCCATGTTTAAAAATGATGAAAAACGAGGTTTAAATTTTTTTCAAAATTTCAAAAAAACGATGGGCTATAACCCATGTTTTTTGAAAATTTGATTTTTTTTTTAATCCTCAAAAATGATGAAAAACGGCGTGTTATAGTATGCCGTACGGTAGGGGCTATAGCCCATGTTTAAAAATGATAAAAAACGAGGTTTAAAAAAAATTCAAAATTTCAAAAAAACGATGGGCTATAACCCATGTTTTTTTTAATTTTGAATTTTTTTCAAATCCTCAAAAATGATGAAAAATGGCGTGCTATAGTATGCCGTACGGTAGGGGCTATAGCCCATGTTCAAAAATGATGAAAAATGAGGTTACTTATTTTTTCCAAAAAATATAAAAACGATGGGCTATAACCCATGTTTTTTTTTATTTTTAATTTTTTTCAAATCCTCAAAAATGATGAAAAACGGCGTGTTATAGTATGCCGTACGGTAGGGGCTATAGCCCATGTTTAAAAATGATGAAAAACGAGGTTTAAAAAAAATCAAAATTTCAAAAAAACGATGGGCTATAACCCATGTTTTTTGAAATTTTGATTTTTTTTCAAATCCTCAAAAATGATGAAAAACGGCGTGCTATAGTATGCCGTACGTTAGGGGCTATAGCCCATGTTCAAAAATGATGAAAAATGAGGTTACTTATTTTTTCCAAAAAATAAAAAAACGATGGGCTATAACCCATGTTTTTTTTTTTTTTGATTTTTTTTTTAATCCTCAAAAATGATGAAAAACGGCGTGTTATAGTATGCCGTACGGTAGGGGCTATAGCCCATGTTTAAAAATGATGAAAAACGAGGTTTAAAAAAAAATCAAAATTTCAAAAAAACGATGGGCTATAACCCATGTTTTTTGAAATTCTGATTTTTTTTCAAATCCTCAAAAATGATGAAAAACGGCGTGTTATAGTATGCCGTACGGTAGGGGTTATAGCCCATGTTTAAAAATGATGAAAAACGAGGTTTAATTTTTTTTCAAAATTTCAAAAAAACGATGGGCTATAACCCATGTTTTTTGAAAATTTGATTTTTTTTTTAATCCTCAAAAATGATGAAAAACGGCGTGTTATAGTATGCCGTACGGTAGGGGCTATAGCCCATGTTTAAAAATGATGAAAAACGAGGTTTAAAAAAATTTCAAAATTTCAAAAAAACGATGGGCTATAGGCCTAACCCATGTTTTTTTAAATTTTGAATTTTTTTCAAATCCTCAAAAATGATGAAAAATGGCGTGCTATAGTATGCCGTACGGTAGGGGCTATAGCCCATGTTCAAAAATGATGAAAAATGAGGTTACTTATTTTTTCCAAAAAATATAAAAACGATGGGCTATAACCCATGTTTTTTTTTATTTTTAATTTTTTTCAAATCCTCAAAAATGATGAAAAACGGCGTGTTATAGTATGCCGTACGGTAGGGGCTATAGCCCATGTTTAAAAATGATGAAAAACGAGGTTTAAAAAAAATCAAAATTTAAAAAAAACGATGGGCTATAACCCATGTTTTTTGAAATTTTGAATTTTTTTCAAATCCTCAAAAATGATGAAAAACGGCGTGCTATAGTATGCCGTACGTTAGGGGCTATAGCCCATGTTCAAAAATGATGAAAAATGAGGTTACTTATTTTTTCCAAAAAATAAAAAAACGATGGGCTATAACCCATGTTTTTTTTTATTTTGATTTTTTTTTAATCCTCAAAAATGATGAAAAACGGCGTGTTATAGTATGCCGTACGGTAGGGGCTATAGCCCATGTTTAAAAATGATGAAAAACGAGGTTTAAAAAAAATCAAAATTTCAAAAAAACGATGGGCTATAACCCATGTTTTTTGAAATTCTGATTTTTTTTCAAATCCTCAAAAATGATGAAAAACGGCGTGTTATAGTATGCCGTACGGTAGGGGTTATAGCCCATGTTTAAAAATGATGAAAAACGAGGTTTACATTTTTTTCAAAATTTCAAAAAAACGATGGGCTATAACCCATGTTTTTGAAATTTTGATTTTTTTTTAAATCCTCAAAAATGATGAAAAACTGCATGTTATAGTATGCCGTACGGTAGGGGCTATAGCCCATGTTTAAAAATGATGAAAAACGAGGTTTAAAAAGAATTCAAAAATTCAAAAAACGATGGGCTATAACCCATGTTTTTTTAAATTTTGAATTTTTTTCAAATCCTCAAAAATGATGAAAAATGGCGTGCTATAGTATGCCGTACGGTAGGGGCTATAGCCCATGTTCAAAAATGATGAAAAATGAGGTTACTTATTTTTTCCAAAAAATATAAAAACGATGGGCTATAACCCATGTTTTTTTTTATTTTAAATTTTTTTCAAATCCTCAAAAATGATGAAAAACTGCGTGTTATAGTATGCCGTACGGTAGGGGCTATAGCCCATGTTTAAAAATGATGAAAAACGAGGTTTAAAAAAAATCAAAATTTAAAAAAAATGATGGGCTATAACCCATGTTTTTTGAAATTTTGAATTTTTTTCAAATCCTCAAAAATGATGAAAAACGGCGTGCTATAGTATGCCGTACGTTAGGGGCTATAGCCCATGTTCAAAAATGATGAAAAATGAGGTTACTTATTTTTTCCAAAAAATAAAAAAACGATGGGCTATAACCCATGTTTTTTTTTTTTTTTTTTTTTTTTTAATCCTCAAAAATGATGAAAAACGGCGTGTTATAGTATGCCGTACGGTAGGGGCTATAGCCCATGTTTAAAAATGATGAAAAACGAGGTTTAAAAAAAAATCAAAATTTCAAAAAAACGATGGGCTATAACCCATGTTTTTTTTAATTTTGAATTTTTTTCAAATCCTCAAAAATGATGAAAAATGGCGTGCTATAGTATGCCGTACGGTAGGGGCTATAGCCCATGTTCAAAAATGATGAAAAATGAGGTTACTTATTTTTTCCAAAAAATATAAAAACGATGGGCTATAACCCATGTTTTTTTTTATTTTAATTTTTTTTCAAATCCTCAAAAATGATGAAAAACTGCGTGTTATAGTATGCCGTACGGTAGGGGCTATAGCCCATGTTTAAAAATGATGAAAAACGAGGTTTAAAAAAAATCAAAATTTAAAAAAAACGATGGGCTATAACCCATGTTTTTTGAAATTTTGAATTTTTTTCAAATCCTCAAAAATGATGAAAAACGGCGTGCTATAGTATGCCGTACGTTAGGGGCTATAGCCCATGTTCAAAAATGATGAAAAATGAGGTTACTTATTTTTTCCAAAAAATAAAAAAACGATGGGCTATAACCCATGTTTTTTTTTATTTTTAATTTTTTTTAATCCTCAAAAATGATGAAAAACGGCGTGTTATAGTATGCCGTACGGTAGGGGCTATAGCCCATGTTTAAAAATGATGAAAAACGAGGTTTAAAAAAAAATCAAAATTTCAAAAAAACGATGGGCTATAACCCATGTTTTTTGAAATTCTGATTTTTTTTCAAATCCTCAAAAATTATGAAAAACGGCGTGTTATAGTATGCCGTACGGTAGGGGTTATAGCCCATGTTTAAAAATGATGAAAAACGAGGTTTACATTTTTTTCAAAATTTCAAAAAAACGATGGGCTATAACCCATGTTTTTGAAATTTTGATTTTTTTTTTAAATCCTCAAAAATGATGAAAAACTGCATGTTATAGTATGCCGTACGGTAGGGGCTATAGCCCATGTTTAAAAATGATGAAAAACGAGGTTTAAAAAAAATTCAAAAATTCAAAAAACGATGGGCTATAACCCATGTTAAAAAAAAAAAAAAAAAATCCTCAAAAATGATGAAAAACGTCGTGTTATAGTATGCCGTACGGTAGGGGCTATAGCCCATGTTTAAAAATGATGAAAAACGAGGTTTACATTTTTTTTCAAAATTTCAAAAAAACGATGGGCTATAACCCATGTTTTTTTAAATTTTGAATTTTTTTCAAATCCTCAAAAATGATGAAAAACGGCGTGCTATAGTATGCCGTACGGTAGGGGCTATAGCCCATGTTCAAAAATGATGAAAAATGAGGTTACTTATTTTTTTCAAAAATTAAAAAAACGATGGGCTATAACCCATTTTTTTTCATTTTTTTTTCTTTTTTCAAATCCTCAAAAATGATGAAAAACGGTGTGCTATAGTATGCCGTACGGTATGGGCCCATGTTCTAAAATGATGAAAAACTAAGTTTTTTTTTTTTTTTTAATTCAAAAAACGATGGGCTATAACCCATGTTTTTTCAATCTTTTAAATTTTTTCAAATCCTCAAAAATGATGAAAAACGGCGTGCTATAGTATGCCGTACGATATGGGCTATAGCCCATGGTCCAAAATGATGAAAAACCACGTTAAAAAAAATATCAAAAATTCAAAAAACGATGGGCTATAACCCATATTTTTTTTATTTTTAATTTTTTTATCAAATCCTCAAAAATGATGAAAAACGGCGTGCTATAGTATGCCGTACGATATGGGCTATAGCCCATGGTCCAAAATGGTGAAAAACGAGGATTAAAAAAAGAATCTAAAATTCAAAAAACGATGGGCTATAACCCATGTTTTTTTAATTTTTAATTTTTTTTTCAAATCCTCAAAAATGATGAAAAACGGCCTGCTATAGTATGCCGTACGATATGGGCTATAGCCCATGGTCCAAAATGATGAAAAACCACGTTAAAAAAAATATCCAAAATTTTCAAAATGATGGGCTATAACCCATGTTTTTTTTTTCTTTTTCACTTTTTTTCAAATCCTCAAAAATGATGAAAAACGGCGTGCTATAGTATGCCGTACGGTATGGGCTATAGCCCATGTTCAAAAATGATGAAAAACGAGGTTTAAAAAAAATCTAAATTTCAAAAAAACGATGGGCTATAACCCATGGTTTTTTGAAATTTTGAATTTTTTTAAAATCCTCAAAAATGATGAAAAACGGCGTGTTATAGTATGCCGTACGGTAGGGGCTATAGCCCATGTTTAAAAATGATGAAAAACGAGGTTTAAAACATTTTCAAAATTTCAAAAAAACGATGGGCTATAACCCATGTTTTTTTTAATTTAGATTTTTTTTTTAATCCTCAAAAATGATGAAAAACGGCGTGTTATAGTATGCCGTACGGTAGGGGCTATAGCCCATGTTTAAAAATGATGAAAAACGAGGTTTAAAAAATTTTCAAAATTTCAAAAAAACGATGGGCTATAACCCATGTTTTTTGAAATTTAGAATTTTTTTCAAATCCTCAAAAATTATGAAAAACGGCGTGTTATAGTATGCCGTACGGTAGGGGCTATAGCCCATGTTTAAAAATGATGAAAAATGAGGTTACTTATTTTTTCCAAAAATTTAAAAAACGATGGGCTATAACCCATGTTTTTTGAAATTTTGAATTTTTTTTTAAATCCTCAAAAATGATGAAAAATGGCGTGCTATAGTATGCCGTATGTTAGGGGCTATAGCCCATGTTCAAAAATGATGAAAAATGAGGTTACTTATTTTTTCCAAAAATTCTAAAAACGATGGGCTATAAATATGAAATTTTGATTTTTTTTTTAATCCTCAAAAATGATGAAAAACGGCGTGTTATAGTATGCCGTACGGTAGGGGCTATAGCCCATGTTTAAAAATGATGAAAAACGAGGTTAAAAAAAAATTCAAAATTTTAAAAAACGATGGGCTATAACCCATGTTTTTTGAAAATTTGATGTTTTTTTTAATTTAGATTTTTTTTTAAATCCTCAAAAATGATGAAAAACGGCATGTTATAGTATGCCGTACGGTAGGGGCTATAGCCCATGTTTAAAAATGATGAAAAACGAGGTTTAAAAAAAAATCAAAATTTCAAAAAAACGATGGGCTATAACCCATGTTTTTTTTAATTTAGATTTTTTTTTTAATCCTCAAAAATGATGAAAAACGGCGTGTTATAGTATGCCGTACGGTAGGGGCTATAGCCCATGTTTAAAAATGATGAAAAACGAGGTTTAAAAGAAATTAAAAAAAAAAAAAAACGATGGGCTATAACCCATGTTTTTTGAAATTTTGATTTTTTTTCAAATCCTCAAAAATGATGAAAAACGGCGTGTTATAGTATGCCGTACGGTAGGGACTATAGCCCATGTTTAAAAATGATGAAAAATGAGGTTTAAAAAAGAAATAAAAATTTCAAAAAAGCGATGGGCTATAACCCATGTTTTTTGAAAATTTTAATTTTTTTCAAATCCTCAAAAATGATGAAAAACGGCGTGCTATAGTATGCCGTACGTTAGGGGCTATAGCCCATGTTCAAAAATGATGAAAAATGAGGTTACTTATTTTTTCGAAAAAATAAAAAAACGATGGGCTATAACCCATGTTTTTTTTAATTTAGATTTTTTTTCAAATCCTCAAAAATTATGAAAAACGGCGTGTTATAGTATGCCGTACGGTAGGGGTTATAGCCCATGTTTAAAAATGATGAAAAACGAGGTTTACATTTTTTTCAAAATTTCAAAAAAACGATGGGCTATAACCCATGTTTTTTGAAATTTTGATTTTTTTTTAAATCCTCAAAAATGATGAAAAACTGCATGTTATAGTATGCCGTACGGTAGGGGCTATAGCCCATGTTTAAAAATGATGAAAAACGAGGTTTAAATTTTTTTCAAAATTTCAAAAAAACGATGGGCTATAACCCATGTTTTTTGAAATTTTGATTTTTTTTTTAATCCTCAAAAATGATGAAAAACGGCGTGTTATAGTATGCCGTACGGTAGGGGCTATAGCCCATGTTTAAAAATGATGAAAAACGAGGTTAAAAAAAAATTCAAAATTTTAAAAAACGATGGGCTATAACCCATGTTTTTTGAAAATTTGATTTTTTTTTTAATCCTCAAAAATGATGAAAAACGACGTGTTATAGTATGCCGTACGGTAGGGGCTATAGCCCATGTTTAAAAATGATGAAAAACGAGGTTTAAAAAAAATTCAAAATTTCAATAAAACGATGGGCTATAACCCATGTTTTTTTTTATTTTGAATTTTTTTCAAATCCTCAAAAATGATGAAAAATGGCGTGCTATAGTATGCCGTACGGTAGGGGCTATAGCCCATGTTCAAAAATGATGAAAAATTAGGTTACTTATTTTTTCCAAAAAATATAAAAACGATGGGCTATAACCCATGTTTTTTTTAATTTTTAATTTTTTTCAAATCCTCAAAAATGATGAAAAACGGCGTGTTATAGTATGCCGTACGGTAGGGGCTATAGCCCATGTTTAAAAATGATGAAAAACGAGGTTTAAAAAAAATCAAAATTTCAAAAAAACGATGGGCTATAACCCATGTTTTTTGAAATTTTGAATTTTTTTCAAATCCTCAAAAATGATGAAAAACGGCGTGCTATAGTATGCCGTACGTTAGGGGCTATAGCCCATGTTCAAAAATGATGAAAAATGAGGTTACTTATTTTTTCCAAAAAATAAAAAAACGATGGGCTATAACCCATGTTTTTTTTATTTTGATTTTTTTTTAATCCTCAAAAATGATGAAAAACGGCGTGTTATAGTATGCCATACGGTAGGGGCTATAGCCCATGTTTAAAAATGATGAAAAACGAGGTTTAAAAAATTTTCAAAATTTCAAAAAAACGATGGGCTATAACCCATGTTTTTTGAAATTCTGATTTTTTTTCAAATCCTCAAAAATGATGAAAAACGGCGTGTTATAGTATGCCGTACGGTAGGGGTTATAGCCCATGTTTAAAAATGATGAAAAACGAGGTTTACATTTTTTTCAAAATTTCAAAAAAACGATGGGCTATAACCCATGTTTTTTGAAATTTTGATTTTTTTTTAAATCCTCAAAAATGATGAAAAACTGCATGTTATAGTATGCCGTACGGTAGGGGCTATAGCCCATGTTTAAAAATGATGAAAAATGAGGTTTAAAAAAGAAATCAAAATTTCAAAAAAACGATGGGCTATAACCCATGTTTTTTGAAATGTTAAATTTTTTTCAAATCCTCAAAAATGATGAAAAACGGTGTGTTATAGTATGCCGTACGGTAGGGGCTATAGCCCATGTTTAAAAATGATGAAAAACGAGGTTTAAAAAAAATCAAAATTTCAAAAAAACGATGGGCTATAACCCATGTTTTTTGAAATTTTTAATTTTTTTCAAATCCTCAAAAATGATGAAAAACGGCGTGCTATAGTATGCCGTACGTTAGGGGCTATAGCCCATGTTCAAAAATGATGAAAAATGAGGTTACTTATTTTTTCGAAAAAATAAAAAAACGATGGGCTATAACCCATGTTTTTTTAAATTTTGATTTTTTTTAAATCCTCAAAAATGATGAAAAACGGCGTGTTATAGTATGCCGTACGGTAGGGGCTATAGCCCATGTTTAAAAATTATGAAAAACGAGGTTATTTTTTTTTTCAAAATTAAAAAAAAAAACGATGGGCTTTAACCCATGTTTTTTGAAATTCAGATTTTTTTTCAAATCCTCAAAAATTATGAAAAACGGCGTGTTATAGTATGCCGTACGGTAGGGGTTATAGCCCATGTTTAAAAATGATGAAAAACGAGGTTTACATTTTTTTCAAAATTTCAAAAAAACGATGGGCTATAACCCATGTTTTTTGAAATTTTGATTTTTTTTTAAATCCTCAAAAATGATGAAAAACTGCATGTTATAGTATGCCGTACGGTAGGGGCTATAGCCCATGTTTAAAAATGATGAAAAACGAGGTTTAAATTTTTTTCAAAATTTCAAAAAAACGATGGGCTATAACCCATGTTTTTTGAAATTTTGATTTTTTTTTTAATCCTCAAAAATGATGAAAAACGGCGTGTTATAGTATGCCGTACGGTAGGGGCTATAGCCCATGTTTAAAAATGATGAAAAACGAGGTTTAAAAAAAATCAAAATTTAAAAAAACGATGGGCTATAACCCATGTTTTTTGAAAATTTGATTTTTTTTTTAATCCTCAAAAATGATGAAAAACGGCGTGTTATAGTATGCCGTACGGTAGGGGCTATAGCCCATGTTTAAAAATGATGAAAAACGAGGTTTAAAAAAAAATCAAAATTTCAAAAAAACGATGGGCTATAACCCATGTTTTTTTTTATTTTGAATTTTTTTCAAATCCTCAAAAATGATGAAAAATGGCGTGCTATAGTATGCCGTACGGTAGGGGCTATAGCCCATGTTCAAAAATGATGAAAAATGAGGTTACTTATTTTTTCCAAAACATATAAAAACGATGGGCTATAACCCATGTTTTTTTGAATTTTGAATTTTTTTCAAATCCTCAAAAATGATGAAAAACGGCGTGTTATAGTATGCCGTACGGTAGGGGCTATAGCCCATGTTTAAAAATGATGAAAAACGAGGTTTAAAAAAATCAAAATTTCAAAAAAACGATGGGCTATAACCCATGTTTTTTGAAATTTTGAAATTTTTTCAAATCCTCAAAAATGATGAAAAACGGCGTGCTATAGTATGCCGTACGTTAGGGGCTATAGCCCATGTTCAAAAATGATGAAAAATGAGGTTACTTATTTTTTCCAAAAAATAAAAAAACGATGGGCTATAACCCATGTTTTTTTTTATTTTGATTTTTTTTTAATCCTCAAAAATGATGAAAAACGGCGTGTTATAGTATGCCATACGGTAGGGGCTATAGCCCATGTTTAAAAATGATGAAAAACGAGGTTTACATTTTTTTCAAAATTTCAAAAAAACGATGGGCTATAACCCATGTTTTTTGAAATTCTGATTTTTTTTCAAATCCTCAAAAATGATGAAAAACGGCGTGCTATAGTATGCCGTACGTTAGGGGCTATAGCCCATGTTCAAAAATGATGAAAAATGAGGTTACTTATTTTTTCCAAAAATAAAAAAACGATGGGCTATAACCCATGTTTTTTTTTATTTTGATTTTTTTTTAATCCTCAAAAATGATGAAAAACGGCGTGTTATAGTATGCCGTACGGTAGGGGCTATAGCCCATGTTTAAAAATGATGAAAAACGAGGTTTAAAAAAAATTCAAAATTTCAAAAAAACGATGGGCTATAACCCATGTTTTTTTTTATTCAGATTTTTTTTCAAATCCTCAAAAATGATGAAAAACGGCGTGTTATAGTATGCCGTACGGTAGGGGTTATAGCCCATGTTTAAAAATGATGAAAAACGAGGTTTACATTTTTTTCAAAATTTCAAAAAAACGATGGGCTATAACCCATGTTTTTTGAAATTTTGATTTTTTTTTAAATCCTCAAAAATGATGAAAAACTGCATGTTATAGTATGCCGTACGGTAGGGGCTATAGCCCATGTTTAAAAATGATGAAAAACGAGGTTTAAAAAAAATTCAAAAATTCAAAAAACGATGGGCTATAACCCATGTTAAAAAAAAAAAAAAAAAAATCCTCAAAAATGATGAAAAACGGCGTGTTATAGTATGCCGTACGGTAGGGGCTATAGCCCATGTTTAAAAATGATGAAAAACGAGGTTTAAAAAAAAATTCAAAATTTCAAAAAAACGATGGGCTATAACCCATGTTTTTTTTAATTTTGAATTTTTTTCAAATCCTCAAAAATGATGAAAAACGGCGTGCTATAGTATGCCGTACGGTAGGGGCTATAGCCCATGTTCAAAAATGATGAAAAATGAGGTTACTTATTTTTTCCAAAAAATAAAAAAACGATGGGCTATAACCCATGTTTTTTTTAATTTTTAATTTTTTTCAAATCCTCAAAAATGATGAAAAACGGCGTGTTATAGTATGCCGTACGGTAGGGGCTATAGCCCATGTTTAAAAATAATGAAAAACGAGGTTTAAAGAAAATCAAAATTTCAAAAAAACGATGGGCTATAACCCATGTTTTTTTGAAAATTTGATTTTTTTTTTAATCCTCAAAAATGATGAAAAACGGCGTGTTATAGTATGCCGTACGGTAGGGGCTATAGCCCATGTTTAAAAATGATGAAAAACGAGGTTTAAAAAAAATTCAAAATTTCAAAAAAACGATGGGCTATAACCCATGTTTTTTTTTATTTTGAATTTTTTTCAAATCCTCAAAAATGATGAAAAACGGCGTGCTATAGTATGCCGTACGGTAGGGGCTATAGCCCATGTTCAAAAATGATGAAAAATGAGGTTACTTATTTTTTCCAAAAAATAAAAAAACGATGGGCTATAACCCATGTTTTTTTTTTTTTTGATTTTTTTTAAATCCTCAAAAATGATGAAAAATGGCGTGCTATAGTATGCCGTACGGTAGGGGCTATAGCCCATGTTCAAAAATGATGAAAAATGAGGTTACTTATTTTTTCCAAAAAATATAAAAACGATGGGCTATAACCCATGTTTTTTTTTATTTTAAATTTTTTTCAAATCCTCAAAAATGATGAAAAACTGCGTGTTATAGTATGCCGTACGGTAGGGGCTATAGCCCATGTTTAAAAATGATGAAAAACGAGGTTTAAAAAAAATCAAAATTTAAAAAAAACGATGGGCTATAACCCATGTTTTTTGAAATTTTGAATTTTTTTCAAATCCTCAAAAATGATGAAAAACGGCGTGCTATAGTATGCCGTACGTTAGGGGCTATAGCCCATGTTCAAAAATGATGAAAAATGAGGTTACTTATTTTTTCCAAAAAATAAAAAAACGATGGGCTATAACCCATGTTTTTTTTTATTTTTAATTTTTTTTAATCCTCAAAAATGATGAAAAACGGCGTGTTATAGTATGCCGTACGGTAGGGGCTATAGCCCATGTTTAAAAATGATGAAAAACGAGGTTTAAAAAAAAATCAAAATTTCAAAAAAACGATGGGCTATAACCCATGTTTTTTTAAATTCTGATTTTTTTCAAATCCTCAAAAATGATGAAAAACGGCGTGTTATAGTATGCCGTACGGTAGGGGTTATAGCCCATGTTTAAAAATGATGAAAAACGAGGTTTACATTTTTTTCAAAATTTCAAAAAAACGATGGGCTATAACCCATGTTTTTGAAATTTTGATTTTTTTTTTTAATCCTCAAAAATGATGAAAAACTGCATGTTATAGTATGCCGTACGGTAGGGGCTATAGCCCATGTTTAAAAATGATGAAAAACGAGGTTTAAAAAAAATTCAAAAATTCAAAAAACGATGGGCTATAACCCATGTTTAAAAAAAAAAAAAAAAATCCTCAAAAATGATGAAAAACGTCGTGTTATAGTATGCCGTATGTTAGGGGCTATAGCCCATGTTCAAAAATGATGAAAAATGAGGTTACTTATTTTTTCCAAAAATTCTAAAAACGATGGGCTATAACCCATGTTTTTTTTAATTTAGATTTTTTTTTAAATCCTCAAAAATGATGAAAAACGGCATGTTATAGTATGCCGTACGGTAGGGGCTATAGCCCATGTTTAAAAATGATGAAAAACGAGGTTTAAAAAAAATCAAAATTTCAAAAAAACGATGGGCTATAACCCATGTTTTTTTTTATTTAGATTTTTTTTTAAATCCTCAAAAATGATGAAAAACGGCGTGTTATAGTATGCCGTACGGTAGGGGCTATAGCCCATGTTTAAAAATGATGAAAAACGAGGTTTAAAAGAAATTAAAAATAAAAAAAAACGATGGGCTATAACCCATGTTTTTTGAAATTTTGATTTTTTTTCAAATCCTCAAAAATGATGAAAAACGGCGTGTTATAGTATGCCGTACGGTAGGGGCTATAGCCCATGTTTAAAAATGATGAAAAATGAGGTTTAAAAAAGAAATAAAAATTTCAAAAAAGCGATGGGCTATAACCCATGTTTTTTGAAAATTTGAATTTTTTTCAAATCCTCAAAAATGATGAAAAACGGCGTGCTATAGTATGCCGTACGTTAGGGGCTATAGCCCATGTTCAAAAATGATGAAAAATGAGGTTACTTATTTTTTCGAAAAAATAAAAAAACGATGGGCTATAACCCATGTTTTTTTTAATTTAGATTTTTTTTTAATCCTCAAAAATGATGAAAAACGGCGTGTTATAGTATGCCGTACGGTAGGGGCTATAGCCCATGTTTAAAAATTATGAAAAACGAGGTTTAATTTTTTTTCAAAAAAAAAAAAAAAACGATGGGCTTTAACCCATGTTTTTTTTTTAATTCTGATTTTTTTTCAAATCCTCAAAAATTATGAAAAACGGCGTGTTATAGTATGCCGTACGGTAGGGGTTATAGCCCATGTTTAAAAATGATGAAAAACGAGGTTTACATTTTTTTCAAAATTTCAAAAAAACGATGGGCTATAACCCATGTTTTTTGAAATTTTGATTTTTTTTTAAATCCTCAAAAATGATGAAAAACTGCATGTTATAGTATGCCGTACGGTAGGGGCTATAGCCCATGTTTAAAAATGATGAAAAACGAGGTTTAATTTTTTTTCAAAATTTCAAAAAAACGATGGGCTATAACCCATGTTTTTTGAAATTTTGATTTTTTTTTTTAATCCTCAAAAATGATGAAAAACGGCGTGTTATAGTATGCCGTACGGTAGGGGCTATAGCCCATGTTTAAAAATGATGAAAAACGAGGTTAAAAAAAAATTCAAAATTTTAAAAAACGATGGGCTATAACCCATGTTTTTTGAAAATTTGATTTTTTTTTTAATCCTCAAAAATGATGAAAAACGGCGTGTTATAGTATGCCGTATGTTAGGGGCTATAGCCCATGTTCAAAAATGATGAAAAATGAGGTTACTTATTTTTTCCAAAAATTCTAAAAACGATGGGCTATAACCCATGTTTTTTTAAATTTAGATTTTTTTTTAAATCCTCAAAAATGATGAAAAACGGCATGTTATAGTATGCCGTACGGTAGGGGCTATAGCCCATGTTTAAAAATGATGAAAAACGAGGTTTAAAAAAAAATCAAAATTTCAAAAAAACGATGGGCTATAACCCATGTTTTTTTTAATTTAGATTTTTTTTTAAATCCTCAAAAATGATGAAAAACGGCGTGTTATAGTATGCCGTACGGTAGGGGCTATAGCCCATGTTTAAAAATGATGAAAAACGAGGTTTAAAAGAAATTAAAAATAAAAAAAAACGATGGGCTATAACCCATGTTTTTTGAAATTTTGATTTTTTTTCAAATCCTCAAAAATGATGAAAAACGGCGTGTTATAGTATGCCGTACGGTAGGGGCTATAGCCCATGTTTAAAAATGATGAAAAATGAGGTTTAAAAAAGAAATAAAAATTTCAAAAAAGCGATGGGCTATAACCCATGTTTTTTGAAAATTTGAATTTTTTTCAAATCCTCAAAAATGATGAAAAACGGCGTGCTATAGTATGCCGTACGTTAGGGGCTATAGCCCATGTTCAAAAATGATGAAAAATGAGGTTACTTATTTTTTCGAAAAAATAAAAAAACGATGGGCTATAACCCATGTTTTTTTTAATTTAGATTTTTTTTTAATCCTCAAAAATGATGAAAAACGGCGTGTTATAGTATGCCGTACGGTAGGGGCTATAGCCCATGTTTAAAAATTATGAAAAACGAGGTTTAATTTTTTTTCAAAAAAAAAAAAAAAAACGATGGGCTTTAACCCATGTTTTTTTTTTAATTCTGATTTTTTTTCAAATCCTCAAAAATTATGAAAAACGGCGTGTTATAGTATGCCGTACGGTAGGGGTTATAGCCCATGTTTAAAAATGATGAAAAACGAGGTTTACATTTTTTTCAAAATTTCAAAAAAACGATGGGCTATAACCCATGTTTTTTGAAATTTTGATTTTTTTTTAAATCCTCAAAAATGATGAAAAACTGCATGTTATAGTATGCCGTACGGTAGGGGCTATAGCCCATGTTTAAAAATGATGAAAAACGAGGTTTAAATTTTTTTCAAAATTTCAAAAAAACGATGGGCTATAACCCATGTTTTTTGAAATTTTGATTTTTTTTTTTAATCCTCAAAAATGATGAAAAACGGCGTGTTATAGTATGCCGTACGGTAGGGGCTATAGCCCATGTTTAAAAATGATGAAAAACGAGGTTAAAAAAAAATTCAAAATTTTAAAAAACGATGGGCTATAACCCATGTTTTTTGAAAATTTGATTTTTTTTTTAATCCTCAAAAATGATGAAAAACGGCGTGTTATAGTATGCCGTACGGTAGGGGCTATAGCCCATGTTTAAAAATGATGAAAAACGAGGTTTAAAAAAAATTCAAAATTTCAATAAAACGATGGGCTATAACCCATGTTTTTTTTTATTTTGAATTTTTCAAATCCTCAAAAATGATGAAAAATGGCGTGCTATAGTATGCCGTACGGTAGGGGCTATAGCCCATGTTCAAAAATGATGAAAAATTAGGTTACTTATTTTTTCCAAAAAATATAAAAACGATGGGCTATAACCCATGTTTTTTTTAATTTTTAATTTTTTTCAAATCCTCAAAAATGATGAAAAACGGCGTGTTATAGTATGCCGTACGGTAGGGGCTATAGCCCATGTTTAAAAATGATGAAAAACGAGGTTTAAAAAAAATCAAATTTTCAAAAAAACGATGGGCTATAACCCATGTTTTTTTAAATTTTGAATTTTTTTCAAATCCTCAAAAATGATGAAAAACGGCGTGCTATAGTATGCCGTACGTTAGGGGCTATAGCCCATGTTCAAAAATGATGAAAAATGAGGTTACTTATTTTTTCCAAAAATTCTAAAAACGATGGGCTATAACCCATGTTTTTTTAAATTTAGATTTTTTTTTAAATCCTCAAAAATGATGAAAAACGGCATGTTATAGTATGCCGTACGGTAGGGGCTATAGCCCATGTTTAAAAATGATGAAAAACGAGGTTTAAAAAAAAATCAAATTTAAAAAAAAAACGATGGGCTATAACCCATGTTTTTTTTAATTTAGATTTTTTTTTTAATCCTCAAAAATGATGAAAAACGGCGTGTTATAGTATGCCGTACGGTAGGGGCTATAGCCCATGTTTAAAAATGATGAAAAACGAGGTTTAAAAAAAATTAAAAATTAAAAAAAACGATGGGCTATAACCCATGTTTTTTGAAATTTTGTTTTTTTTTCAAATCCTCAAAAATGATGAAAAACGGCGTGTTATAGTATGCCGTACGGTAGGGGCTATGGCCCATGTTTAAAAATGATGAAAAATGAGGTTTAAAAAAGAAATCAAAATTTCAAAAAAACGATGGGCTATAACCCATGTTTTTTGAAATGTTAAATTTTTTTCAAATCCTCAAAAATGATGAAAAACGTTGTGTTATAGTATGCCGTACGGTAGGGGCTATAGCCCATGTTTAAAAATGATGAAAAACGAGGTTTAAAAGAAATCAAAATTTCAAAAAAACGATGGGCTATAACCCATGTTTTTTGAAATTTTTAATTTTTTTCAAATCCTCAAAAATGATGAAAAACGGCGTGCTATAGTATGCCGTACGTTAGGGGCTATAGCCCATGTTCAAAAATGATGAAAAATGAGGTTACTTATTTTTTCGAAAAAATAAAAAAACGATGGGCTATAACCCATGTTTTTTTAAATTTTGATTTTTTTTAAATCCTCAAAAATGATGAAAAACGGCGTGTTATAGTATGCCGTACGGTAGGGGCTATAGCCCATGTTTAAAAATTATGAAAAACGAGGTTAATTTTTTTTTCAAAAAAAAAAAAAAAAACGATGGGCTTTAACCCATGTTTTTTGAAATTCAGATTTTTTTTCAAATCCTCAAAAATTATGAAAAACGGCGTGTTATAGTATGCCGTACGGTAGGGGTTATAGCCCATGTTTAAAAATGATGAAAAACGAGGTTTACATTTTTTTCAAAATTTCAAAAAAACGATGGGCTATAACCCATGTTTTTTGAAATTTTGATTTTTTTTTTAATCCTCAAAAATGATGAAAAACGGCGTGTTATAGTATGCCGTACGGTAGGGGCTATAGCCCATGTTTAAAAATGATGAAAAACGAGGTTTAAAAAAAATCAAAATTTAAAAAAACGATGGGCTATAACCCATGTTTTTTGAAAATTTGATTTTTTTTTTAATCCTCAAAAATGATGAAAAACGGCGTGTTATAGTATGCCGTACGGTAGGGGCTATAGCCCATGTTTAAAAATGATGAAAAACGAGGTTTAAAAAAAAAATCAAAATTTCAAAAAAACGATGGGCTATAACCCATGTTTTTTTTAATTTTGAATTTTTTTCAAATCCTCAAAAATGATGAAAAATGGCGTGCTATAGTATGCCGTACGGTAGGGGCTATAGCCCATGTTCAAAAATGATGAAAAATGAGGTTACTTATTTTTTCCAAAAAATATAAAAACGATGGGCTATAACCCATGTTTTTTTGAATTTTGAATTTTTTTCAAATCCTAAAAAATGATGAAAAACGGCGTGTTATAGTATGCCGTACGGTAGGGGCTATAGCCCATGTTTAAAAATGATGAAAAACGAGGTTTAAAAAAATCTAAATTTCAAAAAAACGATGGGCTATAACCCATGTTTTTTGAAATTTTGAAATTTTTTCAAATCCTCAAAAATGATGAAAAACGGCGTGCTATAGTATGCCATACGGTAGGGGCTATAGCCCATGTTTAAAAATGATGAAAAACGAGGTTTACATTTTTTTCAAAATTTCAAAAAAACGATGGGCTATAACCCATGTTTTTTGAAATTCTGATTTTTTTTCAAATCCTCAAAAATGATGAAAAACGGCGTGCTATAGTATGCCGTACGTTAGGGGCTATAGCCCATGTTCAAAAATGATGAAAAATGAGGTTACTTATTTTTTCCAAAAATAAAAAAACGATGGGCTATAACCCATGTTTTTTTTAATTTTGATTTTTTTTTAATCCTCAAAAATGATGAAAAACGGCGTGTTATAGTATGCCGTACGGTAGGGGCTATAGCCCATGTTTAAAAATGATGAAAAACGAGGTTTAAAAAAAATTCAAAATTTCAAAAAAACGATGGGCTATAACCCATGTTTTTTTTAATTCAGATTTTTTTTCAAATCCTCAAAAATGATGAAAAACGGCGTGTTATAGTATGCCGTACGGTAGGGGTTATAGCCCATGTTTAAAAATGATGAAAAACGAGGTTTACATTTTTTTCAAAATTTCAAAAAAACGATGGGCTATAACCCATGTTTTTTGAAATTTTGATTTTTTTTTAAATCCTCAAAAATGATGAAAAACTGCATGTTATAGTATGCCGTACGGTAGGGGCTATAGCCCATGTTTAAAAATGATGAAAAACGAGGTTTAAAAAAAATTCAAAAATTCAAAAAACGATGGGCTATAACCCATGTTTAAAAAAAAAAAAAAAAAAACTCAAAAATGATGAAAAACGGCGTGTTATAGTATGCCGTACGGTAGGGGCTATAGCCCATGTTTAAAAATGATGAAAAACGAGGTTTAAAAAAAATTCAAAATTTCAAAAAAACGATGGGCTATAACCCATGTTTTTTTGAAAATTTGATTTTTTTTTTAATCCTCAAAAATGATGAAAAACGGCGTGTTATAGTATGCCGTACGGTAGGGGCTATAGCCCATGTTTAAAAATGATGAAAAACGAGGTTTAAAAAAATTTCAAAATTTCAAAAAAACGATGGGCTATAACCCATGTTTTTTTTAATTTTGAATTTTTTTCAAATCCTCAAAAATGATGAAAAACGGCGTGCTATAGTATGCCGTACGGTAGGGGCTATAGCCCATGTTCAAAAATGATGAAAAATGAGGTTACTTATTTTTTCCAAAAAATAAAAAAACGATGGGCTATAACCCATGTTTTTTTTTATTTTGATTTTTTTTAAATCCTCAAAAATGATGAAAAACGGCGTGCTATAGTATGCCGTACGTTAGGGGCTATAGCCCATGTTCAAAAATGATGAAAAATGAGGTTACTTATTTTTTCCAAAAAATAAAAAATACGATGGGCTATAACCCATGTTTTTTTTTATTTTGATTTTTTTTTAATCCTCAAAAATGATGAAAAACGGCGTGTTATAGTATGCCGTACGGTAGGGGCTATAGCCCATGTTTAAAAATGATGAAAAACGAGGTTTAAAAAAAAAATAAAAATTAAAAAAAACGATGGGCTATAACCCATGTTTTTTAAATATTTGATTTTTTTTTAAATCCTCAAAAATGATGTAAAACGGCGTGTTATAGTATGCCGTACGGTAGGGGCTATAGCCCATGTTTAAAAATGATGAAAAACGAGGTTTAAAAAAAATTAAAAATTAAAAAAAACGATGGGCTATAACCCATGTTTTTTGAAATTTTGTTTTTTTTTAATCCTCAAAAATGATGAAAAACGGCGTGTTATAGTATGCCGTACGGTAGGGGCTATAGCCCATGTTTAAAAATGATGAAAAACGAGGTTTAAAATTTTTTCAAAATTTCAAAAAAACGATGGGCTATAACCCATATTTTTTGAAATTCTGATTTTTTTTCAAATCCTCAAAAATGATGAAAAACGGCGTGTTATAGTATGCCGTACGGTAGGGGTTATAGCCCATGTTTAAAAATGATGAAAAACGAGGTTTACATTTTTTTCAAAATTTCAAAAAAACGATGGGCTATAACCCATGTTTTTTGAAATTTTGATTTTTTTTTAAATCCTCAAAAATGATGAAAAACTGCATGTTATAGTATGCCGTACGGTAGGGGCTATAGCCCATGTTTAAAAATGATGAAAAACGAGGTTTAAAAAAAATTCAAAAATTCAAAAAACGATGGGCTATAACCCATGTTAAAAAAAAAAAAAAAAAAATCCTCAAAAATGATGAAAAACGGCGTGTTATAGTATGCCGTACGGTAGGGGCTATAGCCCATGTTTAAAAATGATGAAAAACGAGGTTTAAAATTTTTTCAAAATTTCAAAAGAACGATGGGCTATAACCCATGTTTTTTTTAATTTTGAATTTTTTTCAAATCCTCAAAAATGATGAAAAACGGCGTGCTATAGTATGCCGTACGGTAGGGGCTATAGCCCATGTTCAAAAATGATGAAAAACGAGGTTTACATTTTTTTCAAAATTTCAAAAAAACGATGGGCTATAACCCATGTTTTTTGAAATTCTGATTTTTTTTCAAATCCTCAAAAATGATGAAAAACGGCATGTTATAGTATGCCGTACGGTAGGGGCTATAGCCCATGTTTAAAAATGATGAAAAACGAGGTTTAAAAAAAATTAAAAATTAAAAAAAACGATGGGCTATAACCCATGTTTTTTGAAAATTTGATTTATTTTTTAATCCTCAAAAATGATGAAAAACGGCGTGTTATAGTATGCCGTACGGTAGGGGCTATAGCCCATGTTTAAAAATGATAAAAAACGAGGTTTAAAAAAAATTCAAAATAAAAAAAAAACGATGGGCTATAACCCATGTTTTTTTAAATTTTGAATTTTTTTCAAATCCTCAAAAATGATGAAAAACGGCGTGCTATAGTATGCCGTACGGTAGGGGCTATAGCCCATGTTCAAAAATGATGAAAAATGAGGTTACTTATTTTTCCAAAAAATAAAAAAACGATGGGCTATAACCCATGTTTTTTTTAATTTTTAATTTCTTTTAATCCTCAAAAATGATGAAAAACGGCGTGTTATAGTATGCCGTACGGTAGGGGCTATAGCCCATGTTTAAAAATGATAAAAAACGAGGTTTAAAAAAAAATCAAAATTAAAAAAAAACGATGGGCTATAACCCATGTTTTTTTAAATTTTGAATTTTTTTCAAATCCTCAAAAATGATGAAAAACGGCGTGCTATAGTATGCCGTACGGTAGGGGCTATAGCCCATGTTCAAAAATGATGAAAAATGAGGTTACTTATTTTTTCCAAAAAATAAAAAAACGATGGGCTATAACCCATGTTTTTTTTAATTTTTAATTTTTTTCAAATCCTCAAAAATGATGAAAAATGGCGTGCTATAGTATGCCGTACGGTAGGGGCTATAGCCCATGTTCAAAAATGATGAAAAATGAGGTTACTTATTTTTTCCAAAAAATATAAAAACGATGGGCTATAACCCATGTTTTTTTTTATTTTAATTTTTTTTCAAATCCTCAAAAATGATGAAAAACGGCGTGTTATAGTATGCCGTACGGTAGGGGCTATAGCCCATGTTTAAAAATGATGAAAAACGAGGTTTAAAAAAAATCAAAATTTCAAAAAAACGATGGGCTATAACCCATGTTTTTTGAAATTTTGAATTTTTTTCAAATCCTCAAAAATGATGAAAAACGGCGTGCTATAGTATGCCGTACGTTAGGGGCTATAGCCCATGTTCAAAAATGATGAAAAATGAGGTTACTTATTTTTTCCAAAAAATAAAAAAACGATGGGCTATAACCCATGTTTTTTTTAATTTTGAATTTTTTTCAAATCCTCAAAAATGATGAAAAACGGCGTGCTATAGTATGCCGTACGGTAGGGGCTATAGCCCATGTTCAAAAATGATGAAAAACGAGGTTTACATTTTTTTCAAAATTTCAAAAAAACGATGGGCTATAACCCATGTTTTTTGAAATTCTGATTTTTTTTCAAATCCTCAAAAATGATGAAAAACGGCGTGTTATAGTATGCCGTACGGTAGGGGCTATAGCCCATGTTTAAAAATGATGAAAAACGAGGTTTAAAAAAAATTAAAAATTAAAAAAAAACGATGGGCTATAACCCATGTTTTTTTAAATTTTGAATTTTTTTCAAATCCTCAAAAATGATGAAAAACGGCGTGCTATAGTATGCCGTACGGTAGGGGCTATAGCCCATGTTCAAAAATGATGAAAAATGAGGTTACTTATTTTTTCCAAAAAATAAAAAAACGATGGGCTATAACCCATGTTTTTTTTAATTTTTAATTTTTTTTAATCCTCAAAAATGATGAAAAACGGCGTGTTATAGTATGCCGTACGGTAGGGGCTATAGCCCATGTTTAAAAATGATAAAAAACGAGGTTTAAAAAAAATTAAAAATTAAAAAAAAACGATGGGCTATAACCCATGTTTTTTTAAATTTTGAATTTTTTTCAAATCCTCAAAAATGATGAAAAACGGCGTGCTATAGTATGCCGTACGGTAGGGGCTATAGCCCATGTTCAAAAATGATGAAAAATGAGGTTACTTATTTTTTCCAAAAAATAAAAAAACGATGGGCTATAACCCATGTTTTTTTTAATTTTTATTTTTTTTCAAATCCTCAAAAATGATGAAAAATGGCGTGCTATAGTATGCCGTACGGTAGGGGCTATAGCCCATGTTCAAAAATGATGAAAAATGAGGTTACTTATTTTTTCCAAAAAATATAAAAACGATGGGCTATAACCCATGTTTTTTTTTATTTTAATTTTTTTTCAAATCCTCAAAAATGATGAAAAACGGCGTGTTATAGTATGCCGTACGGTAGGGGCTATAGCCCATGTTTAAAAATGATGAAAAACGAGGTTTAAAAAAAATCAAAATTTCAAAAAAACGATGGGCTATAACCCATGTTTTTTGAAATTTTGAATTTTTTTCAAATCCTCAAAAATGATGAAAAACGGCGTGCTATAGTATGCCGTACGTTAGGGGCTATAGCCCATGTTCAAAAATGATGAAAAATGAGGTTACTTATTTTTTCCAAAAAATAAAAAAACGATGGGCTATAACCCATGTTTTTTTTGAATTTTGATTTTTTTTTAATCCTCAAAAATGATGAAAAACGGCGTGTTATAGTATGCCGTACGGTAGGGGCTATAGCCCATGTTTAAAAATGATGAAAAACGAGGTTTAAAAAAAATTCAAAATTTCAAAAAAACGATGGGCTATAACCCATGTTTTTTGAAATTTTGATTTTTTTTTAAATCCTCAAAAATGATGAAAAACTGCGTGTTATAGTATGCCGTACGGTAGGGGCTATAGCCCATGTTTAAAAATGATAAAAAACGAGGTTTAAAAAAAATTCAAAATTTAAAAAAAACGATGGGCTATAACCCATGTTTTTTTTTATTTTGAATTTTTTTCAAATCCTCAAAAATGATGAAAAACGGCGTGCTATAGTATGCCGTACGGTAGGGGCTATAGCCCATGTTCAAAAATGATGAAAAATGAGGTTACTTATTTTTTCCAAAAAATAAAAAAACGATGGGCTATAACCCATGTTTTTTTTAATTTTTTATTTTTTTCAAATCCTCAAAAATGATGAAAAATGGCGTGCTATAGTATGCCGTACGGTAGGGGCTATAGCCCATGTTCAAAAATGATGAAAAATGAGGTTACTTATTTTTTCCAAAAAATAAAAAAACGATGGGCTATAACCCATGTTTTTTTTAATTTTTTATTTTTTTCAAATCCTCAAAAATGATGAAAAATGGCGTGCTATAGTATGCCGTACGGTAGGGGCTATAGCCCATGTTCAAAAATGATGAAAAATGAGGTTACTTATTTTTTCCAAAAAATATAAAAACGATGGGCTATAACCCATGTTTTTTTTAATTTTTAATTTTTTTCAAATCCTCAAAAATGATGAAAAACGGCGTGTTATAGTATGCCGTACGGTAGGGGCTATAGCCCATGTTTAAAAATGATGAAAAACGAGGTTTAAAAAAAATCAAAATTTCGAAAAAACGATGGGCTATAACCCATGTTTTTTGAAATTTTGAATTTTTTTCAAATCCTCAAAAATGATGAAAAACGGCGTGCTATAGTATGCCGTACGTTAGGGGCTATAGCCCATGTTCAAAAATGATGAAAAATGAGGTTACTTATTTTTTCCAAAAAATAAAAAAACGATGGGCTATAACCCATGTTTTTTTTTAATTTTGATTTTTTTTTAATCCTCAAAAATGATGAAAAACGGCGTGTTATAGTATGCCGTACGGTAGGGGCTATAGCCCATGTTTAAAAATGATGAAAAACGAGGTTTAAAAAAAATTCAAAATTTCAAAAAAACGATGGGCTATAACCCATGTTTTTTGAAATTCTGATTTTTTTTCAAATCCTCAAAAATGATGAAAAACGGCGTGTTATAGTATGCCGTACGGTAGGGGTTATAGCCCATGTTTAAAAATGATGAAAAACGAGGTTTACATTTTTTTCAAAATTTCAAAAAAACGATGGGCTATAACCCATGTTTTTTGAAATTTTGATTTTTTTTTAAATCCTCAAAAATGATGAAAAACTGCATGTTATAGTATGCCGTACGGTAGGGGCTATAGCCCATGTTTAAAAATGATGAAAAACGAGGTTTAAAAAAAATTCAAAATTTCAAAAAACGATGGGCTATAACCCATGTTTTTTGAAATTTTGATTTTTTTTTAAATCCTCAAAAATGATGAAAAACTGCATGTTATAGTATGCCGTACGGTAGGGGCTATAGCCCATGTTTAAAAATGATAAAAAACGAGGTTTAAAAAAAATTCAAAATTTAAAAAAAACGATGGGCTATAACCCATGTTTTTTTTAATTTTGAATTTTTTTCAAATCCTCAAAATAAATGATGAAAAACGGCGTGCTATAGTATGCCGTACGGTAGGGGCTATAGCCCATGTTCAAAAATGATGAAAAATGAGGTTACTTATTTTTTCCAAAAAATAAAAAAACGATGGGCTATAACCCATGTTTTTTTTAATTTTTAATTTTTTTCAAATCCTCAAAAATGATGAAAAATGGCGTGCTATAGTATGCCGTACGGTAGGGGCTATAGCCCATGTTCAAAAATGATGAAAAATGAGGTTACTTATTTTTTCCAAAAAATATAAAAACGATGGGCTATAACCCATGTTTTTTTTTATTTTAAATTTTTTTCAAATCCTCAAAAATGATGAAAAACGGTGTGTTATAGTATGCCGTACGGTAGGGGCTATAGCCCATGTTTAAAAATGATGAAAAACGAGGTTTAAAAAAAATCTAAATTTCAAAAAAACGATGGGCTATAACCCATGTTTTTTGAAATTTTGAATTTTTTTCAAATCCTCAAAAATGATGAAAAACGGCGTGCTATAGTATGCCGTACGTTAGGGGCTATAGCCCATGTTCAAAAATGATGAAAAATGAGGTTACTTATTTTTTCCAAAAAATAAAAAAACGATGGGCTATAACCCATGTTTTTTTTGAATTTTGATTTTTTTTTAATCCTCAAAAATGATGAAAAACGGCGTGTTATAGTATGCCGTACGGTAGGGGCTATAGCCCATGTTTAAAAATGATGAAAAACGAGGTTTAAAAAAAATTCAAAATTTCAAAAAAACGATGGGCTATAACCCATGTTTTTGAAATTCTGATTTTTTTTCAAATCCTCAAAAATGATGAAAAACGGCGTGTTATAGTATGCCGTACGGTAGGGGTTATAGCCCATGTTTAAAAATGATGAAAAACGAGGTTTACATTTTTTTCAAAATTTCAAAAAAACGATGGGCTATAACCCATGTTTTTTGAAATTTTGATTTTTTTTTAAATCCTCAAAAATGATGAAAAACTGCATGTTATAGTATGCCGTACGGTAGGGGCTATAGCCCATGTTTAAAAATGATGAAAAACGAGGTTTAAAAAAAATTCAAAAATTCAAAAAACGATGGGCTATAACCCATGTTAAAAAAAAAAAAAGAAATCCTCAAAAATGATGAAAAACGGCGTGTTATAGTATGCCGTACGGTAGGGGCTATAGCCCATGTTTAAAAATGATGAAAAACGAGGTTTAAAAAAAATTCAAAATTTCAAAAAAACGATGGGCTATAACCCATGTTTTTTTAAATTTTGAATTTTTTTCAAATCCTCAAAAATGATGAAAAACGGCGTGCTATAGTATGCCGTACGGTAGGGGCTATAGCCCATGTTTAAAAATGATAAAAAACGAGGTTTAAAAAAAATTCAAAATTAAAAAAAAACGATGGGCTATAACCCATGTTTTTTTTAATTTTGAATTTTTTTCAAATCCTCAAAAATGATGAAAAACGGCGTGCTATAGTATGCCGTACGGTAGGGGCTATAGCCCATGTTCAAAAATGATGAAAAATGAGGTTACTTATTTTTTCCAAAAAATAAAAAAACGATGGGCTATAACCCATGTTTTTTTTAATTTTTAATTTTTTTCAAATCCTCAAAAATGATGAAAAATGGCGTGCTATAGTATGCCGTACGGTAGGGGCTATAGCCCATGTTCAAAAATGATGAAAAATGAGGTTACTTATTTTTTCCAAAAAATATAAAAACGATGGGCTATAACCCATGTTTTTTTTAATTTTTAATTTTTTTCAAATCCTCAAAAATGATGAAAAACGGCGTGTTATAGTATGCCGTACGGTAGGGGCTATAGCCCATGTTTAAAAATGATGAAAAACGAGGTTTAAAAAAAATCTAAATTTCAAAAAAACGATGGGCTATAACCCATGTTTTTTGAAATTCTGATTTTTTTTCAAATCCTCAAAAATGATGAAAAACGGCGTGTTATAGTATGCCGTACGGTAGGGGTTATAGCCCATGTTTAAAAATGATGAAAAACGAGGTTTACATTTTTTTCAAAATTTCAAAAAAACGATGGGCTATAACCCATGTTTTTTGAAATTTTGATTTTTTTTTAAATCCTCAAAAATGATGAAAAACTGCATGTTATAGTATGCCGTACGGTAGGGGCTATAGCCCATGTTTAAAAATGATGAAAAACGAGGTTTAAAAAAAATTCAAAAATTCAAAAAACGATGGGCTATAACCCATGTTAAAAAAAAAAAAAAAAATCCTCAAAAATGATGAAAAACGGCGTGTTATAGTATGCCGTACGGTAGGGGCTATAGCCCATGTTTAAAAATGATGAAAAACGAGGTTTAAAAAAATTTCAAAATTTCAAAAAAACGATGGGCTATAACCCATGTTTTTTTAAATTTTGATTTTTTTTCAAATCCTCAAAAATGATGAAAAACGGCGTGCTATAGTATGCCGTACGGTAGGGGCTATAGCCCATGTTTAAAAATGATAAAAAACGAGGTTTAAAAAAAATTCAAAATTTAAAAAAAACGATGGGCTATAACCCATGTTTTTTTTAATTTTGAATTTTTTTCAAATCCTCAAAAATGATGAAAAACGGCGTGCTATAGTATGCCGTACGGTAGGGGCTATAGCCCATGTTCAAAAATGATGAAAAACGGCGTGTTATAGTATGCCGTACGGTAGGGGCTATAGCCCATGTTTAAAAATGATGAAAAACGAGGTTTAAAAAAATTTCAAAATTTCAAAAAAACGATGGGCTATAACCCATGTTTTTTTAAATTTTGATTTTTTTTCAAATCCTCAAAAATGATGAAAAACGGCGTGCTATAGTATGCCGTACGGTAGGGGCTATAGCCCATGTTTAAAAATGATAAAAAACGAGGTTTAAAAAAAATTCAAAATTTAAAAAAAACGATGGGCTATAACCCATGTTTTTTTTAATTTTGAATTTTTTTCAAATCCTCAAAAATGATGAAAAACGGCGTGCTATAGTATGCCGTACGGTAGGGGCTATAGCCCATGTTCAAAAATGATGAAAAATGAGGTTACTTATTTTTTCCAAAAAATAAAAAAAACGATGGGCTATAACCCATGTTTTTTTTAATTTTTAATTTTTTTCAAATCCTCAAAAATGATGAAAAATGGCGTGCTATAGTATGCCGTACGGTAGGGGCTATAGCCCATGTTCAAAAATGATGAAAAATGAGGTTACTTATTTTTTCCAAAAAATATAAAAACGATGGGCTATAACCCATGTTTTTTTTAATTTTTAATTTTTTTCAAATCCTCAAAAATGATGAAAAACGGCGTGTTATAGTATGCCGTACGGTAGGGGCTATAGCCCATGTTTAAAAATGATGAAAAACGAGGTTTAAAAAAAATCTAAATTTCAAAAAAACGATGGGCTATAACCCATGTTTTTTGAAATTTTGAATTTTTTTCAAATCCTCAAAAATGATGAAAAACGGCGTGCTATAGTATGCCGTACGTTAGGGGCTATAGCCCATGTTCAAAAATGATGAAAAATGAGGTTACTTATTTTTTCCAAAAAATAAAAAAACGATGGGCTATAACCCATGTTTTTTTTGAATTTTGATTTTTTTTTTATCCTCAAAAATGATGAAAAACGGCGTGTTATAGTATGCCGTACGGTAGGGGCTATAGCCCATGTTTAAAAATGATGAAAAACGAGGTTTAAAAAAAATTCAAATTTTCAAAAAAACGATGGGCTATAACCCATGTTTTTTGAAATTCTGATTTTTTTTCAAATCCTCAAAAATGATGAAAAACGGCGTGTTATAGTATGCCGTACGGTAGGGGTTATAGCCCATGTTTAAAAATGATGAAAAACGAGGTTTACATTTTTTTCAAAATTTCAAAAAAACGATGGGCTATAACCCATGTTTTTTGAAATTTTGATTTTTTTTTAAATCCTCAAAAATGATGAAAAACTGCATGTTATAGTATGCCGTACGGTAGGGGCTATAGCCCATGTTTAAAAATGATGAAAAACGAGGTTTAAAAAAAATTCAAAAATTCAAAAAACGATGGGCTATAACCCATGTTAAAAAAAAAAAAAAAATCCTCAAAAATGATGAAAAACGGCGTGTTATAGTATGCCGTACGGTAGGGGCTATAGCCCATGTTTAAAAATGATGAAAAACGAGGTTTAAAAAAAATTCTAAATTTAAAAAAAACGATGGGCTATAACCCATGTTTTTTGAAATTCAGATTTTTTTTCAAATCCTCAAAAATGATGAAAAACGGCGTGTTATAGTATGCCGTACGGTAGGGGTTATAGCCCATGTTTAAAAATGATGAAAAACGAGGTTTACATTTTTTTCAAAATTTCAAAAAAACGATGGGCTATAACCCATGTTTTTTGAAATTTTGATTTTTTTTTAAATCCTCAAAAATGATGAAAAACGGCATGTTATAGTATGCCGTACGGTAGGGGCTATAGCCCATGTTTAAAAATGATGAAAAACGAGGTTTAAAAAAAATTAAAAATTAAAAAAAACGATGGGCTATAACCCATGTTTTTTGAAAATTTGATTTTTTTTTAAATCCTCAAAAATGATGAAAAACGGCGTGTTATAGTATGCCGTACGGTAGGGGCTATAGCCCATGTTTAAAAATGATAAAAAACGAGGTTTAAAAAAAATTCAAAATTAAAAAAAAACGATGGGCTATAACCCATGTTTTTTTAAATTTTGAATTTTTTTCAAATCCTCAAAAATGATGAAAAACGGCGTGCTATAGTATGCCGTACGGTAGGGGCTATAGCCCATGTTCAAAAATGATGAAAAATGAGGTTACTTATTTTTTCCAAAAAATAAAAAAACGATGGGCTATAACCCATGTTTTTTTTAATTTTTAATTTTTTTCAAATCCTCAAAAATGATGAAAAACGGTGTGTTATAGTATGCCGTACGGTAGGGGCTATAGCCCATGTTTAAAAATGATGAAAAACGAGGTTTAAAAAAAATCAAAATTTCAAAAAAACGATGGGCTATAACCCATGTTTTTTGAAATTTTGAATTTTTTTCAAATCCTCAAAAATGATGAAAAACGGCGTGCTATAGTATGCCGTACGTTAGGGGCTATAGCCCATGTTCAAAAATGATGAAAAATGAGGTTACTTATTTTTTCCAAAAAATAAAAAAACGATGGGCTATAACCCATGTTTTTTTTGAATTTTGATTTTTTTTTAATCCTCAAAAATGATGAAAAACGGCGTGTTATAGTATGCCGTACGGTAGGGGCTATAGCCCATGTTTAAAAATGATGAAAAACGAGGTTTAAAAAAAATTCAAAATTTCAAAAAAACGATGGGCTATAACCCATGTTTTTTGAAATTCTGATTTTTTTTCAAATCCTCAAAAATGATGAAAAACGGCGTGTTATAGTATGCCGTACGGTAGGGGTTATAGCCCATGTTTAAAAATGATGAAAAACGAGGTTTACATTTTTTTCAAAATTTCAAAAAAACGATGGGCTATAACCCATGTTTTTTGAAATTTTGATTTTTTTTTAAATCCTCAAAAATGATGAAAAACTGCGTGTTATAGTATGCCGTACGGTAGGGGCTATAGCCCATGTTTAAAAATGATAAAAAACGAGGTTTAAAAAAAATTCAAAATTAAAAAAAAACAATGGGCTATAACCCATGTTTTTTTTAATTTTGAATTTTTTTCAAATCCTCAAAAATGATGAAAAACGGCGTGCTATAGTATGCCGTACGTTAGGGGCTATAGCCCATGTTCAAAAATGATGAAAAATGAGGTTACTTATTTTTTCCAAAAAATAAAAAAACGATGGGCTATAACCCATGTTTTTTTTTAATTTTGATTTTTTTTTAATCCTCAAAAATGATGAAAAACGGCGTGTTATAGTATGCCGTACGGTAGGGGCTATAGCCCATGTTTAAAAATGATGAAAAACGAGGTTTAAAAAAAATTCAAAATTTCAAAAAAACGATGGGCTATAACCCATGTTTTTTGAAATTCTGATTTTTTTTCAAATCCTCAAAAATGATGAAAAACGGCGTGTTATAGTATGCCGTACGGTAGGGGTTATAGCCCATGTTTAAAAATGATGAAAAACGAGGTTTACATTTTTTTCAAAATTTCAAAAAAACGATGGGCTATAACCCATGTTTTTTGAAATTTTGATTTTTTTTTAAATCCTCAAAAATGATGAAAAACTGCGTGTTATAGTATGCCGTACGGTAGGGGCTATAGCCCATGTTTAAAAATGATAAAAAACGAGGTTTAAAAAAAATTCAAAATTAAAAAAAAACAATGGGCTATAACCCATGTTTTTTTTAATTTTGAATTTTTTTCAAATCCTCAAAAATGATGAAAAACGGCGTGATATAGTATGCCGTACGTTAGGGGCTATAGCCCATGTTCAAAAATGATGAAAAATGAGGTTACTTATTTTTTCCAAAAAATAGAAAAACGATGGGCTATAACCCATGTTTTTTTTAATTTTGATTTTTTTTTAATCCTCAAAAATGATGAAAAACGGCGTGTTATAGTATGCCGTACGGTAGGGGCTATAGCCCATGTTTAAAAATGATGAAAAACGAGGTTTAAAAAAAATTCAAAATTTCAAAAAAACGATGGGCTATAACCCATGTTTTTTGAAATTCTGATTTTTTTTCAAATCCTCAAAAATGATGAAAAACGGCGTGTTATAGTATGCCGTACGGTAGGGGTTATAGCCCATGTTTAAAAATGATGAAAAACGAGGTTTACATTTTTTTCAAAATTTCAAAAAAACGATGGGCTATAACCCATGTTTTTTGAAATTTTGATTTTTTTTTTAAATCCTCAAAAATGATGAAAAACTGCATGTTATAGTATGCCGTACGGTAGGGGCTATAGCCCATGTTTAAAAATGATGAAAAACGAGGTTTAAAAAAAATTCTAAAATTCAAAAAACGATGGGCTATAACCCATGTTTAAAAAAAAAAAAAAAAAAATCCTCAAAAATGATGAAAAACGGCGTGTTATATTATGCCGTACGGTAGGGGCTATAGCCCATGTTTAAAAATGATGAAAAACGAGGTTAAAAAAAAATTCAAGATTTCAAAAAAACGATGGGCTATAACCCATGTTTTTTTTTATTTTGATTTTTTTTTAAATCCTCAAAAATGATGAAAAACGGCGTGTTATAGTATGCCGTACGGTAGGGGCTATAGCCCATGTTTAAAAATGATGAAAAACGAGGTTTAAAAAAATATCAAAATTTCAAAAAAACGATGGGTTATAACCCATGTTTTTTGAAATTTGAATTTTTTTTCAAATCCTCAAAAATGATGAAAAACGGCGTGTTATAGTATGCCGTACGGTAGGGGCTATAGCCCATGTTTAAAAATGATGAAAAACGAGGTTTAAAAAAATTTCAAAATTTCAAAAAAACGATGGGCTATAACCCATGTTTTTGAAATTCTGATTTTTTTTCAAATCCTCAAAAATGATGAAAAACGGCGTGTTATAGTATGCCGTACGGTAGGGGTTATAGCCCATGTTTAAAAATGATGAAAAACGAGGTTAAATTTTTTTTCAAAATTTCAAAAAAACGATGGGCTATAACCCATGTTTTTTGAAATTTTGATTTTTTTTTTTAAATCCTCAAAAATGATGAAAAACTGCATGTTATAGTATGCCGTACGGTAGGGGCTATAGCCCATGTTTAAAAATGATGAAAAACGAGGTTTAAAAAAAATTCAAAAATTCAAAAAACGATGGGCTATAACCCATGTTTTTTGAAATTTTGAATTTTTTTCAAATCCTCAAAAATGATGAAAAACGGCGTGCTATAGTATGCCGTACGTTAGGGGCTATAGCCCATGTTCAAAAATGATGAAAAATGAGGTTACTTATTTTTTCCAAAAAATAAAAAAACGATGGGCTATAACCCATGTTTTTTGAAATTTGAATTTTTTTTCAAATCCTCAAAAATGATGAAAAACGGCGTGTTATAGTATGCCGTACGGTAGGGGCTATAGCCCATGTTTAAAAATGATGAAAAACGAGGTTTAAAAAAATTTCAAAATTTCAAAAAAACGATGGGCTATAACCCATGTTTTTTGAAATTCTGATTTTTTTTCAAATCCTCAAAAATGATGAAAAACGGCGTGTTATAGTATGCCGTACGGTAGGGGTTATAGCCCATGTTTAAAAATGATGAAAAACGAGGTTTACTTTTTTTTCAAAATTTCAAAAAAACGATGGGCTATAACCCATGTTTTTTGAAATTTTGATTTTTTTTTTAAATCCTCAAAAATGATGAAAAACTGCGTGTTATAGTATGCCGTACGGTAGGGGCTATAGCCCATGTTTAAAAATGATGAAAAACGAGGTTTAAAAAAAATTCAAAAATTCAAAAAACGATGGGCTATAACCCATGTTTAAAAAAATAAAAATAAAAATCCTCAAAAATGATGAAAAACGGCGTGTTATAGTATGCCGTACGGTAGGGGCTATAGCCCATGTTTAAAAATGATGAAAAACGAGGTTAAAAAAAGATTCAAGATTTCAAAAAAACGATGGGCTATAACCCATGTTTTTTTTTATTTTGATTTTTTTTTAAATCCTCAAAAATGATGAAAAACGGCGTGTTATAGTATGCCGTACGGTAGGGGCTATAGCCCATGTTTAAAAATGATGAAAAACGAGGTTTAAAAAAATATCAAAATTTCAAAAAAACGATGGGTTATAACCCATGTTTTTTGAAATTTGAATTTTTTTTCAAATCCTCAAAAATGATGAAAAACGGCGTGTTATAGTCTGCCGTACGGTAGGGGCTATAGCCCATGTTTAAAAATGATGAAAAACGAGGTTTAAAAAAAATTCAAATTTAAAAAAAAACAATGGGCTATAACCCATGTTTTTGAAATTTTGATTTTTTTTCAAATCCTCAAAAATGATGAAAAACAGCGTGTTATAGTATGCCGTACGGTAGGGGCTATAGCCCATGTTTAAAAATGATGAAAAACGAGGTTTTAAAAAAAATCAAAATTTCAAAAAAACGATGGGCTATAACCCATGTTTTTTGATTATTATTTTTTTTTTCAAATCCTCAAAAATGATGAAAAACGGCGTGTTATAGTCTGCCGTACGGTAGGGGCTATAGCCCATGTTTAAAAATGATGAAAAACGAGGTTTAAATTCTTTTCAAAATTTCAAAAAAACGATGGGCTATAACCCATGTTTTTGAAATTCTGATTTTTTTTCAAATCCTCAAAAATGATGAAAAACGGCGTGTTATAGTATGCCGTACGGTAGGGGCTATAGCCCATGTTCAAAAATTATGAAAAACGAGGTTCATTTCTTTTTTCCAAAATTTCAAAATCCTCAAAAATGATGAAAAACGAGGATTTTTAAATCCTGTAATATAACTGTAGGGAGTACAAACACAGTAAGGAACCTGGGGGTTATCTATGAAAAGGCAACACAATGAGCAGAAAATAAACCATGGAAATACAACAAATTGAGCAGAGCACCGCAGGGACTTGAACCCCGTTCTGGAAAACCAGGAAGTACCACACCAGTGCCTTGGTTTTTGTTTTGTTGTAATTTACAGGTCCAACTTGAATAAAGCTAAAAACTCTAATAAAACTAAAAACTCTAATAAAACTAATAAAACTAAAAACAAACGGAAAGTCGAGAAAACGGAAAGTCGAGAAAACGGAAAATCGAGAAAATGGAAAATCGAGAAAACGGAAAATCGAGAAAACGGAAAGTCGAGAAATCGAGAAACGGAAAATCGAGAAAACGGAAAATCGGGAAAACGGAAAACGGAAAATAGAGAAAACGGAAAATCGAGAAACGGAAAATCGAGAAATCGAGAAAACAAACGGAAAATCGAAAATCGAGAAAACGGAAAATCGAGAAACGGAAAATCGAGAAATCTAGAAAACAAACGGAAAATCGAGAAAACGGAAAAACGAGAAAACGGAAAAACGAGAAAACGGAAAACGGAAAATCGAGAAAACGGAAAATCGAGAAAAAGGAAAACGGAAAATCGAGAAAACGGAAAATCGAGAAAACGGAAAACGGAAAATCGAGAAAACGGAAAATCGAGAAAACGGAAAATTGAGAAATCGTAGGCTAGTAGGCTAGGTTCATCTTACGGTGGACATGTTTGCCTGAAAAGGAATCTTTGAAATGTTTCATAGTTTTAGAAATATAGTGCTTTCAAATTTGAGACATTTAACATGGGGCTCAATGGCAGCTCTATAGGCACGTCAAAAGTCACTTTCACCTAGAAACTCCATTCACACTTTTTATTATTCAGCTTACAGCTTACTTCTCGATTTTCCGTTTTCTCGATTTTCGATTTTCTGTTTTCTCGATTTTCCGTTTTCCCGATTTTCCGTTTTCTCGATTTTCCGTTTTTCCGTTTTCTCGATTTTTAGTTTTCCGTTTTCTCGATTTTCAGTTTTCTCGATTTTCCGTTTTCCGTTTTTCCGTTTTCTCGATTTTCCGTTTTCCGTTTTTCCGTTTTCTCGATTTTCGAAATCGAGAAAACGGAAATCGAGAAAACGGAAAGTCGAGAAATCGAGAAAACAAACGGAAAATCGAGAAACGGAAAATCGAAAATCGAGAAAACGGAAAACGGAAAACGGAAAATCGAGAAAACGGAAAAACGAGAAAACGGAAAACGGAAAATCGAGAAAACGGAAAATCGAGAAAACGGAAAAACGAGAAAACGGAAAACGGAAAATCGAGAAAACGGAAAATCGAGAAAACGGAAAAACGAGAAAACGGAAAAACGAGAAAACGGAAAAACGAGAAAACGGAAAATCGAGAAAACGGAAAACGGAAAATCGAGAAAACGGAAAATCGAGAAAACGGAAAATCGAGAAAACGGAAAATTGAGAAATCGTAGGCTAGTAGGCTAGGTTCATCTTACGGTGGACATGTTTGCCTGAAAAGGAATCTTTGAAATGTTTCATAGCTTTAGAAATATAGTGCTTTCAAATTTGAGACATTTAACATGGGGCTCAATGGCAGCTCTATAGGCACGTCAAAAGTCACTTTCACCTAGAAACTCCATTCACACTTTTTATTATTCAGCTTACTGTGGAGACACATGCTGGAACTTTTTTATTTTGAAATGTTTTGTAGTTCATGAGTTATTTAACTTAAACGCCCAATGCATTCTCTATGGCAATAGCACAAACTTTGGCATGCTACTAGTCCTACATACTTACACCTAGCAATCCCATTCTAGCCTACTTAGGTTCATCTTACGATGGACATGATTGCCTGAAATGGAATCTTTGAAATGTTTTATAGTTTTAGAAATAGAGTGCTTTCAAATTTGAGAAATTCAGAATGGGGATCAATGGCCGATTTTGGCAAGTAAATATTTGAGTGGGGTGTGAACCCACAACCTCCAGATCATGCAGCCAGTGTGCTAAGTCACTGATCTACTTGGTACCTGCCACAATGCAGTCAGGGCTGTACCCATAGAGTAACAACATTGATACAAAAATGTAATACAAAAAATAAAATAACAGAAGATTTGTCTATTGTTTCTTTTGCTGTTGTTTATCTCTGGACGTTCGAATGTTTATGAACCACAATGGAAACAAGTCTCTGGCTCTTCTGTCGTTATCTATTCGGCCTTTTGAGAACAGCATGCACAGTGACTCACTGGGTACAGATCCTGCCTGGGAATCAGGAGGCTGCTGGTTCAAGTCCTGGCTCTGACATAGTGTCCCGAAAATATGACATACTAACTACAGTATGCCGTCTGAAACCATGGACTATAGTATGTCGTTTTTTCATGATTTTCATATTTTTTTCAAATCCTCCAAAATCACGAAAAACGACATGCTATAGTATGCCGTCCGAAACCAAATGGGGGCTCAATGGCAGATATTGGCACGTCAAAAAATCACTTTCACCTAGAAACTCATTCACACTTTTTATAATTCAGATTTTACTTTGAAATGTTTTGTAGTTTGAGTTATTTTACTTAAACGCCCAATGCATTCTCAATGGCAATAGCACAAACTTTGGCATGCTAGTACTAGTACAGTATATGGTGCTGACCAGTGGCAGTAAGACGCCCTGAGGGCGTCTGAAACAACAGAGCTTCTTAATACGGCACAGTTGAGAAGCAGGTGTTAAACTATTCATCTGGTGTCAGTGAGGTCAGATGCCAGAGTTGCTGGCCGGCTCCATATATATATACAGATCTAGTATGTCAAACCATGTATGGCTATCCAGGGTTTGATGGTCAGTGTCGTGATCTTCACACAGTATATGGAGATCCATGTGTTGTACCAACTTGATTCATTTGCAAGTGTGACTCGCGTCGCGGCAACCAGTATGATTAGTGCAGATCTGCTGGTTATCACAGCAGTCTGCTGTCAACGAGGTTGATGTGTGCACACGTCTCACTGGTATGTATGTGTGTGTGTGTGTGTGTGTGTGTGTGTGTGTGTGCGTGCGTCCAGATTACTCTCCAGTACATCTAACCCAGCTGCTAGAGAAGGCCGAAGTGATTTCCGGACGGCTGCTGCGTTTCTCCGTCTTCTACAGGAACCAGAACAAGGAGTACTTTGACCATGCCAGGTGGGCAGCCCACACACTTCATTTATAGCACCACAGCCAGAGAGGATTTAAGTTGTACTCTTATCCTTGTTTGAAACAATTTATGTATTTTCCGGTTGTGAATTGTTCATCAACTAATGACTCACTCAATCAATAAAAACAATCAATTGGGTAACTCATATTTGAAATTAATGTTTGATTTGATTGTTATATTTTGTTATGTTTACATTATCCGCCTCCATGCCTTCCACTTTGCCTTATGTTAGAACAAGCTAAAAACTGTAAAAAGTTCCAATGTTGCCCATTTCTCATACTGAAAACTTGATCTAGCCTATTATTGTATGGTAGCTAGGCACACTATTAGGCCTACTGTAGTATACTGCAAAGTTATAGGGCTGGGCAATATTCAGTATATTAATATTATAAGAGACTAGATATAAAAGTTTATATATAAAATTGATGTTTAATGACGTTTTAAAGGCTGCTGTTACAACCTTATATGGAGTCTAGAGGCTAAGGAGTAACACATAACTAAAAAGTAACAAACCAGAGTAAGCAAAAAAAGTGAACATTTATTAACAATCTTGAGGTTATGGTTACAGAAGTTGATAGAAAATGTCAATAGGGAAAGCATATATCATCGGGGAGGCCAAGGCCAAAACAACAAACAGAACTCCACCCTACCTGAAAACGGCACTCCAAACAAATGACAATCTATAAGCTCCCTAAGTAAACATAAAAAAGGAAAAAACAATGGATTAAATTAAAAGGCAGCACACCCCTACCAAGCTTCCCTTGTCTTTACTTTAAACAGTTACCTTATCAAGCACAGCCTACAGACTTGGAACACAGGATTGAAATGCTAGCTACAAACAAAGGGTTCAGGCACATGGAGGTGACGGATGGCTGATGAGATGAGGCCCAGGTGTGCCTCCAAACAAGCCACTCCTCCAATCTCCACTTGACTCCACCCTCCAAACACCATGAAGGCAGGCACAGAAATCACAAAAATCACTCAGGAGGGTTAACAAAGATTACATTATTTGTGGCCTTGTGATTTGAGGCCATATAGGGCCGTAACAGTTGCATTACAGTAAAATAATGTAATCTTCTGGACTTTAGCAGTTTAGCAGTTTTAAAATTGACCCAGAATGTAATTACATAGGATTTATTCATGATTATTTAACAAAATAATCAAAAAGTATTATCTAAATAAGTAAATATGTCCAGTCCTACAAAGTTGCAATGCTGAAGCTCAATTGAAATATCACAAAGTGTGTTATTAGACAGTTTGCATGAATCACTGCTTAGCACAGTTGGCTTGTTCATGATGGGATCATGGTGTGCTGCAGGTCCTTGACATTAGCAAACAACTCCAGTACTGTATGCATGTTTAATGGTTGAGTAGCATCTCATTCAGAGACAGCTGCCATAGTCAAGATGTGCTCTATACTAGTGATATGCTGTTGATTGAAGCCATGTTTATGCTCCGTAGTACGACGGTGTTGCTTGCTGAAACGAACAGATTTACAAGGAAAGCTACAGTACAAATATGCAGCACCTTATTGGCTTGGTGGTCTGTGTTGTGTCATGTGGACGGTCTACAGAACAATGCACAAAATCATGTCCATTGCAAGTTTAGGATTAGCTCCATAAATCCCAAACACATGGCACCTGCTGTTCTGTTGCCAACAGTAATCTGCTAGCAGGCCCAAAGTATTACTATACTATACATTCCACCACTCACAGGATGTCATGTATCCCGGACACAGTTAACTTTTAATTGATAGTGTTCCAGTAAGAACAGCGTGAAATTGAAATGCAGAGTGTGGAGTTTGATTAATTTTGTTCTTCTTCTTTTCCCCCCTTATTATCATTATTATTAATTATTACGTTACTGTAACAAACAAGGTCCCTGGGTCTTTTTTAGCTTTGGACCAAAACCTGGTGTAATTTCTCCAGACAATATCACACAATTCAAATACTGTATACTTAGAAAAAAAGCTCTTTAAGTCAGTGATGATTTCAGTTCAGATGTTCGAGAACAAGTGTCAGCGAGAGACATACAGTACAGTACAGTACAGTACAGTACAGTACAGTACAGTAGGAGAGGAGGGCATACTACACGGTATGTTAGGAGTCGCCGCTTATTTTTAGTGGTTTGCTTGAGTCATGTAGTGCATTTCCTTTTCTTGGTCCCTGCTGTACTACTCCGGTGGCATTACCCTCTCTCCCATCAGCATCCTGTCATGCTCTCTGGCTGCTTACTCCACCATGGAGCTTTCTTTTGTTAGAGGTGTATGAAGTCAGGCACACTTTGAGTTCTGACTTTCACTGCAGCTGCTTCAGGGCCTCGGGGCATAAAGAAGTACTTTGTAATGTATCTAAACATTGCAAGTCCAAGTGACAATACAGTGAATCTGAATCTGATCTATAGAAGAACATACCTCTGTCAAACAGCACACCCTTGTGGACAACACATTAACTGAAGGTCACATAGCCTCCACTACTGTGACCACTGACCATGGGTGGGAGCGCAGCAGAGTTAATTCCATAAGTCAGAACAATTAGAACTATAATGACTGCCTTTAAAGTGATCGCCTCCAGAGCACGCATATTGTTATCTATTCATTTGCAGCAGGGAGCTTTGTGAACACTGTTTTGTCTGTCTGAGAGTTTATTATAATAACAAAGGAATGTCGCGGTACGATTAATTACTGCTAGTTTACCTTGATGAAGCAGCCTAGACAAAGAGCGAAATCAAAGCAGAAAAGTAGATGCAGCTTAGGTGTAATTACTGTTTACAGGAGGCTAATGCCCCACGATAATGAATGTGTCTGACTCTCCACCCACCCCAGGGAGGTGCAGGGAAGTCGGATGCTGCCATCGGTGAAAGACAACAGCGGCAGCCATGGCTCGCCCATCAGTGGAAAACTAAAGGGCATCTTCTTCAGCTGCAACACAGAGTTCAACACGGGCAAGACGCCGCAGGACTCGCCGTATGGACGCCACCGCTTCGAGGTGCGCGCCGAGGTGCTCTTCAACCCCGACACGAACCTGTACTTCGGGGACTTCTATTGCATGTACACGGCATACCACTACGTCATCCTGGTGCTGGCGCCGCGCGGCTCGCCCGGGGACGACTTCTGCAAGCAGCGGCTGCCGCTGCTCGACATCGCCGACAACCGCTTCCTCACCTGCGAGCGGGACGAGACGGAGGGCGGCGACGGAGGCCTGGTGTTCCGCCACGCGCAGGACGTGAACCTGGAGGTGATCTTCACGGAGCCCTTGGACCTGGCTCTGGGCACGGTGGCGGAGATCAGCGGCCACCAGCTGATGAGCCTCTCCACCGTCAACGCCAAGAAGGACCCCAGCTGCAAGATCTGCAACATCAGCGTGGGACGCTGAGCGAGGTGTGGGAGCAGGAGGAGGAAGACGGGAGGACCTCTTTCTTGGATACACACACAGTTATAGTTACACTCACACAGGCTCAGACGGGAGCGGAACAACACCAAGTATCAGATTTGGCCGATTGCGCTCAAGGCAGTAAGACATCTGGACCATCAATCACCCCCCGACGAAAACTGTGGAGGAAAAACAAGAGGAAGGCGGACAAAACACATACACACAAACTCCATCCCATTTAGCAAGATTAACATAAAGAAACGTACCACGCGCCATCCGTCAAGAGACAATACACTGGGACCCGCAACATTTGTTGGTCAATCCATCCCTCCCCCCAAATGTCCATCGAGTCATGTCAACTCTGGCTATTTGACTGAACCCTTTAACTATACTAACCACATAAATGACCCCGTCTCTCCCTCCTTGCATGTGTTTGCTGTTTTAATTGAATTACCTGTTTCTTTTTCTTTCTTTTTTTGTATCTACTTTTTTTATTAGTCATCACTCAGTCTCAACGACCGTTGGCCTGTTTGGACTGATATTCTACCGCTGTCCATGTGGACAGACACTTGTGTTCTTTATAATTTGCTTGTCTGCCTTTCTGGGGAAAAAAATGTTCTGTTTGAAATTTTAGGGGCAGACCAAGATAGGTTTCTTTTTATCTCCTACTTGTGGCAGGGACTGCCTGGTACTACAATTTCCTAGGGCTGCAGCATCAAGTTCTTTCAGTCTTCTTTTACACCAAAGGTATAGAACGAACGAACACACACACACACACACAAAACCGTAGAGTCGTACAACTACTGTAGTAATGCAACAGCTTCTGAAAGTGTGTTCACCAATAGTGGAAACTATACACTAACCATTAGTAACCTTAAGCATGATGCAGTTCTGTGCAGCATGAATTTGAAAACTGTCAGTACCTCCACAATAGCTACCTGTCTTTAACACTTTTTTTTTGTATTCTTTTTTTGTTTTGACTTATTCTAGCTGATTGAAAGATTAAACAAAGTAGAACCATAAACTGTGTTTAGCAGAGTAAGTGTGAAAAAATATTTATTTTGTATCGATATATAATATATATATATATATATAAATATATGAACCAGAAGTGCACAATGTCAAACACTGAACATTGTCAAGAATGGCATTTAGGGGGAAAATGAATTGTACTCACAAAAACTATTTATGTACAAAGGACTGAGGGATTGGACTGCAGGAGACACTACTATGCCAACATTTGCAGTACAATGCCCCCCCCCCCCCCCCCCCCCCAAGTTAAAACATGTAACTTCAACTGTCACAATTCATATCAAGTATGAAATTCCTATTGCATATCATAGCACAATGTAAAACCTAAAAGCTAGTTGACATGCACAACCATTCTATGCGATTGTCTGACTGATTGTGTAACATTTAAGATGCTCTTGCCAAGATCGCACTTTACAAGAAAAGAAAATGCAGTGTTTCCACATGAACTCTGTACCATATTGTACAAAAGCAGTATTTTGGCAAGGGAAAAATGTGAAAGCAACAAAGTGCCATAAAATACACAAGCTTAGAAATTGCTAACATGTAACTAACAACATTTGGTTATTGGTATATTTTGTCATGTCGTGAGATGGACTAGTGTAGTGTGGACTACATGTGGTTTATAATAGCTTGTTATAAACATGTCATGTACAACAAGGGGTGTGTTTTAGGGACTATAATCTGCTGTTGAGAGCAGCAGCTCTTCTGGCATGTGTTGCCTGTGTTGCCATCGCTCCAGACACCAGAGAGAGTCAATGTCAATTAAAGTGCATCAACATAAGCATGGCATGAAACACAAGCTTCTGACAGGCCTGACGGTTTTGGTTTCTGGAAAGCATAAACGCCGTTTTCAAAATAAAAGTCCCACTGAGAGGGACTCTCAACCCGTCTTGGTTGAGTCCTGTTTACTGAGCAGGGCGTCCAGTAGACGGAGCTGTGCTTTGAGGTTCTTGTACTGGCAGTACTCCTCTGCCATTGGTCCACGGTCCTCCTTTTGACAAGGCCTTGAAGAAGAGGAAGTAAAAAAATAAATAAAGTGAGGCCAGAAGATAGAAGCTTTTTTTTTAATTTACTATAATTTCCAGACAAACTGCAGCAGATCCCATAACTGGTCAATAGCCCCTGTGTTGCCTTACTCAGATAGCTTTGTACAGTGTGTATTGTAATAAATACAAAAAACAAACAAACATTGTATTTTACTTTGGAGAACTGCTAACGTGTACAGTATGAAAATATATGTACAGTTCAGAGCAGCTATCTCCATATCTCTGTCTCTCTCTCCTGAGTACTTCTCTCTGTGTTGTGTTCTCGTTAAGTGAGTGTGCATCACGCTGTTGTCCCATTAACAATGGGACCTTTTGTTTTATCGTGGATGTTCTTTCCTTTCCATTTTACACAAAGGCATTGTTGAACTATGACAAACCAAATGTTCTGAATTTATTAAAAGACTAAATAAAATGCCAAAAAAACATAGAAGCGTTTGGGAGTGTCTGTGTCTTGTGTGTACAGGCCAGGGCTGGCCGGGTTAAATGAAACTCTGGAATGCTTACCGGCCAGTAAGAGTGTAGAAATGCTCCTCAAACTCTCTGAGCACCTGGTGCAGCCGGCGCTTTTCCAGCCTGGTCGTCCTGAGGTGATCCAGTAATTCAGACCTACGGTACGACAGAGTAAGAGGAATATTCAAAGACACACATGCTTCATCTTTGGTGCATAGCCAAAAATGCTAATAGAAAGAATCAAACTCCAAATATTTATTCACACCAGCAACCTTGCTCCTGCTGTGAATAAAGATTTGGAGCGTTTTTAAATGAGTTGAGTTGTCGTGCCTCCTGGTTTTTCCACAGTAAGAGCCGAGGCATTACTGCTGACCTTTTCAAAAGCACACCATAGTTAGTTTGGTTTTTGAGGAAGGATTCATTTCAGTCTGGTATGAAAATCAACTTGCAGAGACTTGAAACCTGTTGTCAAAGATATCGTGCTCGTGCTCGAATGCATTCTAAGGTGTGGATTGTTTTGAAAATATACAGAAATAGCCCCTGGAGAAAAGATTGATTTAGGAAGACCATGATGTTGACATGATACTGACCATGATGTTGACATGATACTGACCATGATGTTGACATGATACTGACCATGATGTTGACAAGATACTGACCATGATGTTGACATGATACTGACCATGATGTTGACATGATACTGACCATGATGTTGACATGATACTGACCATGATGTTGACAAGATACTGACCATGATGTTGACATGATACTGACCATGATGTTGACATGATAATGACATGACACGGACATGATACTGACCATGATGTTGACATGATACTGATCATGATGTTGACATGATACTGACCATGATGCTGACATGATACTGATCATGATGTTGACATGATACTGACATGATACTGACCATGATACTGACCATGATGCTGACATGATACTGATCATGATGTTGACATGATACTGACCATGATGCTGACATGACACGGACATGATACTGACCATGATGCTGACCATGACTGCCCATGATACTGACATGACAGTGATAACACTGACCATCACTGAACATGACTGACATGATACTGACATGATAACTGACCACGAAACTGATGTTGTACGACATATTAAGAGTAAAATGAATCAGGCTTAACACGGTAGTCAAGTTATTGGAATGCATGCCACACCTGGAGGCTGCATGTAGTGTTGCCACAGCCACAACATGAGGCTGGAGACCTTTGACCTCCTCCAGTGGGGACACCAGTGGTGTGTTCGACACCTCATGGAAAGGCAGATGAAGAGATTCGTCAGACGACAAACACTTGGTAGGCACGGATGTGTGTGGCTGGTGTCTGGGGCTCCGCTGTCTCACACAGTCTTCATCCGAGCCCTCCTCTTCCTCCTGAAACAGACGCACGCCATATTAACCCATTAAAACCGAGAAATCATCTGTCGTTTTAGTTAAAGGAGCATTCAGTGATTTGGGTGATTTGGAAAAAAACTTGGTCCGCCCCGGTAACAAGATGTGCACATGCACACACTACAGTGGGGGAACACGCAACAGGCCAACAGCACGCACACCAAGGCCCGCCCCTGCTCGATCATGATTGGCGGAAGCCCCCTCTCTATCCTGATTGGATGAAGACTGGGCCACCTATAGCCAGGCAAAAATGAAACCTATGTTTTTTTCACCCCAGGGGTGAACTGGGGCCAGGGAGGCACTCTTTATATGGTCAGCACAATCTATAGTAGGGAGGATTATCACAACAAAACAAAAAAAGAAGTGATATTTGAAGTGAAATCACTGAATATACCTTTAATATAGCGTCACAATCATTTTAACCACTTTAACCATATTTTATACTTTGTGTTAACATTTTTGAGCGGTGCCTAACCGCTCCAATGACTAGCTACAGAATGAGAATACAAGTGTGCATATATCAAGATTTTATCTTGGCGTTCGGCTCTGCTATATTTGTCCCTGCTCAGCATAATTAAACAACCATCATTAATCATAAAGAGCTGGGAGATAGATATATACATAACACCCCCCCCCCCTCCCCCCATGGGGAACAGGAATACCAGAGCCCACCAGTGGCGTTGGTTGGCAGGGGGTGCATAACAACACCAGGAACTCATATGCAGAGGAAGGAACATAGGAAGAATCCAGTCTTAGGTGAGCTTAAATACCCCGCCCAATTGGTCAGCCGATGTGGGTCTTTATTGCAGAACACTGAATGGGCCCCTCGAGTATATCTGACTGAACTAACTCCGCAAGCTACGTATCATATATCCAATGTCAAACCCATCTACAAAAATAGAGTGATATGAAATTCTTCATTGATACCCGGGTATTGAGTTGCTCTTCTCAATATCAAATTTGGCTTCATTGCAAATGTCTGTAATGGGGACAACTGGACTGAAAATAGAAGAAAATAGGTGTGCTACGACGCCTCAATTTCCCCACAGGGCTCAATAAAGGTCTATCTTACCTTATTATAAGAGAGAGAACTCTCTCACACAGGAAGATTTAGTCTATCCCATACTTTTGAAATGAGTGTATCACAATTCGCAACGCAAACTGCTAGACCAATCAGCATCATATGTCTTACTCACTATCGTGGTGATGACTGGCGTAGTTGTGGAAGCTAGCAGCAACAGCTGTTTGAGAAGACGGTAACGATCATACAGAGGCTTCATAAGTGTCCGCTCCTGTCTGGTGCTCTGTACACCCATGCATGCGCGCACACACACACACACACACACACACACACACACACACACACACACACACACACACACACACACACACACACACACACACACACACACACACACACACACACACACACACACACACACACACACACACGCACACACACACACACACACACACACACACACACACACACACACACACACACACAAAGAAACCACTTAGTTAAGACTAGTAGAGAATGGACAAAACAATCCTGCTCAACACATGAAGCCAAGTAAGCTATGACAGACAGATACACAGACAGACAGGTCTGTCAGGTAAAGACAATGACCCAGGTCTTACCGGTCGGCCATGCACACTCTCAAAGTAGAGCAAACACTTCTGCAGGCTGGTCTTCTCCAGAGCCATCTGTGAGTGGGACATCTCCTGGAGATGAGAGCACACAGAGCTTCACTGAGAGAAAGGCAGCCACGTTATGATTTCGAAGACATTTTGTTGTATCTGGTCTCGGGTCTCGATGATTTGACTACCTTGATGTTATCTGGCAGGCCGAGCTCTTGCCGTCTGTCTCGCAGCCTGTTGCTCAGCATGAGGACTGTATCCTCCAGGCTGGGCCTGCTGTTCATGCTCATGTGCTGTGGCTCTGTGGCGCTCAGTGGAGCCCCCTGGTGGTCTCCACAGGGGTTGAAGGAGCCCCTGTGCTCCCTCAGTGCGCTTTCTGTAGACCGTCTTATCTTCATGTCTGCAGGGGAAGAGAGACACGCGGAACTGGGAATCACGCTTCTGGTGTAAGAACATCATGATATATCCTCACGTGATACTAAGGAGGTTCTTTGGGGCAAATTCATACATAAAAAGACTACTTAATCACACAAGTCGAGCGACGCCTTTTTCAGTTTAAAATATGCGTATTATAATAATATATTTTTGTTGAGAGACATAAATGGTCAAGTTTTAAATAAGCCTTATAGAATCACACGAGTCAAGAGGTTTGTTTTCCTGGTCATATTTGAGCATATACAGAAATATTTGTGTTGTTCTTTTAAGAATATGCTTTACAGTAAACACTCATAATTGTTTTTGACCATGAATAAGTAAATATGCTGCTATTATTAACCACAGTGTTAACCCTGGCGTCCCTCCCTATTTTGGGGCATGCCATTATTGGCGCAAATTCTCAAAAAATGCTTAGACCTATATGCTGTAAGTGTACTAAAAATAGCTCAATCAGCTATTTCTGTTGTACAAAAGACGGCAATACTGGTTTGAGTGTCTGTGTGTGACTGTGTGTGTGACTGTGTGTGTGTGTGTGTGTGTGTGTGTGTGTGTGTGTGTGTGTGTGCGTGCGTGCGTGTCTGACTGACCTTTGAGATGCTTCCGGCTCTTGCTGAGCTCTTTCATGAGTCTGGCCACCTCTGGATGAGCCGTCTTATCATTATGTGCCGGCTAGTGATGACAAACAAACAACGTTTATTACCAGGTGTAGGTCATTACATCACTGCTACAAACCACCCTCTGCACCGAGTGCAGGCATTACACAATCTTGTCGACCACAATATTTCCTGCTGCATTAACCCATTTAGACCTGCAGTCTATGTTGTTTTACTATGTTGTTACTTTAAATCTGCTCTGAGGTAGGCCGGGGCGCAAACGCGTACTGTACGCGTTCCCAATAAATGAGAATGTATATCTGAGCCAGTCTTGCATCCTTTATTTTGGAGTGCTGCTGTTTCCACTTTGGCGGTATATGATTTAACCCATTCTGAACGGGCACCCATTTTGGTGTCAGCATCATGTTATGCTTTAGCTATTTAAAAATAGCAGATCTACAAGCTCATATCGCGCCACCGAGTGGCGCGATACGAGCTTGTAGGTCTGCTATTTTTTGAAAAATCGAAGAACGACTGACATTTTTAGAATCTGATCTCAGATCAGAATGGGTTAATCAGACCAGTGTGTGTCCGGCGGAAAACTCGTATGAATCTGATCTCAGGTCAGAATGGGTTAAGTTATATTTATAGCTGAGCACCCACTGCCTTGACCAGGGGGGTTCTCAACGTTTTTGGCTGGGGACCCCCGAAATGCTTTGGCCATGTCTCGCCAGAGACATACAGTAGACTAAAAAGAGGAAGCGCACCTGCTTTTCTTTCTTACATATATATAGCAACATTGTTATAATTTATTTATTGGAATCAAAAAAATATGTTTTCCCGGAAAAAATCTGTATTTCACTGTACTGCTAATAAAATGTGTGATGTCTGTGATGTCTCTGATAATCCACTAGAGGGAGTGTTTGTCTTTTGGGTGATCTCCATCAAGCATCAGCAGCACAGCAACAGTAATCAGAATCAGTGTGAGATGAATCAGCCAAATGGCCCTCACACAAATATGCATGCATATGAATTATCTGCAGACATAACAAGCGTTGTCTTTAGTTATCGCCAATCATGCTAAATGGAAGATTCCATGTAATTTAGATAAGATGTGGAAAAACTGGGATTATCACTAAATTATAGGGGAATGAATAATGTAAGTGAGTATCCAACATCTATCACGATGCATGGATCGGTACGATAACGTTTCCAGCCATGGTGAGACTACATGCGGTTATCAGGTGCTGTTCGACAGATTTGAGAGAACACAGTGTATGAGAGTGGTATCATCAGAAACGTCAATGGATCAAATTCAAGTCATGTACGCAGGTCAACTGTCAGCTGTTTTTGAAAATAGGGGCGCAACAACTCACGATGTATCACGAGATTGTAGATCAGCTATTTTTCGAATAGCCAAAACATAAGTGATTGAAATTAAATGACCCCCCTCAAGAACCCTACGGGAAAGGGGGGGGTCTACGGATCCCACTTGGAGAACCAGTGACACACCATGGGTGAGGGCTCTCTCACCCTGTAGTGCCTCTCCTGCTCGAAGCACTCCTCAAAGAGCCTGATCCTCTTCCTCACGCTGTGGATGTGTCTGTTGAGCACGGAGACGGACACTCTGGCTCCCTCCTGAGGCCCTGTAGGCACAGCACACCGAGCCCTGGGACCAGGAGGAACACAACAGCAGCGGTGTAGTGTTGATGTTGACAGCACATTTTAAATGTAGTTTTAGTCATACAAAACACAAATACAACAACTGTAGTTCGGTAGACTCGGTGCGATTGGGGGTTGAAGTTGCATCATTGTTGCATTTTTTTATTCGGTTGGTGTTCACACTGCGCTTTGTCAACCGCAGCAAGGAACGTTATCAATGGGTTAAATTCATAAACTAGAAAGTTAAATCTAGTGTTAAATTAAAAGTATACGTCGAGTAATAGTTGGGATATAAAGTGAGGGTAAGGTTGATGCAGGGTGTGTGTGCAATAGCAAGAACTTTACCAACGTGTTTTGAAAAGTATCGGCTAAGCCTACATACATAAATAAACCTGGTAGGTTAGCCTACTGTCTACACAAACAAATCTATCACTTTTATCTGACTCCAGATCAGCGGAGCCGTCAGTATTCCCGGTCCAGGTCTGTAAATCCTGTGCACTGTAGTGTTTAACCGATCGTGTGTCCATATCGATATATCTATCTCCTTAAGCTGCGAAATAGCCTAATGCCTTCTCCTTCCTCATCATGTGCCAAATACTGTACCAACTTCTTCATGCCACAATAGCATCTTCTTTGGTTCATCCCCTATATTATTTGATGCAATTGCATTCACACCTGCGGTGATTCGCCCTCTGGGGCGCTTGGAAGCGAAGTGAAACCCCCATTTTGTGAATTAAAATGTGTTTGTTTGATCCGCACCAGAATTCGAATAAGCCTTCACACCTGTCCAAGCGAAGCACACTTTCTGACAATATGCACTAGGATTTGTTGACGAAATTGTCAATAAATTATATTTAGCCTTAGTTTTAGTCATCATAGCTTAGTTTTTGAGTGGTGCAACCACTCCAAGGAACAGCAATGTCCGTGTTCACCTATGTGTCCGTGCGACGTTAATGAGCACGAGTATGAAGTACCAGTAGGGGCGCTGTTGTGCCAGAAACAGAGAGAGAGAGTGAGAGGGAGAGGGGGGGGGGGAGTTGCACCACTCAGTTCACACGGGTCACGGGGTGTGATTTTTATTTTATACTTTGGCTATTCGAAAATAGCAGATATACAAGCCAATTGCCTGTCATTGGGTCAAGAGTTGGGTCAATGCAGCAGAGCTTATGCTTCACTATGTTGGATTGAAGTGAAGTTGGAAAGAGTGCTGGCAGTTTGGCACTGGGTGCTGATCACACCTAGCCTGGTTAATAAACCAGACTAATATCGCACGGACCGCGGGATATTAGTCTGGGGAGGCTCAGCTTGGATTTCATTTCCAGGGGGCGGGTTGAAACATTTTCTCTTTGACGCAATTGGTCAGAGCTACTGTCAGTCAAAGGTCTCAAGCATTGAAAGTCACTGTACCAAAGCCGCCCCATTTCTCTGGTGTAGGAAATGGGCGTACAATTGAGCCTCTCCAGACCGTAATCCGCCGGCAGGCAATTTATTTTTGCCAACGGCTGATTCGGTCTGGTTTATTAACCAGGCTAGATCACACCCACCAGAAGATGAAGACACCATGTTATTCCTGGTCATTGAAATGTTTTAGTTAAACGGACCCCCTTTCCTTACCAAGACCAGCGGTGGCCAAAGCAGCCCCCTAAGATAAGGAAGAAACCCCGTCACCGTGACCAACCTAAGAAGTGAATCCGATAGCGGACCCACGGGGGGAATGTTGTCACGGAAACGGTTAGTTTAGTTTAGGCTCAAGAAGCAAGCAGAGAGACCAGAAGAGATTACCTCCAGTGTTCCAGATACTCAGAAGCGCCATATCTAAGACTCGGGACTAACTAAGTGTAACAGTGTCAGGGGAAGACCGACGAAGTGTGCCAGTTCAGTGAGGAGAAGATCAATATAAATATACATAATCATAATATACATAATCATAATAATACATAAGCACCATAAAAATGGGTACCCGCATCTATACCGCGATATGTTCAGAAAGTGTTTATTGTGTTTAAGGCTTATTCGAATTCTGGTGCGGATCAAACAAACACATTTTAATTCACAAAATGGGGGCTCCACCCCACCAGAGACGATATCGAGCAAATCGTGTCTACAGTGCCGACTATGTTAATCACTATGGTTGTGACAATGTTAAAGGTATATTCAGTGATTTCACTTAATTCAAATATCACTTATTCTTTTGTTTTGTTGTGATAATCCTCCCTACTATAGAGTGTGCTGGCCATATAAGGAGTTCCTCCCTGTCCCCAGTTAACCCCTGGGGGTCAAAAAACCTTAGGTTTCGTTTTTGACTCTCTATCCTGATTGGACGAAAGGCTGGGTCCCACAGCCAAAAACGAAACCTAAGGTTTTTTGAGTGAAATCACTGAATATACCTTTAAGGACTATGGTGCTGACTATGTTAATGACTATGGACCGGTTCTGACCAGGTGACTACTGTCATGTGGTCTTACATCCTGATGTGCGGTGAGCAGCAAGGCGGGGAGGGGGCGGCGTCAGGGTCCAGGTGGTACCGTTGGCTGTGGCTGAGGCTGGGGCAGCGGGGCGACAGGACGGGGCAGTCAGCCATGGAGATGTGCAGCAAGAGGGGGCTGTTGTAAGGGCCGGGGCTGGAGCCGGGACTGGAGCCGGAGTTAGGGCTGGAGCCGGAGTTAGGGCTGGGTCCAGTTACAGTGCCTGGTGGGCTATCCTGAGTCTTGGCTCCTGCATTCCCATCCAACTGAGACACAGCAGTCTGCCTCACTGGAGTGGACGCTGATGGATATAGATAAATGGAGAATGAACGAGAGAGAGATGGTTTTTTTTGTTTTTTGCTGCTTTCGCCTTCATATATATATATATATATATATTTCTTTATAGATGGACAGACATTAGGCTGACAGGAAATGGGGGAGAGAGATGGGGGAGTGACATGCAGTAAAGCCCGCCGGGATTGGGAGTCGAACCGGCGGCACACTGCCAGACTCGGACTACCGGCCAAGGTGCCTGGACCACTGAGCCACGGCCCAGGCAGAAAGAGAGATGGTTTATTATGCAATAAATCATTGCGATCATAACAATTATATCTTGGAGTTACTTATATTTAAAAGGTGTAACTGAATTTGATTGATCTCTTTGATCAATCAAATTCAGGAGGGAAGGAACATGGGAGAAGAAAAAAAGAGTGATGGATAAAGGTGAGAAAAACATATATAAAGGTAAGAGGAACATATATAAAATACATACTGTACAATGACAAATACATTAACAGAATTACTAAAAACTATTCTTGACAAGAAGTTGGTGGTTAAGTCAACATTGTTAGAGTGAATTGGATGGTTTGTGTTTGTGGTTAATGAAGAGGACTGCTGAAACTGTTCTTAAAGGGATAGTTCACCATTTTTTAACTTAAGTTGTATGAAATACTTGCCATGGTTGCAAATGTATTAATAGATTGCCCGAGTGCCCGAGTCCCGTAGTGGGAGTTTTGGTGAAATATTAAGTAGTTGCGGTCATTTTGTGGGGGGCACAGTGGGCCACGGATTCAAATTAAATAAGTTCACAAAACTAGCGTCATTTGTATTGTTGACCTATTTCTACCATAGTGCAACTTTCGTTCAATTTGGACGCCTCTATCACACGGAACTATGTGTTTTGTGTCCATATCACTACGTCCAAAAAATAGTTCCATGTGATAGAGGGGTCAAAGTTGAACGAAAGTTGCGCTAATATTTTAGAAATAGGTCAACAATACAAATGACGCTAGTTTTGTGGCTGCCATACATGAGTGTTGTAGGCTCAATATGTAAGTTTGTCACCTCCCCCTTCTCATTCAATAGATCCCGTGATCTTTTGTGGCCAGATGCAATTGTATAGTAAATACAAAAATAAATCACAAAAGAAATACATATCTAGCCCCATGTTCGAATGCCCCCGCCCCCTGTAAAAAATAACTAAAATCGCTAAAACGAAACTGAATAGAGATGAAGTACTTTGGAAGACAATACTAGCCTTTTGCAGAGCCATATCGTACAAATAAAAGAAGCAAGGAGGTAAGAAGCTTAATGGTCTTTCTCCTACCAGGGCCAGGCGGCGGTAAGTTGACTGTATCCTGGCCCTGCTGTGGAGGTGCAGGTGGAGAGTAGGTGAGCAGGGACGGGGACAGAGGCAGGCTCAGGTCTCCAGCGAGCAGAGGCTGCCTTTGGGCGGGTTGCTGTTCCACGTCCTGGAGGTCAGCTGGTGGCGGTGGAGAGTCCAGTTCAGCCTCCAGGGCCTGCAACTTGAGGGAGGGGCTCTGGAAACAGAAGCAAAACATGGCTTCAGGATCAGCCGTCACAACAAGAGGTCGGAGAGAGTTGTTGTGCTTCGCTGGGAGGGCTGTGGGGTCGTCGATGTCTCGCGTTTTGCTGATTAAATCCTGCAGGGAACTTTGGCAGTTCTTGGACTGCGAGGAGACACGGTGGGTGAGGTGAGCAATTGCGTCTTTTGGGGGAGATAGTGTCAAGAGGGGGTAGAAGTTCTCAGCAAAGTTTCCCCATTCGCAAAGAGATGCAAATACTTCAGCATACAAATCTGTCAATCAGTTACAGCAGACATCGCAAAAGGTCTTCATAACCGTAGGGTAGGGCCTACAGTAAATGCAAAGTTGACCCTACCCCCACAAATCAGTCTCAGAGGAGCAGCTCTACTTTCTGCTCTAGGTCCAGTTTAGGTCTCCTTGGGATCAGCGCCCAGTAAAGCGCACCAGTTGGTCAACCACCCAGTCAAGAATCCATTATTCCTTTTATCAGACTGACCCGGTCAGATTCCAATCGTGTCAGCAGTCCTGATTCCACAGCAGTTTCCATGCTGCTGTGCCCATTCCCATTCCCAGAGTGTGTCTGTGTCTGTGTGAGTGTGTCTATCTTGAGAGAATTCCAACATCCGTCACGGTTTCCCCTCTTGTTCAGAGAGGCATTCCCAGCGATGCGGCTCTGCATGAATTATTCATCACACGCAGAAGGCGGCGGTGGGAACGCCGCTCACGACAGCATGCGTAAGGGAGGGTGTGTTTGAGAGAGAGAGCATGGCCATTGGAGGGAGAGAGGGAGGGTGGGAGACAGACATGTGACGAGCTGAGCCGTTTCCATGGTAACGTCGTCTGTTAGAGCAGTGATTCTCAACCTATTGAATTTCATGGAATTCGTGGGACCCCAAAGAGATAAAAAAAATTCACTGTACAATGTGTTGGAACCAAATGGACCCGATGTTGAGCATGTTAGAGAGGTAAGTGGCAGGCAGGAAGGAAGCCTTTGTGCGTGTCTGTCTGTCTGTCTGCGACGCAGGGTCATCTAGAAATGACGTAGGTAATGTTTTGCTGCAGACACAAGGCTCTGTGTATGAAAATGAAAATAATTGTTGAATTACGTTGGAAAAAATGTAAGAATTGTGGTGGTAGTTTGGATCTAGTCAAGTGCATCGACATCATCCTCATCTCCATGATCACCATCAAGTGGCTGCAGCTGACACTTGCAACCACCGGCCGTTCCTTCATTCACAAATAAAGCACAGCTCTTGTGCGTCTTGTGCGAGGAAGGAGGAGGGGTGCGAAGGAGGGAGGCTGCTGCCATTGAAAGAATATGCTCCGGCACGCACGCACTCACACTCACACTCGTGCCTCCACAACTGTAGTGTCTATCTGCGGAACAGCAATCTCCTCCTCTTCTCCCCTGTGAAATGAAGTCCATCTGTGATTGTGATTTTTTGTTTTTTCCAGGTTGGCCTGATAACGTCTAGGTCTTTGTGTGTCAGGCCTTAATGTCCCCACTCAGTATCAGAATCATTAGCGGAATATAACCATATACAGCACAGCAGTATCTAATTGAACTTGATTTGCAACATACTGTACAGATGAGATGAGCAGCTGACCTGGATTGATGATGGTTGTCGAAACTTGTTTTACACTCAATATCACATGAGCGTTAAACACTCTTTCCAATTAAACACTGTTCTTTGTCTGTCCTATCAGCCCATCTTGTGACTCACTTCTGGCTTCCTGCCCGGTAGAAGCAGGGATCATAATGGGCATTCGATTTTAAAAGCGTTCCAGCCTGAAACTGTTGAATCTCAGAGCTACTTTGATAACATAGATAGACTGAAGACAGAGAAAGTCAAGTTACCTTAGAGAATGTCGTTTTGACACTCTGCTTCCACGTATGATTCAGCAGGCTGAAAGACAAATGGCACATTAATGATTAGTCAACCTCACTTTACTGACTTAATTAGAAAATATGCAACTAATCCAATCGAATACAATAATTCAAGGCATGCAAAATTAAAGACTTGTTTATTTTTCATGATGCCGTGGGAAGCCAGAAACCCTGTGTCCTCTTTGGCACCATCACAAACATTATCCCATTAATATTTTTCAGTGACTACTTTTCAAGGGTTAGTGATACTCACAGGCACTACACCAGAGGGAGCCCTACTGATTTCCTTTCCTTTTTCACAACAATATGGGAAAAACATCATTCCTATACTCAGCAGCAGTTCAGTGGAATGGCTTGCCTTCCAGCCTCAAGGTGATCAGTTCCCTTAGAAACTTTAAATCCACATTAAAAAGATGTCCTAATTTTTATTTTAGTATACTGACTTTTATAGTGTAGAATAGATAAATAGCACAAATGAAAAAAAAAGAAAATAAATCCAGTTTTATTGGTCAGTTTTTACGAATTTGTCCTGTTTTTTGTTTTATGTTTGTTTTTTGCCTCCTTTGCCACCTGGTTGAAATCATCCTCTGTGTGGAAGCCATGCTGGCTCTGTAGCTGGCACGCTGCACGTGAGGTCCCCTGGCTAGCAAGTGAGTTATTTGAACTGGAATGAAAGCCGTGGCTGTAGGCAGATCCGCTAACCTAGTTCTAACTAATAACTGAGAATTGCTACTATACATAGTTTGCAGAGATTTGTACTGTTACAGTATGTGTTCATATGATATATGTAATATTAAGTTATTATGTTATGTTTTGCGGACCCCAGGAAGAGTACATACTGTAGCTGCTACCTTACCTTACTGTACTTCTGTTATGGACACCTGCACTCAGATCTCAAAAAGGAGAACATGCTTGGACTAAAGGTGCTTGGCTGACATTAGGGAAGTAACAATACACCAAAGAAAAGCAGAAAGATGACCTTAAATTCCCAACATCTTCTTACACATGAAGCTCCTACTGTATGTGTTTGATTTACTCTAACCCAAATGGACCCTTATGGGATTAAGTACCTGTATTTGGTACCATGCTGTATACTCTCTCAGAGTAGACACTGTGCACACTCTTAAGTGTTAAATTAACATTCAGGCCACCTCTCTATGTGATGGCACTGGCTCTGGACTCGGTTCTGCCGCTCCTCCTCTGCTGTGCTGCTGGGGTCAGAGGTCGATGTGTGCTGCACCCTGGATGCTGTACCCTGGAAAAATTCAAAACATTGGAGTAAGTAAGTACAATTCGCCAGTCTCTCCAGATTTCAGAAAACATGTTTATTAGGAAACGCCAGAGTTTTGAGACATGTGATCTGTGCAGAATACACTTCCGCACGTATATAGTATTGTAGTTAGTATTAGTATTGTTAACTATACTCATGTAGTACAGTACAGTAGTTTCAACTTGCAACAGTAAGGACATCTCTCTGCTGATTGCATGTGACACCATGTGACGCAGAACATTTGACGCTGAATAGTTGCCACGCATCTGTGAAACAGAGACAGAGGCAGAGGAAGAGACACAGAAATAACGAGTCAAGGATGAGAGGAGAGAAGACAGGGATGCTTACCACAACGTCACAGTCATGGCTGATGGATGTGTCAGGAGGCTCTCTCTCCTTTGTCACTGAGACCAACGTCAGCGTCGCTGCCCTGCTTCACAGAAAGAAACACTCGTTTATACTGAAGGCACACCATAAACTATGTAGACAACTGTAGACAAGCGCGCACGTGTGCACACAGGTTAACAGATGTTTACTGTTGTTTGATCTGCGGTCTCAGTACTCTTCCCTACTGCATTTAATAACCACTATGGCAATAAGAGTATAACAAACAAGTATAACGTATACAGTATGAAAAATGCACATATGTTTTACTTATTCAAATGTGTCGGCAATACCGTTGCACATGACATTCACCCTCATCAATCATACTGAGCTGAAGTGAAGTGTATGTGAAGTGACAGGGAGGCTCACAGTCCAGTGGTGCAGTCCATCTCCATGTGAACCTCCTGGTTGTCCTGGAGTGGTCCGTTCACCGCTGCTCCTGGATCAGTGGGCTGTGTCCCCTCACCACCACCCCTCTCCTCCAGATGGTCTAGCACCGCTGCTCCTGGATCAGTGGGCTGTGTCCCCTCACCACCACCCCTCTCCTCCAGATGGTCTAGCACTGCTGCTCCTGGATCAGTGGGCTGTGTCCCCTCACCACCACCCCTCTCCTCTAGCTGGTCTAGCACCTGGCCCTGAGCGCTGGTGCTGACATCGCAGATGCCGTCACAGTCCACCTTCAGACTTGCTGGGAGGAAGGGGGAGGGAGAGAGACAGAGAAGCAGAGAGGAGAGAGGAGAGAGGAGAGAGGAGAGAGGAGAGAGAGAGAGAGAGAGAGACTTATTTAAAATTCACGATGGCGGATATGTTGGCCTGGCTCAAGTCAATGGCCCGGTTTCCCAAAGGACACATGGTGTAAGAGGTATGGCGTAGCATAGCTCTCAGGCCGCACACAGAAGCCTGTGAACATAGACATTCCGTGCATAGATGTGCCACGCAATGGTAGGCCTCAGGCCTGGTATGGTAGGCCTCAGGTCTACCATTATATATATCATCAGTGGCAGGGTGAACTGCAACAGTCAACCAGGGTTCTATACTAGATCCTCTAGTATTTCCCTACAACACCAAATCTCTTTTGGCGAAAATAGCTACAAGTTAGCATGTACATCTGTTATTATTGCCAAATGTTCCGCCCCCAGAATACGGATGCTAGGACTCAACTGCTCAGGTGGTTAACAGCTCAAGAAGGTACATTTCTGGTGTGGATCTTAGGCTCCCAAACGGTTTCCCCACCAGAATTGTTTCACTTACGCCTGAAGGAAGGCCGCTCCGCTGTTGGTGTCGTGTGTGCTGAAACAGAACAGGCAGGAAAGCATCCCTTTGCCACAAACACTTGAAACTACACCAATCCTGTCGTTCAAACTAGACACAGTACATGTGATACGTGAGGCGGGCAGAGGCAACCTGCATCGAGCGCTGTCACTGCAACGCCATGGCCAAGTGGAGAGACACCCAGAGGAAGAGCTTGCACTCTACACACTACAATAAACACACACACACACACACACACACACACACCGCTTAGCATGTACACTTTGTACAGCATCAGTTGGTCATGTTGAGGGTCAGCCAATGGCAGCTCAGTAATGCAGGTGGATGTAGGTCATTGAAGAGAAGAGAGCTCTCCTCCCTCTTTCACACACACGCGCGCACGCGTGCATATTTGTATGTGTGTGTGCATGCACGCGTACTGTACTGTATCTGGCTTCCATTATAATTTATAATGTTGCCACCAGTAACATTAACCTCCTGAATAATGCCAATGAGCGTTGCGCCTGTCACAGACATGCACAGAGCAGGTTCTGTCAGGGTACTAAGTGCAGTTGTTGGTGGCCGTCCATTGGGTCACCTCAATTCCACGTCCACTCCTCCAATCTCCACAATAAATAGGTTAGACAACTTCACAGAGAACCTCTACCACACACACACACACACACACACACACACACACACACACAACCGTAACACGCACATGCCACAGACAGCAACAGTATTAATCAAAGAATGCAAGTGAATGCAGAGTCACATGTCCTCAGAAGCAACAAATATAGAAGCACACTGCTCTAGATGCATCCCCAGCACTTGGCAACCTGCAATGGCAATGGCAAAAACAGCCTTTATTCATCTTTGTCCTTCGCTTTGTTTTTTCCCACGCACTAGCTTCACATGTTTTAAGCGGGAAAAGTTCCCACAGAGCAGATGGCCGCTAATTTGCAGTCTGTCGAGTGTCTAGGGGTCCAATTTGCCATTGTTCCACTTTACAGTTCTTTCCAGCATTGGCAGTTGAGATTATTTTTAACAACTACTTTTGTATAGATAGAAAGAGAGAGAGAGAGAGAGAGAGAGAGAGAGAGAGAGAGAGAGGCAGCAAAGGGAGATAATATTCCTGTGTTGACTGCAGAGGGTCAGCAATGCATCAATTCATTGCCTCCTGTTGGTGGGTGCTAATATGCTCAGTAGCAACGTCACCTCTCCCTGAATTGAAGTACTGATGACTGACTGACGGCATGTAGCTTATTTAAAAAATAAGTTTGGAATTACCACTGAAACATTCACACAGTATATTACATTTATGAGTCACTCTTTATAACTTTATAAAGGAAGCAGGATATAAACATCCTCATTCCTATAACAAGTTTCTATAACAAGTTTAAGAAAACGCCATAGACAATAAAGAGAAAGTTCGTTTTGAGGACTAACACCAACATGCTGAGACATGTACGAATAATTATGCTCTCTGGACGACTCCTGCTGTCCTGACAGAGGGCCCTTCAGGCCTTGGCCTTAATTCCCCAGAAATGACATCTCATGATCCTGCATGACTGCCCTGTCATGAAGTGACCACCACAGCACCAAGCAAGAGGCTAGTCAGTGTGTATTCAGGACGCAGCAAATTACTGTAAGCACATGAACCCATTTAGATTTTTCCAAAATAGCAGACCTACAAGCTCATAGCGCGGCACTTGGTGCCACGCTATGAGTTTGTAGATCTGCTATGTTTTAATAGCTAAAGTACAACATAATCCTTAAAACACCAAAAGAGGTTCCGGTCCTGAATGGGTTAACACGGTTTATGTGCATAAATACGCTGTTGTTAACTCTTTTCCACCTGACATACCTATTTTTGGGCATGTATAAGTGACGAATTTCCTAAATCTTTTTCCCCCAAAAAAGAAGAAAAGGGTGAACATCTACAAAGACATGCAGTGCATTGTGATCTTGTATCAAACCAGTTTATCTAAAACCCTGTCACTGAAAAATCTGAATGTTATAAAATGGCACAGAGCTACAGTAAGCTACTGTAGTAGTACTAGTTTACTAGCTTTCTGGTTAGCAATGCTCCTAGAGTAGATAAGCTTACAGTCTATGGCTGAGGTACCACATCAAAAATAATCTGTTTCGATTGAGTGTTTCTCATAGACAACTTCAACTGGAAAAGCATCATACTGTATGTACTATGTAATCAACTGAAAAGTGCTGAGCGACAGTATAAATTAGCCTTTGCTGAAAGTTCGGTTAGTTGCTAAAAGTGAGGTGAGGGTCATACCTGTTGTCGGGAGAGTGCGAGACACTGGTGAACGAGCCAGAGGCACCGCTTCCTCCCTCCAATTGGTCAACACTGCTCTGCTCTGACCGACAGCCTTGTGAAGATATCTGGGAAGGACAACATGCACACACAGTCACACACGCACACACACGCGCACACACACACACACACACACACACACATGCACACACGCACGCACGCACACGCACACACACACACACACACACACACACACACACACACACACACACACACACACACACACACACACACACACACACACACACACACACACACACACACACACACACACACACACACACACACACACACACACACCTATTGATACCTTTTTTGATGGATCAAATAATTTAGAAACGTGTTCTTATATCAACAAATCAATTACATTTAATTAAACACGCAACGTGTAATAACACATCTTATACTTTGTCATACAAGGGGTGTCGTGCAAATATAAACAAAGTTTGTATATCTACAAGCTCACAACGGTTGCACTAATCGCAATTATCACATTATTTGCATGTATATCGGCTATTTTCATCTATTTCTTTTAAAACTAAGTTTTGAAACTTTTCTCCTGTAATGACATGGTGAAAATTGGGATCGATTATGATGTTATTCTATGAGCGATTATTGATCATAGTTTATAATCAAGTTACTATTTTTTATTCATTCATTTTATAATTGCACCCATAATGTGCCTCACCTCAAAGCCAGCGAGTGCAGAGAGGGCTGGAGGAGGGGGTGATGAGGAGGGGGTTTCCCTGGACGACGGAGGGAGAAGTGCCGTAGGGGGACGGTTAAAGAGGACGGACTCGTGTCTGAGAAGGTGGAGCAACAGGCCGTTACACACATTCTGGTCATCCAGCATCCTGGGACCGGCTGGAACACTGCAGAGCGGAGAGACAGAAGATTCACAACAATGTCATTCAGTGTTACTTTTAACATGAACGGTTAAAACCAATTTTGGGGCGGGAACCCCTTTTGGTGTTTTAAACATTAGGTTATAATTTAGCTATTGAAAAATAGCAGATCTACCGAGTGGCGCACTACGAGCTTGTAGGTCTGCAATTTCTGAAAAATTGTAAAAATGTGGCGCAAATCTTTGAATATATATTCTTTCAAAGTGAATGTTTTTAACTCGGGTCTAAATGGGTTAACTCAACAATTAATCTTCATGTTGCCTGTAGTTGTTTGTTATAATAATGAATGTGGAGAAATGAATGGATATGCAAAAATCAGGTCCTCTCTGAAAGGTGTTGTGTTTTGACAAAGACTGCTGCTAAAGGGTTCCATCTAGTGGAATCGCACACACATGGCACATCAAATCTACAAGTGAATGGAAGAATAAGGAGAAAAGAAGAAAAATATTTACCCAAGAAGAAAGCCAGAAAGGAGGGATATAAAAGCATAGAATGGAACACCATATCAAGCAGCACAATCACAGGCCAAGCAAATAAAGAAAGAGTATTATCTCAGCCATCGGCACAACTTTATATTGACTGTACCACCATATTTGACCTCAAGGTGAACCACACTAAAACACGTGAGTTATTAACGTCTGCAATTTTTTTTTTTTTAACTCCCCAACCCACCCTAGTACTTTCCGGCCACTTGGCTTACATTTCACAGATATGATTAACAGCTCTCCGCTCTGGGAAGTGCCACACACGGTAGTTACAGTACATCTTCATGTGTTTACCTGGAAGAGGTTGTTTGTTTTCAAATAGGCGCCGCGCCGTTATTGCCATCTGTTCCGGGGCTGTTTTTAGGGTCCGATCGGAAGGGTTGGAAAAAAAAGAGTATGTGTATGGGAAGGAGAATGTGAAACATTTGGGTATTAATAGGATTTTGTTTGTGTGCGCGTGAGTTCGGGCCGGAGGGACAGTATGCAGGGTGCCAGGGGATTACATAACGGACGCATGAATGAGGGGCGTCACAGGCTTTTTGGAAGAGTCTCGAGTGACAAATGCATGTGAGAGCATTGGAGCGTTACGCAGTGGGGACACCCGCTGTGTGGCAGGACTAGGGCGTGCTGAGTTGCATGACAAAAGGGATGCTTAACCGCAGCTGAATCATGAGTGGGTGTTGAAGTGCATGTGATATACTGTATGAGGCTGGGTTATGCCGTTGTGTTGCATCATTGCGTGATATTACATCAATCCGTTGCCTTTTTTAGAACGCCCAACCGCTCTTTTTGTAGTATAATACCAGCGGTGTCAAACTACCTGCCTGTGGGATCATTTGAGGGGAAAAAGACGTTAACAAAGGAAACCACCACCCCCCACCCCCCACCCCTTACCGCTCCTGCACTGGCGAAGCTGCCATCAAAAACAATGGAGGCAGCAGGTAGGTGGTAGGGTAGACCTTAATTACTGTAATCTCACGGGGGTATCACTAATAAAATTGTAATTTAATTTAACAAATTAATTTAACAAATTATTAACCTGATCTTCTCGAGCAAACATAACATAATTTCAGCAGAAAACGGAGCTCTCAATATGACGGGGTCATGACTGTCATGACTTCAGTAGCCATTTTTTTGCCCTTCGCCCCTGTGAATTTCTCTCTCTCCACATCATTCTGTCCCCCTCTGTTTATTGTTCTTCACTCTCTTGCACCAGAAGCAGGCAGTGCAGGATATCCGGCTATCTCCCAGTTAACAAACCCCCACCACTACACACACCCGCGTGCACGAGTGCGCTTGCAATCACACACACACACAACATGACGGCACACACTCCATTTTCCTAACAGTGCAAAATGTCACATCACATGAGATAAAAACATCACATGACATTTTGCCCCGTCGTATGCAGAACTGTGGAGCGTGACCGAACACAAATTCCACTGGGGTGTCATTAACTGTCGGAGAAAACCTGGACAAGGGGGAGGTGAGCTGTGGAGATAGGGAGACGGAAAGGGAGAAAAGAGAATAATAATAATAATATATTAATACATTTTGGATGGAGACGAAAGGGTGTTGACGGATTCTAAATACGGTAGTTCTTTCTCTAATGGAGCCCAAATTAGGAGAGTGGAGGTTTGTAGAATGTGTGTCTGCTCTTCATATGCACTGTACTGCATGTGTCTGACTCCCCGGGGGATGTAATTGTTTACAATGCCGTTTGAGTTGTGTAAACAGGAGGGGGTGACAGTTTGGGCCCAAACCTTCCGTCCGTCTGACTGTCTAACGTTTTGCCTGTGTCTCGCCTTATCGACTCACCCACACCCATTTCCTAAGCCAGCCCACACCACCTCACTCAGCCCCTGTGGTTGATCCGAACATGCACAAATGACAAATGGTTTGTACTGTATGTTGTCAAATAGAGGCAGGGAAATGATTTATTTTGGTAGAGATTGTGTTCACATCTGGTTTGGGGAATGTCCCGGCCAAAAATATTTTTTGTTTAATTAAAAAGACACAGTTGTCACTCAGATTTTGGGCTTGACCCTCTGCGTCCAGATGTAGTTAACTAACGATGGATTTTCATGCCAAATCTGCTGAATTGTATGGTACATTCTGCCTGTTTGTGGTAACTTAGTAATTGGTCTTCCGCTAGTCGAGCTCTCTTGAGATTTCTGATGTGTCATGTTTTTAGGATGCAAATGTGTTATTTCTGGCAAGGAAGAGGAAGAACATCCACACCAGTTTGTAGAGCTCCGAGACTTTATTGAGACTAGATCTGTACGTGCCCGTCGGCCACCGGCCTACTTGAGGAGATTTAGGCTGATTAGGCCCACTGGCAGAGCCTGACCAGAGCCTTTTGTGCTGGTTCTGGAGAACCGTGGGTCCGACCGCCGTTGTCAACTTGTCATAGCACCCGTTGTAACTGTCTGTCTGTGTCCCACATGGAGATCTCTGTATCTGCCTGTGTCTGAAGAGGGCAAACTGACTGTGGATAGTGGAATGCTAGGCTAATCAATTGTCAGGTGTGGGGTTGCCATGGCAGCTGAGGCAGAGGCTGGACATTGCACAGGTGAGGGGATTTAGGCTGATTAGGCCCACTGCAGAGCCAGAGCCTTTTCGTGGGTCCGACCGGCTCGAGTCTGGGCACTGCACTCCCTGCGGTGGTGTGGAACGCGTGTGTGATGGGGCCAGCGGTTCTCGAGTTACATGCATTACACACACGCACACACGCAGATAGAGACATGGCGCATTTATAGTATGTACACAATCTTCTCTGTGAATAATTTTTCGCAAGCAACATGGTCACATGACAAAGTATAAAACTGTTAGGAATGGTGTGAGCAAGCCCTCAATCACTCTTTTACGCCCACATCATGTCTTCTTATATGTTTCACATTTACTCAAGTTCAGCTTCCTGCAGCATACCAATAATTTACAGATTTGCTCAGGGCGTGTAACAGTTAATTGAACTAATCGATTATTTAAAAATACAATATCAGATCTACAAGCTCACAACGAGTTTGTAGCAGATTTCTTTCCTTTTTTTCTTAATATATGTTTATTGGTAGCAGGTTTCAACAATTTAAGTTTTGAACATACCATTTTTTCCCCATTTTCTCCCTCGCCCCATCCCTCCCCCCACAGTTATCGTCTGTAGCAGATTATTTAAAAACAAAATGTAAAAAAAAAGCTAAATAGCAGATCTACAAGCTCACAAGTTTGTAGCATCTACATGACACCGCTGTACGAAGAATAATGAAACAGGGTTCAGACTATTTATTTTGCCGTCTATTTGTTGATATAAGAAATAAAGGAAATGATCAAAAGATGCCCTTCACGGTAAGTACTCGACAGAATAATCGTTACAAAAATAATTGATTTCAGCCCAAGATATGCCTTTGAGAACCTACTGTAATGCTCTGAGAGATGACTTGTGGTTATGTCATTAGAAACGGCAAACTCACTGGAATATGCAGGGTCCAAAGATCGTTGCCAGGTTCTCCACTGGCATGTGATTAGATTGGCTGTGTGCGGCCACTCTGGCCAGGAAGTGGACAAGGTAAGACAAGATGCACAGGTTGTCATCAGGGAGGTGGCGAAGATTTTCTCTGAGAGACTGGTTCAGTTCTCCCTCACTGGCACGTCCTACAATGCAACAAGTTGGATTTTATAATCAAGCAATAACTCACTCCTCACTGGCAGGCGGGCCAGTGGGGAACAATGGCAGTGACACTGGCAACACATAAATGTGTGGCGAGGGTTAATTGACAGAATGACTTATTGGGAGGAAAAAATAAGTAAACTAAATAATGGCTACTCTAAATCTAGTAAAAACTACTTCATAGCCATGGAATTATGGTTATTATACCACACATCAACCAATCAGATTGCGTGATTTGATAATGTGACACAAAATGAGTTGAAGTAACAGATACTGGTAATGCAAGAGCGTCACTTTTCCATGCATTTATAAATATCCTAAAATTGGCTAAATCACAAATAAATACGGATAAAGATGCCCAAAAAACAGAACTAGGTCTGAGGCTATATTGACAAATATATTTTTGACTGAATACCTGTAATGTGGCAATCATTTTATTTAGAGAATGAAAGTTGGTTCCTTCAGAAGATATTTAAACCATAGACAAAGCGTTCTCCGGGTCTGATATGGACGTAAGATGAAGCCTGTCAGTCCTTGAATTGTAAGCATAGACTGTAAAAGAATATGGACAAAGCGTTCTCCGGGGTCTGATATGGATTTAAACCCAACAGAAATGTTTGAGAAATGATCATTTCAATGTTCATTTCACTCAGTTACAATGGACTAATATGAACTTATTACTCTCAAATCCCCAAATCTGGTCCCATATCACAATATCAATAATGTATAAACCAAATATATCACCCAACTAGACAACTACAGCATATTAAATGCTTTAATACGGTCTTTATACGGAGCGGCCTTGCACCTGCCTATATCTCCCATCTCGTGCCCCCCTACGTGCCTGCCGCAACCTTACGGCAGACCAGCTGCTTCTCAAGGTTTTCACCACGGCAAGGTTTGTAACAGAAGGATAGAGTATTTGTAGTAAGGGCTCCACATTTGTGGAATCAACTTCCATTGGAAGTTAGACAACTACCTCAACTGGGCACTTTTAAAACTCTCCTAAAGACTCACTTTTATAGGATGGCTTTTTACTCGAGTTTTGGACAATGTCTTCGTGTGAGGACCCTATTGTACTGCCTCTCATTTTGCTTAATTGATTGCTTTTGTTTTAAATTGAATTGCTATTTTATTTTTCTTTCCAAATTAGCTGACTGCTCAGTGTGAATGACCTGGCTGCTCAACAGTGTGTGTGACCCCAATCATCTGCAGGGGTCAATGGGTCGTGCTACAAACAGACATGCACACACAGCCCTTCATTGGAGTGGTGTGCACCGCTCAAAAACAGGGCCTATTTCAAGACTGCTGAGTCACACAACATGTCTTGAAGGGGTGTAAGTGACCTGCAAGTGATCCTGAAAACCATAGTATACCACTACACCTACAGCAATCACCACCACAGAGTGTGCGCCTTGCAACACAGGTCTGCCAAGCCCCCATTATACAGCAGACACATTTTCAGGTGGGACACCAACTCACCAAGCCCAACCAGGAATGAGAACTCCACAAGGAGATGGCTCCCACCGCATGCCCATTGCCCACACCGCGCCCACAGCAGAGCCCATTCAGACTAGCCTGTGACTGTGCACACACACGCCACAGATCCACGGCACAACCATACATGTCATTGAACTGCTATGTCACACCAAACCGTTTTTTGGGGGGTATGTCCAACTAATATTACAGAGTACTTCCTTCAAATTTCCTCAAATGTACCAAAAAGAAATGATAATATTTTAGTCAAACAAAGAAACATATTTTACTAACTTAAATTAGTGCCTGGTCACACTTTTCACCCTACAAAATAATGCAACTTGCTCATTGGTCAAAGTGTTTCATTTTTATATATTTTGTCCTCGGATTATTATTATTATTATTATCCGGTTTGTGAAATTGCTGAAGGATCTATAATTACGGTACGTTTCCTATGGATTGTTGTGGTTGGTTGAAGTGTGGCTAAATCCTTATTGTACCTGTGAAGCTGAGAACCAGAGCTTTACGCTGAGGCTCTGGAACTAGGGGACTTGGAAGCTCTCGGAGGAAGAGCTTGAGGAGGGAGGCCACTGTTGGAACGTCACCCTCCTGCTGGAAGTCCATCCTCTCCCCCTGATCCCAGCGCAGCCTCAGCTGCCTGGTTCGGACCACCGAGCCACACAGGCGAAACAGACCCCTCTGGTGCACTCCTGAGAATTGAAGAGGATTTTAGTCTCTAAATATGTTGAATATAATGGAACATAGCCTCGAATTGCACCTTTCTAAACTATTTGTTGCTATAGATATGGAACATAAGCTTTACCTAACGTTGCTACATCAGACAAAACACGCACATGTACTTTTTGACTCGTTGTTTGCTCTTTCTTGCACTCTTTATTCTATCCCTTTGTTTGCTGTGCTTGCTGTAATTGATGTTTTTGTTATCTATGCTGCTGAAGGAAGCCAAACAAAAGTAAGTTTTACTCTTATGTACCTGTCCTGTACACAAGATGTAACAATAAAGTGCAACCTTGAACCTAGTTGTACAGTAAGTACAGATTTTCTCAATCACTTTGATGCCCAAAACCAAAAGAATATTTCTTATATAATCAAAATGATAGCCTTGTGCACCAAGTCAGTCAATCACTACAAAAATGTCACCAAAATAATGTAGGATATATATAACCCTCATTACGTACACATTTTCACTGTTGCACAACTCCAACTCCACCCCTCTGGGGACAAACAGTACAGTCAAGTTCTACTTGACTCTCCTCGAGAATAATGTATATCAAATTGAGAACAAATAAATAATCTGATTTAATCAGAATGTCATAGTGTGATGGCCAATTTGCATTAATGATGTGGGGCTCTGTTAAGAGAATGAGGTTCATAGTTTCAAGAAATGCTTCCAAGCCATTGAGAAAAGCTGTAGGCTAAGTCAAAATAGGTATGAGTAATGTTGAGAGAGTGTGACAATGAAATGAAACGGGTGATGAAACATTTACTCAGTTAAAAATGCAATGGCAAAATATTGTGTCACTGTGTACGCAGAACGCATCATGGCATCTCAATTACCAGTTCTGTCGAGAAACTCCACCATCTGTCTCAAGACGAGGGGCACTCCACTGGCCAGCTGCCCATCTTCTCTCAGCCTCTCCAGGGCCACACCAAACACAGAACTGGACCCTAGGTCAAGCTTTGGAACCAGGGATGGAGTAGTGGGCTCTGGGCCAACTTTGACATTAGACCTCCCGATCCTCACAGAAGATGGGTCATTCTTCACAGAGAGATGGAACATACTGTTAGTATCATTAGTTTTCCCATTATGGCTTCAAAGTATGAGATAAAAGGAGTGTTTTCTGGAATGTGACGATCCCCCACATTGCACTGATGCCCTGTTATATATTTAGAAGAGACTGCTTATCTTAGCTATTCATTAATGGCCCGGATACTGTTGAAGAGGTCACGAATAGCTAGAAATGTACTTACATAATCCTGATGTTATTACAACAACATTGTAAAAACCCAGTGAACTGAACAAAGTTTCATTGACCCACTAGCTCAATTATTTGTAGCAGCCTACATTAATGATTAAAAAATAACCCTTGCATAAAACCCCTGCAACTTTTTTTCTTCTTTTTGCTTAATTGACACATTTCCTAAAAACACTGGCCCGCATTAACTGGCACAAGAAGTTCAACTTACACAGAGAGATATTGAGGCGCTTGCTCCCATCTTTTTTCCTTCTTTTTTTCAGCTTAGTGGACAGGACAGTTCTTCATTTTCCAAGTGTGGCAAAACGTCCCCCTTCCTCCTCGACATGATGCTCCAACGAACCACCTATTGGAAAGTTGAAATATAACACGTGAAATATAATTGTTGACATGATCCCACAGAATTTGCTGGAACTGAAGTGCCTCTAATATAGAGGTTATATAAATAAATACAAATATTCTAACGCGATTATTAGTGTCGTCGCCTGTTAGCCATCAAGGCTCTCGGGGAAGTTGTTTAGGTTGCTAGTCATGTGACATAATAGTGTAGCCATGGTGATTTCAGCCGGTTGCCAAGACGAGGCTAAAAGGTACTCATTATCGATGCAGTGTGTGCATCATATGTTATTCTTTTTATTTTTTAAAGTAAAACCAACGTAAACATTTCCACTCAAATTAAGCTATTGGAAAAGCACAGTGCGTTTTTACTTTCCCCAAGAACAGTAATTATTTTCCAGTCCTCCTGGCACATGAAGGCGAGGTCGCTGGTCCTGTGGAGAGATTTCACACAGCGCCTCCAAACATGGCAACCATGCCCAATGTAAAGCTGGGACAATAACAACATGCATCACTGCATCGGAATCGCAATGACTCCGAATGAGACACTGAAGTACACTGACTTATTGTTGACCCTTTTCAGATCACATCTGAATGGGTGACTGGAAAATAAATAAGAGAGGAATAACAGTCTAACACTAATTATCCAGGACCACCATCTGCTGGCAGCCTGGCACAACAGTGACAACACCCACATTAACAATTAACTTCAGCTGGGTCACCGTGACACTGACAACTTAAGTACAGTACACCATGGCTCTGAGTACACCCAGCCTGCCTAGGTGTACTTCTTGAAAAGGATGGTAATTATTACCATGGATAAACACTGACACTCTACTTAAGAATTTCAAATATATTTTTATTGGTATTTTTAAATAACAAAATAAAATAACAGACCAACAGGCATAAATACTGTAATACTGACATATAAAATAAGTAGTTAAAAAATTAAGCGACAGCCAAATAACTGTCTCTTGTCTTTCTGTGTTTTTTGTACTTCATTTGCACCCTGTACACCTTCTACAAGTATGAAAATAAGTCAAATAACTTCTACAGAAAGTAAAACACCATTGTCCCAGTTGTAGTTTTACACATTCAATTGCAAATAATCTCATCTATAAAGCAGATGTGTGTAGCAGACTAATAGTTGTACTGTACATACATACTGTACACCTTTCAAGTGACCATAATAGCCTACTGCAAAGTATTCATTATAATCATAATAATATCTACCTTTTAAAAGCAAATCATCAAATAGCATACATTTCTTTACAGAAGGCCTACATACATGGTGAATCTATGACTGGCTCAGTGCATATAAAAATTGACATTATAACAGAGTACTTTACAAAATTAGAGCTATTTCAAAATACATTTATGCATATGTATGCAGATTGCAGACACATTCTCTCTCTCTCACACACACACACCGTGTGACACACACATGCACGCGCGCACTCACACACACACACACACACACACACACACACACACACACATACACAAACACACACAAGCACATATATATATTTAAACGAACAATTAAACAAAATTGGCAAGGTCCAGCCTGGTGAAAGTAGATGCAGTGAATAGGTTCATGCGACAGAGAGAGATTATCAGCATGCTACAATGGAAATGATTATTCTCCCTCTGCTATACACATGTGACAAACTATTCAGGAAGGTCTTGGACTTGATTAAGAAAACAGGAGGTATATGTTTCAAATTCAAACTATTTCAGACAGTTCAAATACGGTACAAGGTAATGCAGCTGAGAACAACAGTTATGTTTGATTCAGGGCAAGGCATATAGATAGTTCAACAGGCATATTGTGCTGACAGGCATTCACCGCCATCTTTGCTTTGGTACGATACACAGGGATTATAGTTACACTCCACAGACAACAGAACAAAACAACAAAACTAAACGGGAAAATGAAAAAACGAACTAACACAAAAAACAGCAAGAATCAATTACAGTACGACATTAAAGTGCATTCCCTCATTTCCAATTCTTGTGATCTACAGTGTTTTCCAGGTGAAATTCCCAGGAAAGTCTTTGGAATTGGAAATTTGGCATTACAGCTCAGCAACGCAGACTGATGTGAACAATCATTAGCGTGCGCTAATTCAATTATGAATACAAACATTACCCACCAGGCCAGGACACTTGTGGTGACCTACTGCATAATGCTGTGCTCCCAAGGGTCACTGAAAATAATGCCTCTTTTATGAAAGTGAAAATAATTATCTACTACAGGTAGAGTAAACAGGTAAACAGGATCATGGATCTGAGAGACTAACAACTGTGGATTGGCCTCGTAAAATGAGGCAATAATAAAATAAAAACTTCTGCATCACAGGCTTCTGATTCTCAAGTACTGTACAGTACAGTGTAAGAACTCTCAGAAACACAGGCAAGCTCCAGAGAAATAGGCCTGGTATAGTACTGTATACTGTATGTGCTTCAAGCTGTTTGTTAGGTATACTGTACATTTGTATTTCTGTATATGGAAATCTGGCACCTGAAACCAAACGCTTCCCTGTGTCAAGGAAAGAGAAATTTAGCACATGGACCTTAGCATCCCTATTCTGGGGGCGAACGATCCTAGAAAATAGCAGATCTACAAGCTCACACTGCGTTGTAACGTGATGCATTGTGATCTTGTAAATTAGCCAATACCGGCAAAGCGATTTTGTGTAGACTGTAGAGCCCTGGGGTACTCTGGTCATATATGGTTTGAGTGGTTAAACTCCTCATGGGCTAACTGTATGAACAGTTTATTAGCAGAAGATTGTTAGGCAGCCGTAGGTGATGGTACTGTAAGGTCTTTGTGTCAGGTCACAGTGTTGTTCAGGCTACAGAGGCCACTTTGTCACAGCTGCTGGTATACTGGATGTCTGGTCTGCAGCTCTCAGACTTCCTTCTGTCCCAGCAGGGCAGAGCGAGCAGGAAGAGAGTGAATCCTCCAAGCAGCACACAGACCCCGCTGAAGTAGAACGCCAGGTCGTACGATTGTGTCCAGTCAAAGAAACACCCTGGAAATGATGGAACAAGAGACAACAGAAGAAACAAAGATGAATTGTGGCCGATAGCAGTCAGCAAAGTTTCCTGAAAGATGCTGGAGTCAGCTAAAGTCACAGGCCAACGAGGTTTCGAGGTTCACCCACTCCCACTGACTGTCTGCCAAGCCAAATAAATGTTCCAATGCTTGAGATATCAAAACACTTGACCTCACGAGAGTTCCTGTCTGCACAAAGAATTCTAAACTAAGTACGGTATGTGTTCTCCATTTTAACGATGATTGCATACATACAATCATCCAGCAACCAAACCACTAATTTACACAATCATTGCTAACTACTTGTTGGGATGTAGGTGAAGTCCCCTTACCCACAACGGGTGGTCCAAGCACGATTCCAAAGCCTCCGAAGCACATGAGGATGCCGTGGGCCTGGGTCAGCTTCTCCAGACCCACGATCTGGGTGGTGATGTAGGAGGTGAGTGACCAGTTCCCAGAGAAGAAGCCCACCATGGCAGAGAGGATCTGCAGTCCCAAGTAACTCTTAGCGATGGGTATGAGTAGCAGCGCTGTGCCCGCCGCAAACAGGGTGAAAGCGTATAGGTAGATGCTGTTGATCCACCGGACGTCCGCCAGGGTGCCCAGCACCAGCTTGCCCACCCCTGTGCCGATGGCCACGATGGACACCAGGGGAATGATGCTGACGTCCTCGATCAAGCCTTGACTCTGCGCCACGTCCTCCATGAAGAGCACAGGAGGAAAAGCCCCCAGGCTGAACAGGAAGACGGACACACAGAAGGCCACCAGGACGCGGTCGTGCATGATGTCCGCCATGGCGTGCATGTACTTGGAGTACGCCTGCCACTTCTTCTTGATGACTTTGACGATGGCCGAGGTGGCCAGGAGGCCGCCTTGTTTCTTCTCCGTCTGGATGACGAGGTCCTGGCCATCGATGGTGATGAGCAGCTCCTTGGCCATCATCAGAGCCTTCTCCGGGTCAGCGGTGCTGGAACCTGGTGCGATCTTCAACTCATCCACTGGGGGCTTCTCAAAGAGCTGTTCATCGTTGTCGCGCTCCAGGGCAGCCTTCTGTTTGAGGTAGTACCCTGGCATGTTGAGTGGCCTCATGAAGCCTGCACAGGCCATCAGGTTCAGTGCAAGGGCTCCAACGATGAGCAGGCAACCGTCTAAGCCAAATAGCACAATCAGCTCATTTTGAGCTGTAGCGTAGATGAAAGCTCCAAAGCTGGTCCCTGGGTGGGCAGAGGAAGGCATCGATTTAGTACAACTTGTCTCAATAAATTGGTGAAGTCAGTAAATAAAAAGCTTAGAGATTTACATGTCTAATGAGAGCTAGCTGCTTCCTGACTTTTATACTTTGACAGTGGGTACTTTGAATTAAAAATCTCTTGGTATCTAACTTGCATTCTTTTTTCTAAACTTTATTACTCATTACATGTATCCTTTTATTTTTCTGATAGTTTTTATGCATGTATTTTACTTTTTGCAGCACTTGTTTTATGAAATGTGCTATAGTAATAAATTGGATTGGATTGGATTGAAAAATAAATAAATCCCTACAAATCCTAAACCTATGATGTTGCAGACCAAAATGTACACAGTCCCGCTGCTTAAAAGAGATGGGGATTACATTATTGACTTCCAGTCAACCTGGTTGAGTCATTGGTCAACAGTCCATGTCCCTAACCCACTAGACCACATAGCTACTACTACCCTACCTTAGTATCCCTAGATTCCTGGCTGTTCATACATGAAAGAAGTGAGCAGGGAGAGCAGTTTTGCAGACAGAGAGCGCAAAGCAGAGGGTGGCTGCAGTACCTGTGGTGACAATGCCGAGGGCAAGGCCTCGTCTCTTGTCAAAGTACTGACAGGTGATGGTCAAAGTGGCAGCATAGACTAGGCCACAGCCCAAGCCTGTAGGGTGGAAAAAACAAAGAGAGACAGCAGTTAAAAACCTGTATACTGCAGTAGTAATTGTAATCAGAATCTTGCTACATGTGTCATGATGCATTTGTTTAAATTATGAATATACAATGGTACAATATATTTGCTTACTGTTTGTGTACAGAAAGTCTGCAATGTTTGTGATTAGCTTACAGTTCAAACACACATAAGCAAGATCTGTTACTGTATACACCCCTGAGTCAGAAGATCATTGCAGGCAGAGATGAATTACACATCAATCCCTTCCATAATTATAATGTTGACCCTCAGTGAATCTGGCTCATCACTCGATGAGCATTAACAGAGAATGAGATGCACGTGTGAGCAGAGTCAAAGCCATGGACTGAGGGACTCTCCAAAAATAGACGGCTGTCTTTCAGATATGTATGGCCTCCACTCTCAGGCAGCACAAGAGAAGGCTGACGTGGTTGACCAGCCTACAGCGCAGCTTGCCTGTCAGGCTGTCACTAAGCATTAGATAACAGGTGGAGATGGGGCCTGAGTGGGCAGACTGTGGGAGTGGGGGGGTGCCACTAGAGGCATCAACAGTCACGTGCGGATGGGACCAGGCCATCATTTAACAGCCTTGTCAACACCACACATAAAACAAAGACACTGCAAAACTGGCATGCTGCTAAAAGTTGAGACCGCGACCAAGCATGCTCTGCATGAATGCAAATGGCATTGACTAAATGGAAGAAAAGGATGGTTAGCCTGTCTTACATTGTGGTTAGACCAAATGACCTTCGTTCTTGTACAATTATAAAATCTCGAAAGTGTTTTGGAAGGGATGAGAATCATGGCTGACTCCCACCCACACAGTAAAATCCTTAGTGTCATGGTTCATATAATCATATTGTTTCTGTCAGTGAAACTTGTTACACTGGATTAGGAGTCTTGACCACTGCGTGAACAAGAACATTCCACTCACTGTGAAGGGGTCAATTTGAGGCAACAGGGGACATATCTTTGGTCTCCAGACTCATTTCAGGTTTCGCTTTTGCGTCAGCATTATAAAATGCAATGGAACGGAGCTCCCCTGCAACAGTGCATACCACATCAATAAGGCTATAGTACTTCCTGCAGCTGGTCCTGGTTTGAATCTGAAGCAAAGCGTTGCATGTCATCCCCCTCTCTATCGTGCTATTTCTGACTCTCTCTAACTGTCAGAAACAATATATTTTGTTATTATAAGCAGAAGGATCGACCAGAGAGGCTTTCGTTGGGCTTCCCTTACCGACAACAATCCCATAGGAGAAGATGAGGAACTGAACGTTGGGAGCGAAGGCACTGAGCATCAGCCCCCCCGCCACCATCACACCGCTGAAAATGGTCACAGGACGTGCCCCGAAGTTGTCCACACAGGCACTGCAGACAGGACCTGAGGGAGAGGGGGAGAGAGATACAAAGAGAGATACAGAGAAAGAGCGAGTCAAAGAGACACAAAGAGAGAGAGACAGACACACAGATGGACAGTGAGTTAAGGAGGGGGGGAAATTGGGGGAACAAAGGCAACAAAAATACGATACCAATTTGTGTGTTATTTTTCCGGATCCTTGGGTTGAAAGAGGCAGATCGGTTTCCCAACAAACAAAAGACCAAAACAAAGAGGAAAATAATACTCATACATGGGATGCTATTTTTATGACAGGGAAACATAATGCTCAATATTAGATACACACAGCAGGCTTTTCCTGGATATTCCTTTATCGTGACCATTTTGTCATCAACATCTTATGTAAGAAAAACATCTTCCAGGACTGGAGGCTCATTCAAACACAGTGTACAGTGTCTTGCTTCTTTGATCTCTTCCACATGCATGTGTTCACTAAACTTGTGACTGTCCTCCATGTCCTCACATGGCACAGAGAACCTAAATCGAGCTACAATAATTTGACACTAGCTTCTAGAGGGTGCGTAATTGTGTAGTTTCTTTGCTTTCCTTTCTAACATCAGGTAAAACAAAAATGGTGTTAATGTGTTGAATGTTAAATTAACTGTATGAACTGTATGTAAAATGATTGATGGATCAATTTGTGCACTGTAATAATTAACATTCATGATTTTACAGTGCATGAAGCATCAGGAAGCTGCCAGGTCATATTGAATACAATAATATCCCAGAGCTGCTCTCCATCACTCAACCACTCAACAAAAACTGAATTTGTGTGAGTGAGTTTCTATGCGTGTGAGACTGCCCTGGTTTTATGGGAGCCACTTCTTATAACACATATCGAATTCTCAATTGGAACTCCACTATCCTGGTGGGAGGGTGAACCATCTGCAATTATGGCACTGAACCCTGCCTTCCTATGGCTCATCCCACGTTCGAACAGTGGGGCGAGCAGCCTGGTGTCATGGACGAGGGGACTGCAATGCTGCGACTGTCATACAGCTGTGACACGTGTCCAGTACTTGGCTGGAGCCCGAGGCGAGATTTGCCCAGTCATGACTTTTCCCCTAACCACTTTGGAAAAGGGCGAGGACAGCATGAGGACAGATCTGGTTAGCAGACAGCCTCCTCCTTAATCGTAAATGTCAACTAAAACAGCATGCTCCAGCTGCAGCATCTATTATCAGTCAGAGCGTCAGTTTGCTTGCAAGAAGTATTACAAATATGATTGGTTGTCTGTGGCAAGGCTGGTTTTATTGGTTTAACATTTATTAGTGGTTTGATAAAATGTTTGTTGTTTAATAACATTAGGTTTTCCTAATGTCTCATGACAAATTCTGACATTCACTCTCCAGTCTCAAATGTCGGTATCATCTTGCATGCAAACTTTCAGGGATTATTTCCTTTCATTCTTTGAGCAATATAACCACTTTCGGCAAACATTTTCAAACGTTTTCAATAAATGTAACTTCTACTAGCACAACACGTCAAGACTGATGTGACGTGTTGTGAGTGGTTAAGTGGTTAAACTGAGATAATAGAACGATGTATAACCTTGCTACAGTAGATCATACAATGGAGATACCGTACATTCAATCTCAGTTTCTATTTTCCACTTCCTTCTGTGGTTACAGACGTGCTAGGTGATCTAACATTCATAGCAGGGATGACTTGCACTTGGCTTACTCCAGATAAAAAATCTATGAAAAACAACTCAGCACTTCAGGTACACAGCGAGACAAGTGCCAAGCTGATATTGATACCACCGATTCTTCTTTGCCATTGAACTAGAGGTGCTAAAGTAAGACATACTCTTTCACAGCCATTATGGATATCTTTCATAGTAGAAAATGTACATCTTTTTTGCTGACTCATGGGAATTTACCGTACCGTAGAAAACAAATAAATTGCTCCTCTGGGATTGTACAATGTAAAGTGAAAGCCAATATCGCTACTACACATGTACGTCTTTATACAGAGTTTTGGACCAATCTTTTGTCTGCAGCGAGCTTCCTGACCTGGCTTTGTGTCGTATTATGCAACTGAAGGAAGTTACTTTGGCGTGTATACAGGTAGGTGAGCGGTAGATGAGTCTTAAATTGTGATACTACGCAAATGTGTGTTACGGTAACAAGAGCACAAGTCAACTGAGGTTCCCACCCAGCCACCACAGTAACAAGCCACTGGAACTGGAACAGGTGTATACATTTACAGCTGAGCACAGTTCTCAGATGCTGATGTAACTTAAGGTAAGATTTAAAATTGGACTGTTTAGAAAACGTTCAGTAAAAGTGCCTACTCTATAACACTACAAAATCAAATCAACAATATCCATCCATTAATTTGACCTTAACTGAGTCCCTTCCTTACGGCATGTAATGTGTATGCGGTCTAACTTGACTGACCACAGACACTGTCAATGACCCACATTGGCAGGATTAATGCAGCTGTATCAACTACTCACTCGCAATGAGTCCGACTCCGGAGACCAGGGAGCCCACCCAAGCCGTCATGCCCTTGCCCTCCTGGAAGATGTGCAGCCACTCTGGGTAGAGGACCCCCACCGACTGAGGTGCTCCATAGGCCAGAAACTGAGCCATGAAGCAGGCTGCGACAATCACCCACCCCCAGCCTCCGTCCAATGTTTTGGCTGATGAAGTCATGGTTGTGCTGGAGGAGTTGTTCTTTGGGTTCTGATACAACCTTGATGTAGGACGGCTACATATAGGAGAAAAAAAAGAGAAGGGGGAAACATTTGTCATTAAAAACACATGCTTAACAGATGAGTGATGAACGATGCGTTGAAAAATGCATGATAATACATTATGGTGAAAACAGCATTAGACTTTGACTCTCAATTTCCACTACATGAGCACACAGGAAACATTTCTCATAAGAGCCCTGACAGTCTTTGTAATAGCACTCGCTCACTCTACAGCACACTTACGGACAGCCTTGATGTAGAGAAGGCGGCTTGGAGTTCTTGCCTGGCCGGGCAGGCAGGCAGGTCACCTGTCTTAGGTCTTGAACACAGACGGACTGCACCTAACCCATAGCGAGCTGCCCCTTTTGTCCTATCCTCTGAAACCACACCTTGAAGGAGGGGAGAGCAAGCGGGAATGCCCGTTGCCTCCCCTTAAACTGTACCTTAACCTGCTTTGTTCTGATTCAGTTGCTTTAACTCCCCACCTACTGTTATTCTGACCTCAAGACACTAAGAGACATGCCCAGTTTCTTCTGCTGACAGAAGATGTTTTTCAACCTTTTCTCATAAATAATTTGTGCAGGCTGGGAGCGACTTTATGCAGCAACAGCACCAGTGCTGCAGGCAGTAACATCAACAAAGTCTCAGCTCCACTAACCAGGAGGAAGTTGGTGTACATTTCCATAAATATCAGCAAGGTTGTTTAGTTAGGGAGCAGTTTACAAAAAAAATGTACAGAATTTTGTACATATTATCACACAGTTCCCCAGGTTATTATAGCAGACAGTTCTCCAGTGAATGGATTATAAGGGTTAAAATGCCCCAATTCAAAAACACTCCCTGGACTATTCTAGCATACCAACTTGTCATTCTGGAAAAGTAGAGTAGGCCTAGTGATAAAACGTGCACAGTGTTTGTTTTGGGAGGTGAAAAACAAAGGAAAAACACACCATGCATGCACAATACTCACCTCAGCAATAACAATCAGAATAGGGCAGCAGCAGCAGCCAGGCGCCTGCAGATTAAGTGCGCTCCTACCCTACCTACAGGGAGAGCTGGATGCTGCTGTCCCTGTCTTCGCTGTGCAGTAGCATGTAGAAAACAAAGCCATCACTTGCGGGTGATGATGCGGAACATTTGAAGCGCAAATGGTGCGCCCGGCACCATCGGCGATTCGCATACTTGTATCCAATTTATATGCGTTTTATAGCCGGTGAACAAACCGGTTCAAAGCTGTTTCTGCTGGTCCAGCTTTAGGGAGGAGGGAAGAGGAGCGCAGCGCTATTCAGCGCTTCCTCCATGACCATGTGCGCCCAGCGGCGAGCAGGCGGCAACTACAACACACAATCTAGTGGGAACGTATTTCATCCAGATGGGTAGTAGCAGAGGGGGTGCAACTGGTGCATAATTGCGTTCATCTCCCATCCACGTCTTTAGTCATCATGACTAAAGAACACAATCATGCACTGCATTCCATGCGCAACAGACTATAGCCAATAATGGCTCAAAGTCAAACAAACACTAACTCAGTTTTACCTGATGGGCTCCTCAGGACCCTTCCACATCTTTTTTTTAGCTACAAAGAAAGTAGTTTTCGTCTCAAATAGGGCACCACGAAAAAAAACGAAAAAAACAAAAAAAACACCAAATCTTCATTTTCTGGTTACATTTGGGCAAAATTCCCTGGGTGTGCAGGGTCTGGTTGTGTGAAGTCTACCTCCTGGTAACATTGTTATTGCCATCCATCCAGTCTGAACCGGTTGTTGTCAATACAGTAACACCAGCATGTACTGTACACGGCACAGCGCACTGGGTGGGCGCGCGTTGACGCTGGTGATGACAGGAATGAACGCCCTCCCAGCCTCCCTAGCAGCGCAGTGATGTAACCTACGTACGGAACTGAAACTCAATACAATATTTGTCGCCCGTGAGGTCCTTGTCTCCCCGTTTTTATGGCATCATAGCGCCATACAGCCTATGATGCCTATCTATGTATGGACCAAAGTTATGTTTCTGGTGCCATAAAAAGGACAAAAACATCATAAACGTGGCAAGAAAGTACCACAACAGTGCAAGTGCAACTTAATCTTAGACGGACATTGCATAATAACCATGCATGATGCATCAGTGTAGCAGAACAGCATGGCGGCTGCACCTGGCTTTATTGGTGGTGGGGTTAACTAAACCAGGAGGTCCTGGCTACACCTGCAATGGTGACCAATAAACAAAAGACAGAGATGACAATAAGAAAAAGTGCAGCACAGGTCTCCGCCAGGTCAGGAAGGTTGTGAACTTGTGGGCACCTGGTGGCGCTATAATAGGCCGATATCTTATCATCATATTATGATGATAAGATAATTATCTTCAGGACTTCCGACTTCCATGGCCTTTGGCCTAATGGGAGACAATGAGGATGTGTGTGTGTGTGTGTGTGTGTGTGTGTGTGTGTGTGTGTGTGTGTGTGTGTGTGTGTGTGTGTGTCAGAGTCCAGTTGTATAGCTGGCAGGTCGACATCAATAGACTTTGGTGCTCATAATCCTAATGCAGCAGAGAAATACTTTACTGTAGCCTGAAGGCTGTACTGCTATATGTATCATCTATAGGTAGGATATACTGCTTTTATAACCACCAACTAATCATTGCAGATGCATAATATAAAAGTATTGTGTTCATACGTCATACATTATATATTTATAAAGGTATGGTGCCCGACTGCCCAGCTGTATAGAGAGCACCGAGTCGGTAACGATAAAGTTGGAGATCCATGCCCTGCACCTGGCTATGCAATACCCGTTGTACCCAAAGTGCTCGTTCCACCCTGCATCTGTCTGTCATACCATATGTTTTATATCACATGGTCTACTGTACATTACTGTACTCAGAGATGGGCAAAATACATTGAAAATGTATTTTGATACAAAATACAAATACTGGGTCAAAAAATGTATCTAAATACAAAATACAAAATACATCTTCCATCCCCATCGAAATACAAATTACAAAATACAAAAAAGTATTTCAAATACTGCCCATCTCTGATGGGCAAAATATATTGAAAATATATTTTGATACAAAATACAAATAGGCCTACTGGGTCAAAAAATGTATCTAAATACAAAATACATCTCATTTCTTCCATCTCAGCAAAATACAAATTACAAAATACAAAAAAGTATTTCAAATACGTATTTCAAATACATGTATTTCAAATACTGCCCATCTCTGACTGTACTTAACACTGATGTAATAAACTTTTTCTGTTCACATGCCTGTTTTATTTGAGCCCTCCCTGTCATATTTCCATTATCTGTATGCCTATTCGTTTACTTCTACTCCACTACATCTCAATGGCAAATATAGGCCTATACTTTTACTCCACTACAATTATTTGACAACTTTAGGCTACTATAGTTACTTTAAAGATATTGATTATTTATTTAAAATAAATAGTTATTAATACAAACGCTGACGAAGGCCACACAGGCCGAAACGCGTTCGTTATCAACGTCAGAGATAAATAAATTCATATGAAAAGGACATACCGGTACAATGAGTGCTGGCATTTTCTTCATTTCAACAAATAATACAAACACATACATTAACCACTTCAGCCCTATACATTTCGTCCATTTGAAAATAGCAGGCCATAAATAATAGATTTTAGAAGGAAGCCGGAGGCCAGGGCCATATAATCTGGCTTCGTACCATGATTGGCCCCTGGTCCGGACTTTAGACATGTCCTAGACACGTCTGATCTATGTACTATAGTGCTTGATTATAAACAGCTAATCTCTCAATAACAAGAACAAGAACAGATTTGAACTGTGCTGTTTTTCCCTTCTTTTAACTGTTTTCCCTGCAGCCTTCATGAAAAATCGACATTTAAAAATCAAGGTGCAATGATGGACAGTAATTGTAAATTGGGCAAACAGATAAACTGAGTGATGAAATGTAGCTTTTTGCAGCCGAGGCTTTTATCTAAGGTCAAGTCCTTTTATAGGCCTACATGCTTTTATCTAGACCTGACTTGACTACTGTGCAGATAACCCTTATGTTGGTGTTAGCCATGCCTCACTTTCACTTGCTTAGCAGACCTCAACCGAGTGAAGTATGTTATTGTCTGTGCAAAGCAGGTTTTTTTAAATACCCTCTATAGTACCAGACTAATGGCTAATTAACTCATGGCTAATTACAGGGCTTAAAGCCCCAAAAAATCCCCAAGACTGAGAAATATTTTTTTTCAAATCTGCACTGATCTCATTAAATGACCCCTATGAAATCCGCAGGACTGAAATCAGTCCCCAGGACTGAGAACTTTAAGCCCTGTAATTAACTGCCTAAGGCCCAAACCACACCAATGCAACTCCTTGCAACAAAACAGTTTTAAGGACACGTTACACCAATGCAACTCCTTGCAACTTCCATTGGGGATAATGGTTTCATGCAACTACTCGGTTTGGATGCAAGGAGTTGTATGGCGAATCATTGGTGTGGGTAACTGCGGTTTGGGCCTAATAATCAAAATAAACCCTCTAAACCCCCTAAAATGTATTTTACACAACGGGTGTTAAATTGATTATTGGAAGTTCATCTTGTCTACTGTCTCTGATATCATAGAGGTTGAAATACCACATGATCCAAGAATCTGGTTACTGGGTGACGTTACATTGATCAACACAAATTTCAACAAAGCATACTTTGTGTTACTCGCCAGTACAGCTGCGAAGAAAATCATCTTGGTTAATTGGAAATCTGAAAAATCACCTTCACAGAGACACTGGCTGAATGAGCTTTCATCATACTGTACCCCTGAAAAGATACTGTACAATGTAAGAAGAAGGCCTGCTACTTTTGAAAATATATGGGGCAGGTTCCTTGAGGTTCTACCTTCAATATCTCCTCTGGGTTGATTTAGTTTTATTTATATTGTTATTTTCATGTATTTATCCGAGTTGTTGCTGTCAAGAGGTGTTGTGTACAATACAGAGTACTGAGAGCTGTGTAGTTTTCCTTTCTGGGGTTGGGGTGGGTGGTGGGTGGGGGGGTTTGTTTTTACTGTTTTTTGTCTTTTCCTTTTTTAGTTTGTCTTGTCTTGTTTAAAAAAATAAAAAATAAATCATGATTCTGTAATTCATTGTTGTAAATGATATCTGCATTATCAATAAATATAAAAAAATAAAAAAAACAATCTCACTGATGCGGTTAAGCCATCACAAACCTGATAGACAGCGAATGTGTACATCCAGAAATTAGGCTGTGTTTATATACACACTAAATTAACTACTTAAAACAAACTCAACAAGGTCCAAGGGATAAGTTGCTCTACCCTACCGGGAGGGAGGGTCTCCTAGGGCAACGTTTTTGGCTGGGGACCCCCGGAAATGGTTTGGCCATGTCTCCGACCCCCAGGTTGAGAACCCCTGCCCTATAGGGTAAGTACCCTCACAAAAAACATGCAGTAATCCTGGTCTCTATACTGCCCCCCCTGGGCAGCCGGGGCGCCTGATGGAGGGGAAAGGAACTTGTTGGAATAACGTGTTCCTTCCACATGCTATGTTCTACCAGGGAAACTCCCACCGAGGCTCTCCGCAGGCTGGCAGAGGGAGAGTAGTTCAATTCCTAGGCATCACTAAAGTGGTGAATTTAAAGAAGGTCCAAGGCAGCTCTGTTCAGTCCCAAGTAGAAAATATTTTATTCCACAACGAAAGAAAGAAAAGAAAAAAAAACACAGGTGACCAAGTGGACCCTGAAGCGTAGAGGGACAATCAGGTGGGCCAGATCTCCACTGATGGCACACTCTGCCCTCCTAACATTCTCTGAAACAGATACCAGGTTAGTAACCATGACCACCACATGAGCTACCCCAACAACCCCAGGGTTGTCATAGTTATATAATTAAAATGTATTCTATTCTATTTTAGAGGATAGAAGTAAAAGACAATAAAAGAGGGAACAATGTAGAGAGTTAAGACTACAGTGGAGGGAAAGATTAGCGAAGTAATGTGTTTCACTACACCTGCACCCAATACTCTTGAGGGAACTTTGATGCCATTTCCCACAGTCGAGGTCCACAGCCAGGAACGTCTTAACGGGAAGATTTACAATCTATAATCCCCTTCTCCCTGAAAAAAAAAGTGTGTAGACCCTTTAATTACATTCTCTGGTACTGAACTGACATGTGATTCCTTACAGTATCAGAGATAATGAGAATGGGGGCCTGTGTGCAAGCAAGAGGGGCGGTAGTGTTACAGTTCTCACTGACTTGTCAAATACATTAAAGTGCACTTGCTTGCATAATTATTTTTTTTCTCTCCAAAGACCCTTAGTTATAGTTGCGTAATATAGATTACTAGCCTAGACAAACTGTTCCTTACTATTTATTATTGTACATACCTCAGCTCATCTGCAAGCTGCTGGAGGTTAGATTACATATCGTAGCCTATATACAATACACATGCACACACACTTGCATAATGTTAACACTTGAGGCGTTTACTTGTATCCGTCAGTCTCACAAAACATTTTAACATAATGTACTGTGAAAACTATAGCAATTTAAGCTCATACACAATACACCCAGCCAGGCACATATTATCCCATTTGGTATGGTACTGTATGGGTATCATATTGAGTCCAAATCAAGGTCTGTAGTATTCGAGACTGACTAGTCTGACAGACCAGAGTAAGGATTAGTCTTTTAAAAAAATAACGGAGAAATGTTCTTAAAACTTGGCTACAACATTAAGAAATGTAAGAGCAGACACCGTTATCCAGAAAGACTTATAAGTGTCAGATCGGAATAGCAGCGTAACTAAGCATGAATTCTAGTCAACAGACAAGGTAACCTGGTTCCACATGTGAATAGCCCACACACACACACCTTTGCATCCCTGCAGCTTTACATGAAGAATGATCTGTGATTTTGATTACATAATATTTTCCTTCTCTCATTTTTCTTCGCTCATCTGTCTGCACATCTGCAACGCTGAGCACCGAGGAGCAGCATCCCGCTGCGTCCCTTCCACGAAACCTGTCAGGGTGAGAGGCTTGACGGGCGTAAAATGGTAAATGCACAGCGAGAGCCTGCCATGTGGATAAACCTCTCTGCTGGTTCCATGATGAAGCCTGCTCTGGACGAAGGCCGCTCAAACACCCAGCATGGATGCACCGAACCTCCAGTCCAGATTCCTGCTGGGATTAGTTCGGGTTGCATGCCAGGACTGTAACAGAAAACCCTATCATAGCAGAAACACACACACATGCAGTTGTGTATCTGCAGTCAGCAAATTGTTTACTTTGTTTTGGTCACCTTTGTGATGTGGTTCAAGCATCGTCGTGTGGAAGTGGATGTAGGGGTGCAACATTTAAACTGATTTAATTGATAAAATAAACCCTTTTCTAAGATAGTGAAAATAGCAGATTAACAAATTTAGTCGATTTATTGACATATAAAATAGGGCTTAGGAGCCTTAGGTGATTAATCAGATAAATCAATTTTCTCACTTACAAATCTGAAGGAAAATGGCTCTCGAAATGTATAAAAAAAGTAATCGATAGAATAATCTCTAAGAAGATAGTTGCAGCTTTATGCGAATACTTTTTGGTTCCTCGTAAGACCTGACGGCTTAGCAAGTTGGGCACTGGACACAGGTTCCCATCCCTGCCCAGTCCACTAACATCATGGGGTTAGTGCACTCTTATTATAAAACTTTATCACACCAAACTGTCCAGGGAGAGTCATGTGAGGCCTTCAGTCGACCTTCAACCGGTTTGAGCCAGTCTAAACCAGGTTGGGCCAGGAAATGACTGACGTTGGCTACGGGCTCCCGGCCAGAGGCGAAGCAAGGTGCCATGTGTGAAAGAAAATGACCAGGGTAAGAGATTTACAGCACATGAAGTGGTTGTGAGTAGATTAACATCGCTGCAATGGCTTGAAGAAGGCCAGCCAGAGATATATTTCTTCAGTATCAGCCTCTCTCCATGGCTAGACAGAAAGAAAGAGGATTAAAATGTACCCTGTGAAGTTAAAGGAATGCCAAAAGGCCCTTACGAGAGAGAACTGTTTTTTTCCTTTTCTTCCTATAGCACTTTACAGGAAGTGGAACACCAGCCTCGCTCAATGCAAACACCTGATCCGTGAAAAGCATATAAACCAGTGGTTTAACACTTTTCATATCAAGGCCCTTTATTTATTCTGCATTTGAGCCACAGACCACCATGATGAGATTTAGCCTTGCAGAACCCAAACTAAAGAATGTCCATGCTGTATTGATGTTGGTACCATAGGAGAAACAGGCAAACATTGATCAAAATAACAATTCTTCTACATTCTCTAATAGTGTATAGACTTCTTGTAAATGTACTTAAGTAATGCAGATGTTTAACAATAATTTAACTCTTGTGTAAAATGGTTTGGTTTCATTTTACACTCAAGAGTTAAAGATTTATAAGGGTCCATTTGTACCAACTCTCCATCATTTAGCTGGGGACCACCTGGAACCCCCTCAAGGACCACTGGTGGTCCCCCGACCACTGGTTGAGATCCACTGGCAGACACAGTATACCAGATACAGAAACATGCATGCAAAAACACGACAAGTAAAGTCGTCTTCTCAAGAGCTTTAATCATACATAGAAATTAGGTTCAACAGTACCATTCGTTTAGAATGTTTTAGCAGTATGTATATTTAGTGTAAAGAGCATTACTTTTTTTTGTGATGAGGAATATCCATAGGGATGATGATAGAAGCTTTCAGAACTACACCAAGGAGATAAAGAGAGCGAAGAGCTGAGAAGAGACAGGAGTACATGACTAAGTTGCAACACCTCAGACTACATTTTAAACACCTCAAAAGGCGACATTTATCTGTGGTTTATGTACCAGTGTCCGTCCTCGATTATGTCATTGTATTTTTTTTTTTCTTTTTTTAATTTTTTAATGACTTTCCTACTGAAGAGCAGCATTGAAATTTGAATCATTTTTTGAAACAAAATATTGACATATAGTGTCACTAGCTCCGTTTGATCAATGCCCTATGATGGAGCAACTCCTATCCAAGTTGAGCGGCCTTGTATGGGTATCTCTTACTTGTGAAAGCCGTATGTAATCTGCGGGGCAATCGCTTTACATCGGTTCTGACACAACGGGTGGTTGGGGATGGTGCGAGCTGGAGTGGAACACATTACTGCAATGAAGTGTGGCATTGTAGGCATGGAAAGGATTGACCGCATTCGTCCGTCTGTCTGTCTGTCTTTCGATCCATTTATCCATCTATCCGTCCGTCGATCATTTGACCACTCAGGAAAAAAAATAAAAACATCACCACGAGACAGTTATTTGTGCTACCTCATAAGCGTCAGAACATTTCCAATTGGCAACAGTCCCAAGCAAAGAAATGTAATCGATGAAACGAGGAGAGAAAAAAATAAAAAATAAAATACATGTACAGGACAGGAAGTTGAACAGATAAATCCCAGAAGCGTCGGTCCATGCCTTTTATTAGAGTAGCTAGGCTAGCTTGGCTAGCTTCTCTCCTGGGGAGTGTGTGTGGGGAGAGGGTTCTGCCAGTTCTTTTTTGTTTTTACGGCTTCGCTCAGTAGGAGGCTAGCCGTCTATAAGGGATGTGTGTGTGTGGGTGTGTGTGTGTGTGTGTGTTTTTCCGGAACTAATCTCACAAAGCGCTGGACTGATCACCGCGAAATTCCAGTAGGCTTAATTATTTCCTTTTCCTTTCACCAAAACCGTCAAAGCTTCAGGTTATGCTGTGTATGTGTGTATTTGTGTGTTTGTGTTGTTGAGTTGAGTTGGTAGAGCAGTAAGAGACTTCAACTTCCCAGGGCCGGTAATGATGGAAGCTGCTGTTGTTGTTGCAGTAGCGGTGGAGGCATTACGGTGGCGCACAGAGCGGGCGCTCACACGCGATGAGCAGAGAGACCGCGTGCGGGCTTAAGGCTGGGAGGAGGAGCTGGAGGGGTGCTGCTGCTGCATGGCTACCACCGATGAGGCTGCCACGTGCTGGGACATAGCCGCCGGGGAAGACATGGACTGGACCATGGGCTGGGCTGGCGGCGGCAGCTGTGGCTGCTGAAGATGCTGGGCCCCCGAGTGCGTGTTGGGGGAAGGCGGGGGCGTCGGACGTTTGAATTTGTCGGGACTGGCGCTTCTTCGCGGGGACGGCCTCTGTTGGCGGCGAGTAACAAAGAGAGGGAGGGTAGAGAGAAAAAAATAATTGAAAGGAGATATTTACAAGAGTGTCAGTGGTCCATTTTGCATAATTTATGCTTGTTTTGCAAACAATGTTGCAAGCTTCATGCATCCTTTGGTCTTGGTAAACAGGTTCTGTCTAAATTGTGCGTATCGCTTTCTCTTCTGGCCTTAAGCTCTAGTTCAAAGGTTATAAGTTGTGCTGGGTCACTGCTTCTAGTTTGGTATATGGCGACAGTCATTTGCCTTCCAATTTAATTTGACACAGTTCACAGCTCATATAACCAATGTCTTAAAAAAAGACTGCTGTGGTAAACAAATGTGTTTTGTAAAAATGTGAACTAATCAATATTACCATTTGTCTTTTATTTTCTTAAATGGAGTCTCAATTGTAAATAAGTCATTCACTTAGACTAGACAATAGGCCAAAAATCCCATTCACCTTCAATGTACAAAAGTGGGTCTAAAAAGTGGGCACCCTGGGTCAATTTTACAGTCTTACAGTATGGGAGGGAGGTCAAACATTTAGAAAACCTCAATTCACAACCACACTTTTCTGAATAAAAAATTAATCACGTGAGGGGAGCTCTTATCGCCCTACATCACATTCCGAGCTCAGCCAATAAAATCATCACTATGTTATCGTCATACATCACATTCCGAGCTCAGCCAATAAAATCATCACTATGGGGCACACGCACGCACACGCACGCACGCACGCACGCACGCACGCACGCACACACACACACACACACACACACACACACACACACACACACACACACACACACACACACACACACACACACACACACACACACACACACACACACACACACACACACACACACACACACACACACACACACACACACACACACACACACACACAGCTGGGCTTAGGATGGCCTAGTATACAGTACATACACATAGGAAAACAAAATGCCATAATTAACAGATAAAATAACTCTGTTGGTCTATGATGGACCCACTAGTCTCTCTATATAACACGTTTCCCAACGTTTCCCACGTTTCATCCAAACAGGGACCTGTTTAGTTCTACAGTGTACCACAGATACGGTCTGATTGGGGACCTACTCCTTTCAATATACAAATATAAAAGTTGAAAGAACACAAGATCCTGTTTATCAGGGCAGGAATGATTCCGGTCTCGGTGAAGACTTGATGGCATTTTCATCAATAAAGCCTGTTCTTCACTTTTAACTTTCTGAATGGCCGAATCATGTTTTGTATCCTGCTGGATATATCTGATTAACTTTGCAATTTACAGCCCTAAATTTGACTTTCTAACCTGTGGAAATGAATGACAAATGCCAGAGAATCACAGTATTCACACAATCCCACAATTCATATCATGTCTCGACACCACTGTCCATAGACTAGAAGTAGGGAGGCTGGGGAGGTAGAGCTGCATTTCCTCAGAGGAAAAGTATGGGAAAAAACTGGAGGGGAAGAAGGATGGGGGTAAAAAAAGAGCGTGTGATCCCCCAGATTGAGCTGTGACCTATGTTAATCCCCGGGTGTTCTGAACGGTGACAGAGGGAACAAGCTGTCCTAAACGTCCTGGACTATACCACATCAAAGTGGGATCTTATGAAATGCCTTGAAGGCAAATTTGATCCTCTGGCTAAGGTCATGTTATATAATATTTGAGGGTATAGTTTTTAAGTCATTACGGCACCCTGTTCCCCTTGAGGCTAGCCAACTAGAAGAGTAACTGTCCATCTGTGTGTGTGTGTGTGTGTGTGTGTGTGTGTGTGTCTCTCTCTCTCTCTCTCTGTCTGGAGCAAACAGTAGGACTGATGAGTACCAAAGTTATTCTGCGTGCCCAGAATAAGTACCTACTAATGTTTTGGATGTCAAAGGGACTTTCATCCTGAGATGTCTTGAACTTAACATTATTTAACTCACAATTTGTGATGTTATAGACAAGTCAAGACAACCTACATCACTGGCCAGTGGCCACAGTCTGAGATCCACATGCAGCCACATACCATGTGGATCCTGACATCCACATAATGCAATGCACAGTATAGAGCGTCGCAGTCCCGCCCCCTTTAATGACGACGCCAGGCCCAGGAAATGAATGCCAATGCATTTTTCCCATAGACATTTCAAAACGTATTTATTTAAAGACCTTTTAAGCGTCGTACAAAGCCAACACACACAATATTTTGGACCAAACAAATAATTACAAAGAAGAAAAACAACAAAAAAAAGTGTTGTAACCTGCCGTTTTTTTTCTACTTTCTAATTCTTTGTTTGTTGTCATGATTTGTCACGACAAGAGTTGGCTTTGTCCGCGGCCTAAACGTCTTTAAATAAATACTTTCTGAAAAGTCTATGAGGAAAATGAACGGGATTTCTTTTCCGGGTCTCTCGAGGGGGCGGGACTGCGATGCTCTATTTAGAAGGAGTTGCTCTGAAAGTTTAATGACAATAACAATATTGGAAATATTGATAGTGAAAAATGTACATGCAGTAGAAATACTGCATTTTGTTGGGCTGACATGCTACTTAACAGTTTAGTGACTATACCCACAGCAGTGGTGCTTTGGACAGAGAACTGGAAACGGCATGGCAGACAGAGAATTAGCCCCATATGTGCCCTCTCCCTACGCTCATTCTGTTCTATTCTGTGTGAGGTCACACACTGGGCCCCTCCCACCGCGTTTCAGAAACGGCGCAAGTTTCCGCAAACATCGTTTCTTATCCTTACCAGACCATTAATCCAAAACGTGTAGGGCCGATGCAGGTTTACACTAATTCAAACTTAGGATCGGCCCAGAAAATCCAACTCGCCATTTGAACTGAGCCTTTACGTCCCGTCTTTTGTCAGTCGCTTCCATGTTTATCAAGGAAGTGTGCGTGTGCGCGTGCATGTCGAGTGAACTGAAGTCGGTTGGAGATTTTCGACCAGGGGAGGCGCCGGGGAGGCGCTAAAGCTTTTAAACTTCCTTGATAAACATGGAAGCGACTGACAAAAGACGGGACGTAAGGGCTCAGTTCAAATGGCGAGTTGGATTTTCTGGGCCGATCCTAAGTTTGAATTAGTGTAAACCTGCATCGGCCCTACACGTTTTGGATTAATGGTCTGGTAAGGATAAGAAACGATGTTTGCGGAAACTTGCACCGTTTCTGAAACGCGGTGGGAGGGGCCCAGTGTGTGACCTCATCTCGGAGCTACAGAATGAGCGTAGGGAGAGGGCACATATGGGGCTAACAGAGAATAGGCTATGGATGGTCTCAACAGACTGGTCATTCAAGGTATTCTCCACATTACAAAATGTAACACATGTGTTGTGTTGTGGAGGGATATATATATAGAATATATCTATATATCCTATATTATATATATATATATATATATATATATATATATATATATATATATATATATATATATTAGGACTGATAAATCATACTGGTTTTCAAAAAGAGGCTAGATTATATGAAGGAGCAAGGGATTTCTAATGGTAGATTCTAGTAGGTGTCAGAGATTTGATCTAGACATGATGGGACCCAGTGACCAGAATACACAAACACCGACAGACTGGGAAAGATTCTCAGGCCAAGTGAGACGTGGACATTTTCTATTGCTTAATGAAAGGTGACCAGACACTTGCCAAGTTGAGTCAGAGAGGGGCTATTCTTCTACCTGTTATGTGTATAAGCCTTACTTAACCCAGAAAGTCAAACTCTCATATTGCTCATTTGCTATTGGCTGGAAGGGCAGCGAGGTCTAGGTCTCACCCTACTATATAAAACTTGAAATGAATGGAACCATAATTAAAATAAACAACACATATCATAATTGAAATAAGGCTTAAAAATGGCAGTGTTTTAAATTAGTAAAAGATACATATATTATATACACTGTATACGGTACACACACACACACACACACACACACACACACACACACACACACACACACACACACACACACACACACACACACACACACACACACACACACACACACACACACACACACACACACACACACACACACACACACACAATTCATGGAGATTTATTGTCGCATTCCGAATTCAATAATTTGATGTCTGGGTCTCCTACTGACCGATCAAATTATTGGCTTAGAGATTCACAAGGACAGAAATAATCATGTTCCTGCAACAGTGACATTTGTACTAGCCTTTGTGGTGCCCTCTATGTCTATGGGTCCAAGTGAATTTGCTTTGGCACTGCGTTTGACTCTAAACAACGCAGCCTCTAACTTTAAATGGGTGATTCAATTCTGGGGTCTATCAGATGATGGATTCAAAACAAGCACCTTACTCAAAGCTGGAGGAGTAGCAAAAAGTGCGTTCTGAAGAAAATATGGCCTTTATGGGGTTTTTGCATGATCCAAAGCTTCCACGGAAATGGTTTTGAGTGCATGACCACCAGGCTACGGTTCAAATGTAAAGCAGCCTGAATAGTGCCACCATGAGGTCGATGTATTGTTTTCCTTGGCTGTTCTCCTTGTACATTCTGCCATTGGGTGAACTCATTACCAATCACGGAGTCAATTTTCATTTCCATGCTGATGATACCCAACTATATCTTTCTGTGGCCCCAGATGATCCCTGTGCTTTAGACCCGCTGTTGACCTGTCTGTCTAGCATAAAATGTTGGATGAGTGAGAACAGAAGTAAGACAGAAGTAAGACAGAGATAAGACAGAAGTTCTCATAATCGGTTCTAGCGAGCAAAAATAATCAATAACTAGAACTGCACTCTGTCGAGTGCATACTTGCTTGTTGCACACTAGTAGGCCATAAATGGCCAACTAGTGCGCAAGCAGAGCGCGCAAGTCCTTTCGACCGCTGTAAACTGTCAAATCTCAGTATCTCTGTGAAGGAACGTTTGAAATGATTAATGTTTAGATGTAACTATTTGCTACCTACTTTATACATATAAACATCTAGTATTATTAAGTATGATTCAAGTTTCTATCTATATAAGAAATACTGTTTTATCGTTGTAGATATATTCTGGATCCCTTTTTAGTTTTTCAGAGACAAATAAATAATTTATGTGTTGAAAAAAAGGTATATAAACGGAATTAAAATATGTTATACAGTATAATTGCGAACGCAGTGAGCCACTTAGTATGACAGCAAGGGCTGAATGTCTGTGTGTCACGCTGTTACACCACCCGCCCGCCACCAGAGGGCGCAGCTAGACAGCAAGGGCTGACGCAGCTAGACAGCAAGGGCTGAATGTCTGTGTGTCCCGCTGTTACACCACCCGCCGCTGCTTAACAACGACACTGTCTGTAACTTGCTCGCTGTTACACCACCCGCCGCTGCTTAACAACGACACTGTCTGTAACTTGCTGTACTAGGCCCAACATAAAAATAATACTGTCACAACGACACTGTCTGTAACTAGGCTATGTGTACTAGTGTGTGCATATGGGCTAACGTTAGCTAAGCAGTCACAGTCCTGTTTACTGCTGCTCAACAACGACACACCAGAGGGCGCAGCTAGACAGCAAGGGCTGAATGTCTGTGTGTCCCGCTGTTACACCACCCGCCGCTGCTTAACAACGACACTGAATGTCTGTGTGTCCCGCTGTTACACCACCCGCCGCTGCTTAACAACGACACTGTCTGTAACTTGCTCGCTGTTACACCACCCGCCGCTGCTTAACAACGACACTGTCTGTAACTTGCTGTACTAGGCCCAACATAAAAATAATACTGTCACAACGACACTGTCTGTAACTAGGCTATGTGTACTAGTGTGTGCATATGGGCTAACGTTAGCTAAGCAGTCACAGTCCTGTTTACTGCTGCTCAACAACGACACACCAGAGGGCGCAGCTAGACAGCAAGGGCTGAATGTCTGTGTGTCCCGCTGTTACACCACCCGTGGCTGCTTAACAACGACACTGTCTGTAACTAGGCTATGTGTACTAGTGTGTGTATGGACTAACGTTAGCTAAGTAGTCACAGTCCTAACGGAACAGTCTGTTACTGCTTTAAAACAACAATAAATAAATATATATATATATATATATATATATATATTATGGGGTTAGCGGTGCTGAGCCTTCTCGTGGCGGCCCTGTTTTCACTAATTTCACAGTACCACACACTTCTCACTAATTCGTAATTTATTCTAATTGTTATTGCAATTTACGATCTGCGTTCGCTTCCCGCGTTCTCGCGTCTTACTTGTAGTATATAGTAATAGTAATAATAGTAGTATGATAATAGTATCATTAAGAGCTAGTCATATACACATACACACCACGTACTCTGGTCCCAGCAGATCAGGCACAATTTGCTATTTTATTTTTTACTGATTATGTATATAGTATATGTATGACTAGCTCTAAATGATGACGTAAGAAATATATATAGTATATATATAGTATATAGGCATATACTATATACGTATACATATATACTCTATACTCTATACTGTATAAAGTGTGTAGTTGTAAATTGATTAGCGGTATACTGTGGTTACTTTGCGCCAAAAACCGTGACAGCTGTTCCGCCATTTGATGTTTATGCAAGAAAACAGCAAATCTGTGCCTGGTTTGCTGGAGCAAATGACCACAAATGACCATATTTCTTACGTCATCATTAAGAGCTAGTCATACACATACACACCACGTACTCTGGTCCCAGCAGATCAGGCACAATTTGCTATTTTATTTTTACTGATTATGTATATAGTATACGTATGACTAGCTCTAAATGATGACGTAAGAAATATATATAGTATATATATAGTATATAGGCATATACTATATACGTATACATATATACTCTATACTCTATACTGTATAAAGTGTGTAGTTGTAAGTTGATTAGCGGTATACTGTGGTTACTTTGCGCCAAAAACCGTGACAGCTGTTCCGCCATTTGATGCTTACGCAGAAAAACATCAAATCTGTGCCTGTGTTGCTGGACCAAATGACCACAAATGACCATATTTCTTACGTCATCATTAAGAGCTAGTCATACACATACACACCACGTACTCTGGTCCCAGCAGATCAGGCACAATTTGCTATTTTATTTTTTACTGATTATGTATATAGTATACGTATGACTAGCTCTAAATGATGACGTAAGAAATATATATAGTATATAGGCATATACTATATACGTATACATATATACTCTATACTGTATAAAGTGTGTAGTTGTAAGTTGATTAGCGGTATACTGTGGTTACTTTGCGCCAAAAACCATGACAGCTGTTCCGCCATTTGATGCTTACGCAGAAAAACATCAAATCTGTGCCTGTGTTGCTGGACCAAATGACCACAAATGACCATATTTCTTACGTCATCATTAAGAGCTAGTCATACACATACACACCACGTACTCTGGTCCCAGCAGATCAGGCACAATTTGCTATTTTATTTTTTACTGATTATGTATATAGTATACGTATGACTAGCTCTAAATGATGACGTAAGAGATATGGTCATTTGTGGTCATTTGGTCCAGCAACACAGGCACAGATTTGATGTTTTTCTGCGTAAGCATCGAATGGCGGAACAGCTGTCACGACGAAGGAGACCAGGCGAAAACATTACTTGCGCGCTCTGCTTGCGCAAGTAATTAGCAGACTTGGCAACCTGACTGTAGAAAGTAACAGTACAGTAAAGAACCTGGGGGTTATTATTGATTCTAAATTGAATTTTAATTCACACATTAATCATGTTACCAAGATTGCCTTTTTTTCACCTTAGAAATATTGCACGAATCAGAGCCTATTTGTCCTTGGACGATGCAAAAACGCTAATCCACGCCTTTGTTTTTTCTCGGCTTGACTACTGCAATGCACTCTTTTCAGGACTGCCTAAAGGCCTATTCATAGTCTGGATTTTCGGTGATGAGATGACCACCGCTCCGGTGGTGAGCTGACCACCGGAGCTGAAATAACATTGAGCGGTGGTGAGTAAAAACAGAGAGAAGGGCTGGAGCGGTGGCGGTGGTTTGCTCTTCACCGCGGCTCGTGACGTCATGTTGTAGTTCGGTGGTCACCCCACCACCGTAAATCCAGACTATGTATGAGCCTTTAGAAAACGACTGACAGATTACAACTTGTCCAAAATGCAGCAGCTAGAGTTTAAACTAGAACTAAGATGAGAGAACATATTACTCCAGTTTTGGCATCACTGCACTGGCTTCCGGTTGTTTTTAGGATTGATTTTAAAATTCTGTTACTTGTCTATAAAGCTCTCAATGGTCTCGCACCTCCGTACCTCCGTGACTGCCTACCTAGATATGTCTCAGGTCCTCCAATGCTGGCCTACTTGAAGTGCCTAAAAGAATGTGCACAAAAGAATATGGTGAGGCAGCTTTTTGCTTCTATGGCCCAACAGCCTGGAATAAACTTCCATTCGAGCTCAGACACGCACCCTCTGTAGACATTTTTAAATCTCAACTCAAGACTCACCTCTTCACCCTTGCTTTTAGTTGAGTTTTACTATGCACGTTCCTACCCTGCCCTGACTGATTTGCTGCATGTGGTGTTTTTATTTGTTTTTATTTATTTTATGTTCTTATACTCAATTTTGTTCTCTGCCATTGTTCTATCATTTTAACGACCCTTTGCCAGGGTCCTTTTTATTGATTTTACCTCTGCTTTCAACAGCATGCAGATACCCTTCTGCAGACTCATTGACATAGGGGTAAATGGAGGTATTGTCCATCTTGTCAGAGACTTCCTCTCTGACCGTCCTCAACAGGTCCGTGTTAATGATACTCTGTCCGACATCACTGTGCTTAACACCGGTGCTCCACAGGGGACTATCTTATCCCCCTTACTTTTCTCCTTATATACAAATGAATTCCAGTTAGACCAGGATATGTTTCATTTGTTCAAATATGCGGATGATATGGCCCTGGTTGCCTTACTGAAGAAGGGGGACACAGTGGGGGAGGAAGCATACAGAGCACATGTGTTATCTCTTCAGAACTGGTGCGATAAAAGCTCCTTAGGGATCAATGTGACAAAAACAAAATAACTTGTCATTCATGAAAAGGAACCTGTGCAGTCCATTACAATTGGTGGACAAATAGTGGAGGTAGTAGACACTTTTAAATACTTAGGCACATATATTGACAGCAAACTCAATTTCAGTGAAAATACTGACCAGATTTTTAAAACTTGTAACCAACGCCTCCACCTACTACGCAAGCTCAACTCCTTTAGAGTGAGCAAGCATATCATGGAAACAGTTTATAAAAACCTGATAGAGGGAATCTTGACTTTTAACATGGCAATGTGGTTTGGCAATCTAAATGTCAAAGGAAGAAGCAAGCTGCAGCGAATAGTAAATCTAGCCTCAAAAATAATTGGGAAGAGACAGCAACAATTAGGCTGTATCTACAAGGAGGTACTTCGTAAAAAAGCTATCAAGATAGCAAACGACCCCTCTCATCCACTCTGCAGCGAGTTCCAACTACTTCCCTCTGGTAGATGGTACAAAGTACCAAGAGCTAACCGTAACATTTTTTAAAATTCTTTCATACCAAATGCCATTAAGGCACTAAATGATACCATGTCTCGCTAGATTAGTTTTTTTTTTTTTTTTTCCCAATGTATCTGCCACTGTTGTCCTGCACTTTTTGCCATGAGAAAATAATTGTGTTAAGTGTTGTTGCTGTTGTTGTAACCGTTTGTTTTTTACTGTTTGAGACCGAAGACGAATTTCCACACGTGGACAATATATGAAACTAACTAACTAACTAACTACTTGTGTTTTATTGCATTTTATTTTTGTGTCCGGCCCTGTGAAGCACTTTGAGCTGCATTTATGTATGAAAGGTGCTATACAAATAAAGTTTATTATTATATTACTGGCAGTGTGCACAAATGGACGTCAATCACTGACAAGGTGTTTCCGAGATTAGCTGTGCAAACACATGCATGCATGCACGCGCTGAAACATAATCTGATACCCAGACTGATTTGGAATTACAATTTGAGCCATAATCTTTTCCAGCATTTCTTCTTTGTTTCAATAGTGTCAGTATGAGGGAGACAGGAGAATGACACACATCCACATCAGGGAGTTGAAACCGGGGACAGGATGAAGAGAAAAGAATGCTGTCTTCATCGTGTCCCCGGTTCAACTCCCTGACGTGGATGTGTGTCATTCTCTTGGCCCATGTAGTATGCACCCCCACCCTCCCACCACCATAATCATTTAACTTGTCTTTTATTCCAATGGCTCAGTGCCAAGAACGTCTTTTGACATATTTTTGATTAGACTTTTCCCACTAGACGACGCCATTGGCTAGCATATGGTTCACTGTGCAAGTCTCGATGGGGCTTGGACCTGGGAAACCACCTGGTAGCAAAGATCTCCTCCCACCAAGCTCCCACTCTGATGCGTTATTATGGATACTAACCACCCCCAGCTCCAGGCAAATATTCCAGTGCAAATAATACAACCAAAACAAGCCAGAAGAGAAACAATGAAGCCTATATAAAAGACTGGCGTCTTTTTCCCCGCCGTTAAATGGATCAATGTACAGACGCGGTCAATAGAGCACCGAAGTCTGACGTCACTTTCAGTAGAGGGCGTCAGTCCCCAGGTTCATGTATTTGTTTCGTTGCATTGAAATCCCCATTGAGGCGATTTGAGATCGCCTCATATAACAACTGTGTTTGAAAAATAAACATGTCACCCCGGCCGCTTCACTCATATGGATATGAAGAATCAACTGACTGAGAGAAAACGCTAATGTTACTGCTGCTGAATTAGTTAGATTTTCGCTAGAAGCAGACTGTATCATATATGAGTGACTGACTGTTGCAAACGATACAGAGACACCTTCCCGACAATAACGCCGAGACAGCTTGTTTATTTTTGGACCACAACGCTTATAGTAGACGATATTAAGATCACCCCATGTTATTCTCCATAGAGAAATTACTTCCGCGAACCAGGGGAATCGTCGGGATGAGCGAGTTACGTCAGGACTTCGGTGCTCTATACAGGACATTCCTTACTTTCTTTTTCTTATAATTTTTATCCCACGATTTTGAAACCCATTTTTTTCACCCAGTGTCCATTATTTAATGTAATCCTGGGTGCTACACTTCCTCTGACAACCTGGGGGTCCTTTTATGCATGAGGAGTCCAAGCTGCTTCTTTTCACCTGACAGGGGGGAGTGTCCCTGTCCGGACGTAGCGCGTGGAAGGAACATGTTATTCCAACCAGTTCCTTTCCCCTCCATCAGGCGCCTCGGCTGGCCAGGGGGAGGTAGTTTAGATACCAGCATTACTGCATGTTTTTTATAGGGGACACGGGGAGAACATGCAAACTCCACATAGAAAGGCCATTTCGGGGCACGGTGGCACTTGGTAGTGCTGTCTCCTCACAGCTAGAAGATCCTGGGTTCGATTCCCGCTCGGGGCGCTGTGGGTGCTGGCGGCGTGTTTCCTCCTCTGCGTCATTAATGCCCATACCCGAGGCGGGGTTGGCGAAAGGGCCTTTCTGTGTGGAGTTTGCATGTTCTCCCCGTGTCCCCTAGGGTAGGTACCCTCACAAAAAACATGCAGTAATCCTGGTCTCAAACTGCCTCCCCCTGGCCAGCCGGGGCGCCTGATGGAGGGGAAAGGAACTGGTTGGAATAACGTGTTCCTTCCACGCGCTACGTCCAACCAGGGAAACTCCCCCCTGGCAGGTGTAAAGGAGAAACTTGGACACTCAGGCATGAAGGAAGCATGAGTTCAAGTCTGTTTCTCTCCCCATGTCCCCCATATATGGGGACTAGGTTGGCAGAGGGTGTGTAGAGCACAGGATCACATTAGATAATTAACACAGGGGTGAAAATGGGTTACAAAATCGTGGGATAAAAATTATATATAAAAAAAAGGCCATTTCACCAACCCCGCCTTGGTATGGACACTGATGACGTGGAGGAGGGAACACACCCCCAGTGCCCACAGCGTCCCCAGCGGGAATCAAACTGAGGACCTTCTAGCTGTGAGGCGAAAGCACTGTTCCACCGTCCGGGGACATCCCTTACAGATATCAAAACATACGGGCAGGGTTTTCTTGCGTCATCAGGGCTTCTGAGCAGCGGGGCGGGGTTTTCCTGGAGCTACGGTGGATCCATAATAACTTCCATGATCCTACTTCCTCACATTTCTCTTTGTTGTATCGTTCCAATTTGGCATGACAACAACTACTGAATGCATGTATGGATTTTCAAAAGGATTTTTTCCCCACAAAAGCACAACAGACGGCTCTCTCGTTACCAACGATCTGGTGTGCGTTCTTAGTGAAGAAGAATATTCTAAACGTGAGTAACAACACATGGAAGGCAATGGTGGGAAAATGAGAACAGGGGGCAAAATAAATGCCATTGCCATGACAGACAACACCAGCCACATGGATGGTTACATAAGAACATAATAAGAAAGGATGATATTGAAAGTTTATGGACAATCCATAATCCCACTACAAAGAAAGGCGTGATATAATAGTGGAGATAAAGTGGAGATAAACACTTGCACTCTCTCTGGTTTTAATGGGGGTAAGATGAGTCAGCTATCACCTCCATCTCTCAATGGATCAATACACACTGCATCTAGAGCAAAAGGACATTACTGAGGCTTTGGCACCAGTACACCACCACACCAATCTGATAAATGCTCCAAAGTGTGCTATTCTACGATGTAAACCAAAACAATGCATCTGCACAGAGACCGACCCCGTTTTCCCTTTCGCATGGATTTCTCTGCAGGATGGTAGAAAAAGGTGGGCGGGGCCCTGCAGGAGGACAATGCACGGTGAAAGAATTGTGATCCGAGATGTCACCCTACGATGCATTAGGATCCAGGTTTCCCCACTGAATAAGAGGCAGCAGAACAGAACAAATACCCCCCTCCTTTTGCCAAGAATGCTACCAAAATGCTAGGAACAAAAATGAGAAAGAAAATGTGAATCTATTGAAAAAAACAACAACAATAAACACCTGTGGCGTTAGTGGTTAGCACCTGGTAGAGCCAGCAGCACTGAACTTTCTCAAACACTACTGTAGATCTCACTTGGCGAGATCTGGTAAGCAAACATTATTCCTCCTGGTTTTTGTACAGAACAGAACGGGGTGGGGGGACTTCCAGAGTAAAAGCTGCATATCTGCACGGCACCCCGAGCTGCTATTTTGAAAGAAATCCCGGCGATGATTGCGTTAACATGGCTTACTGTACCAAAACAATTATTCATACAATGTTGTTCATTGTAGACATTGTATAGAGCCACAATATGGTCCCTATTCTACAACCTTTGGTTGTAGAACTGGCTCCATTCTAAATTCTTGGAACCTTGGTGCTCTCGTGGAACTGCCGGACATTTTTTGGTTCCAGTTACAAACCAGTTCCAGATCAGTTCTGAACCAATATTTGTAGTGGAAACTGGTTCTGAACTGGTTCAAGCGGTTCAACCCCGGTGGATAAGGGGCCTATGGGAGCTTAACCCATTTTGACCTGAGTCAGTCTTCTTCGATTTTTCAAAAATAGCAGACCTAGAAGCTCGTAGGGCGCCACTCGGTGGCGCGCTTGTAGATCTGCTATTTTTCAATAGCTAAAGCATAACATAATGCGAACACCAAAAGGGGTTCCCGCCCAAAATGGGTTTTAACAGGAACATGGTTAGACAGTACAACTGTGCGATTGAAGGGACCCTGTATATTCACTGCTTGCAAACTGGACAGAGTACTCACTGCTACGGGGTGGGTTCCGTGGACGTGCAGAGCGGGTGTATTGTAGTGGGAGATGCCGGCTCGGGACAAAGTAGCCGGGGGGGTGAAGCCAACCGTGTGGGTGCCGTACGACAAACCTGGAATGAGAGACAGAGTTGGTGTCCGACAATACGTTACATTACGTGCCATAATACAGGCAATTACAGTGCCAAATCTGCCAATGTCTTTACAGTGCTCTTGGACCAATGGGAATGTAACAAATGAAAGTGCCTAAAGTGAAAACAATGAGCGAGGATGGATGATGTTGACTTTGGTTCAGCAGCTTATACAAGTAAGACGCGCAAACGCGGGAAGCGAACGCAGCTCGTGAATGGCAATAACAACAATTAGAATAAATTACATACTTTTTTAAAGGTTTTCTTTTTAAAGTTCTCTTTTTTGTGTTTTTTTAAGATTTTATTTTTAAGTGTTTTTAAAGTTTTTACATTGAATGCTAAGCTTTGAAATTTTCTCATGATTGCTGGTGCTAAGCGATTAACATTGGACTTTTGAACTTTTTAGGGGCCCACAGCGAGGGGCCTCTTATAGCGAGAATCACATCGCATAAATCAAAAGAAAGCCAAACATGTCCACTTCAATTTCAAAAACTTCAAATTATGATTCTACCATCTTCCATTCTGGAGATATTGACCTTTTTCTAACACCTGCTTTTGAAGGCACGCTGCTCGCTTGAAAAAACAGCAGAGATATGGAAGGTTGAAGTTGACAGACATTTCAGTTCAGTTTTTTCAGACCGACAGACCGATATAAATATGAGCACAAATACTATCCTATACATACCATACACCGAATGAAAGCCCTGAATGTCTACTTTTAGGAGGAAAACAGTACACATTGTACACATATACAGTTTGACAGTAATTGGTCATTGAATTCAGCTTGTGCCCACCAGAGATAACTAAGACTAAGACATGGACCTGAACTGCTCAATATTCACAAAATAAGGCCTATAGCGACATATACATACTATATACCGTATGAAACATAAGACTCTCTGCTTTCATAAGAAAAATACTTCTACTGTAATAATAATAAAAATCACACCCCTGTGAAGTGAGCAGTGCAATGTTGCACTGCTCACTTCACAACATTGCACTGCTCACTTCACATGGGTGTGATTTTTATTATTATTACAGTATTAGTTTTTTTCTTATGAAAGCAGAGAGACTTCTGTTTCATACGGTATATAGTATGTACATGTCGCTATAGGCCTTATTTTGTGAATAATAGTTCTATAGGTCCATGCTTTCTCTAAAGTTCTCTCTGAAAAAGAGAATTTTATACCTGAACTGCATTCAATAGCCTACTGACAAACTGTATATGGGATCAATGTGTATTTTATTTGTTTTCCTCCTAAAATTAGACATTTAGGGCTTTCATTCAGTGTGTAGTATGTATATGATAATAATTTATTTATGTTTATATCTGCCTGTCAATCTCTGTGACTTTAAACCTTTATAACTCGCTATGATAACTTCATGAGGATGATGATTATGTGCACATATGTGATCATTGTCTCAGTAAACAAAATCAACTTGATCAGTGTAGGCTACCTTCCACAGATCGTTTCGTTTCAGAACGATAGCATAACGGTGACTTGAGAGGTTGACATGTCTGGACATGTCTGGACATGAACCACAGGAGCGATAAGTGAGAGACAATAATCCCGGCTGGCTGTGATTTCGACAAAATGACAGACAACTCGATGGCTTCCGCAGTTTAGGATGAGCTATGTGTATTCGTTATCCATTACAAACGGGTCGATTACGTCCCAGACGCCTTCATTGCGGTCTTATCACTGCAATTGGCTGGCGAAGGCGCTATGGCTAATGGCGATTATGGTGATCCACTGCCGAGAATCTTTTTTCCGAGAATGAGAGAGATGCAAACTGCAAAGCGATCGCAACTCGCAGTGGGGGGGGGGGGGTTCCACGGCTGTGATATCTGCTAGTATACTGCTTCTTTGTCCAAACATGGCTGGTGAAGATGGGAGGCATACTATCATCCGAAGGAGAAATGCTCCGAGGTGCGCTGCGGGTCGGGAGAGGGTTGCGGTTAGGTTTAGGTGTCTGCCCCGGGGGAGGTTAGGGTTAGGGTGATGGAGGAGGTAGGTTGTCGTTCGGACCAATGCTCCGTCGGATGAAAGTACTGCACTCGGTGAAGACGCGACGGCGAAAAAAAGACAGTTGATCATATCTATACTGCTTCTCCTATGGCGGTCCTTCGAGAATACGTCATTCGTTTCGCGTATACCTGTCCGTGTGCGTGAAATGGCGATCGACCGTTGCAGATTATTCTTGGTTTATATACGGGTTTATATTTCCGAGAATGATTGGACGAGGCGGCGGACCGGCGAGTTGCCGTTGGAATGGAGGCACACACAGCCAGTGGATCTGTGTGGATGATGAGTGAGTGGGGGGGGGGAATGAAACTGTAATGCGATGATCGGAGAGAGGAAGAGCCCCTCCCTCCATTGCTGCCTCGGGAGAAACCATGTAGAAACAGGAGGGGAGGGGGAATCGAGTGTATTCACACACACTAGAGTATGGGTAACTCCATTTTAGATCCCCTGACATCTGCGTTGGTCTATGCCGTTGCCGTGCAGGCCGCCTCCAGACTCCAGTACGTTGTAATGGAGGCATTGGAGGGAGCTTGCCCGCCATAGACCAGACCTCTTTTCAGGAGGGGGGGGGGCTTTTAACTCCCGGATCACATACCGGACCTTCCTAGAGACGATCGGTGTTACTTTCTTTGTTGTCCGGGCGCGTATAAATATGAAGCACATTAATCATAAAAAAAACGTATAAAACGTATAGATACGCTTTCAGCATACGGCGTTCGAGATTAATAAAGCGTATGGATACGGTTCCAGCATTCTAAGTTTTTTCTTTTTAAGTTAAGTTTTTTTTTAAGTTAAGTTTTTTTAAGTTAAGTTGTGTGTGTGTGTGTGTGTGTGTGTGTGTGTGTGTGTGTGAGTGCGTGCATGCGTGCGTGTGTGTGTGTGTTTTGTGTGATACAGCTGCGCCCTCTGGTGGTGGGCGGGTGGTGTCACAGCGGGACAGACAGACACACAGACAGACAGACATGATCTGCAGGGTCTCATAGTTAGTGCTCAGTGCGTTCGCAAAAATTGTATGATTCCATGAACACATTTGATTTTACAACTTATATGATTAAGATATTGTATCTATGGCACAGAATTCTCCATGTTCCAGGGTTTCTCACTCAATATCCATAAAACTGAATAGCAATGACGTCAAACCACCTGAGGAGAATTTGTTTTGCACAATTAGGCAAGTAGGCAACTGCAGGGGATAACACACACTCACTACATACCCAGAGGCACCACTTGCCTACTCTTTCATGACAATGTATGCAATGGCACACATAAATTCCATTTGACATTCACATCAGTTGCTGGCTGCGTGGTTACTAAGCCACTTTGGGACCATTAAGGGATGGAACAATTTAGGAAATGTGATAGCTTGAACAGTAATGAGCACTCTTCATGGCCAATGGCCTTACCACAAAAGGAATTGGTATTCCACCAGGTTTACTTATTTTCAGTAGTTAAAATCTCTAAAATGTCTTCCTACAACCACAAAAACCAACATATGGCTTGAAAGTGACTAGGTCACATGCACCAAGCTTGCCAGTTATATTATATTACCATTATAATTGTATTATATTAAGAAGCTGCCGCATAAATGTAAAAATAACCGTATGCTGGCATGAAGGTTACTTATTTTAAATGTTTATAATTGGCAACAAACATTGATGACCAACTACTAATGACTGACTGGTACTGCATCATAAAAAACGTTTCTATTGTTCCAAATGCATATATTGTTAGATTTATTTTCCTGCATAAGAGACTGTTGGCATACTCATGCTACAGCTGTAGCAGAGAACAACACAGCAGGTAACAAAATCATCGGTGTGTTTAGGATGTCAAAATATAATTAATGCACACTTGGTAGGATCTGTTTTTACAATTTGAGCAGAGAATATGTTTGGCAATGTACAGACTACAGACATCAACAATGGTTCTTGAATCCTGACGACATGCGACTCATTATGAAATGGGAGTTAAATTATATAACAAGGAAGAAAATCCTTTTCAGCACTCCTTGACAATGGACACTCGGGACTGGCTTATTGTTTGAGCCAGGCCTGCACTTAGAGACCTGAAGTAGTCGATGAATGGGGGCAACATAAAGCCTAGGAAGCAACTTGTTGAACTAGCAACAGTCACGCGGTATCTGAAAACTGGAACAGGGTGTCTCAGATTGAAGACTAGATAGGAACACTTGGTCCGTAATGTTAAACTTCAATCATATCAATACAATGATACAATTTGATGCCAAAGGTGCATAAAATGTTTATAGACTTGCTGCTCAGGCACCACCAGCGGTGTTGCGTAACAGGACGAAGATTCTGGGGCGTACTTACCAGGTGATATGGGTCGGCTGGAGCTGGGGGAGGGGGTGTACGGGATGGGGCTCGACACCGTCCTCGCTCGCAGGCCCTGCGCAGACATCTCGTTGAAGTACCTGACAGGATGAGATGACCTGGGTTACGACACACATTAGTTCCATCAAAATGCTTTTCATTTCATTTTTACCTAAGAAATAACATCACAGGCACTAAAAGAATAATATTCTTTTAGTGCCTGTCATGTTATTTCTTACAATATTATTCTGTTGCAGTGGACTCACACAGGGTTTCCTTTGCTGCAGCACCTCAAGAACAAAGGAAAATGTCATCTATGTGTTACTTTGATACTAAGAAACTAATCACAACGAACCCAACATTACTGGTAACAATTAGAACCGCAGGCTCAACACCTCTTCAGACTACAAGGTACTCAACGACCTAACTCCACTCGCTGCAGAGCAGCAGTTCCGATTTTGGGATATTGTGTTTGGGAGTAGAGTATTGGATGGAAAGACAGACAAACCAACAGACATTTATTACCATCCTTAGGACCCTGCCCCTAGTGCGGCTAGAATGTTTTTAAGCCCACATCCTCTACCTCAGGGTTTTTAAGCCCCCCACCCTCTATCTCTCTGCATCCACTTCCAGGCCAGGTCAGTATTTAGTCTGCAACTGCTCTGTCCCCCAAGTTGGCTCAACCTAACACACACTACCCGTCCTCCACCAAAATGTGATAATGCTCCAGTCCTGTGCTCATCCCGTCACCACCTCTCCTTGTACCTCTCATCGTCCATCTCCAGACTGGACTCGCTCTCTGACAACTGTCTGCACAGCGCCTCCCTGCGCTCCATCTCTCTCTGGAGTTTCCTCTGCAGTCGGATGTTCTCCTCCCTCATGTGCCGTTCCTCCTCTATGTATTGCGCTCGCTTCTCTGTGTCTGTGGAAGAGGAGACACGCATGAAGGTAGTCAGAATTCACATATACACAGTGACACTACGTTTCAGACGTACAGACATGTACGGCACGGTCAAATTCATGCACAGATTATCACGTCGCTACTACAGCGTACTTCACTTAAAAACGAACAGTATCCCATTGCGTTACTCTTGAACGCATCGTGGCCGGTCGCATCCGTTACGGTTAGGCCACTGACTGACATTTTAATGTGTTAGTATACTTGTTAAGACCATAGGTCACAGAGTACTATGAAAACCTGCAAAACCCGTCTGTGTATCCGTCAGTCATTCCTCCATATATATTATGGTTGTCAGTCCATCACGCCTCGTGAGACGTCACTCTCAAGACTCACACACACGGTTAACGATGGCTCGTTTAATATGTGTGCCTGCCAGACAATCAGCTCGAACGAAGGCAGGTGTAGTCTCTGTGTGTGTGTGTGTTTTGTGTGCGCGCGCGTGTGCGTGCGTGCAATACAGAAAAAGGTTAATAATAATAAAAATGTAAAAAGTACCGAAAATAGTACCGGAAAAGGTACCGTAGCGATTCCCAGGTACCGTACCGATACGAAGGTGAAAGGTACACATCCCTATTCATGAGATGCTGAGCTTTTAGCATTCACCGTCTACCACTTGCTGACAGCAATGCCACAAAATCTAAGTATGTATGTATTTTATGAAGGCGTACTCTTTTCCAGACATAGGTGAAACCTATTGCAACGGTCCTCTGTAATACTTTTTTAAGTCACTTTCGTAAAGCAACCTTTTGGTCAACACGTTTCATTTTTGTCTTTTTGGTCAACAGTTCAGGATGGGTTTTGTGTTTCAAAATAGTATTCAAACAGTCAGAGTTGGTCATAGCGGTCTTCTAATAATATAGCAACTTATTAATAAGAGAGCCTATGATTTTTGTAAGTGACTATGATGTGTGCCTCTTGCCTTGGAGTTGGACTATGTGGCAAACAGGGCCTTAAGTCAGAGTGACCACTCCCTCTAGTGGCAAAAACACGGTAGTGCAAGAATGGCAAATGGATCAAGCATCTATTTTGACTGCATACAATACGTTGTCTTGGTTTGACTCTAAAAGCTATAAAGATGTACTGTTGTACAGTAGGGTTAGGAACTAGTTTCTTAAGAATAACCTGGTCACAGTGGTCAGTAAGCAATAGTGGGTCGTGCTAGGTAGGGCAAGAAAACAAACTCAGAAAATGGGATTATGGGGGAAGATGGATAGTTTGGATACCCAGGAAAAATGTGTATGGCATATCAAAAAGGTCAAACATGGACTTCAATTCATAGAGCATCTATTTTTCATTTTGGGACATCAAGAGTGTCATTTCCAATATTAGCGTTTTTGGTACCACTGCAGCTCCCGTTTGAAAAACACACTAGCCTTCAGTGTCATGTTGGAAGACACAGTCATAGACTGTAGTGTAGAGTAAAGCTTTCTCTTTTCTAATAATAAACATTAAACAAGGTAAATAGTCACATAAATGTGCAGTGAGAACAATGTAGTGCCTCCAAGAAGCTTGGATACCATGTAAACAACCAACCTATGATCTGTTTTAACAACATGCTAAATCATAATCTCAACATGTTGAGATAAAACAAATTGAAAAACAAAACCAGAAATAACCAAGATGAGTAAAAAAAGAAATAGCATCAAGATACAAAGAGAGTGAAGTACTAGGCCAACTAGGGGGTGAGGTAGCGTGGTCGAGGGTGTTTTACGGAAGGCTCGGGCAGCATTTCCGTGTTAGCTAAGTCTAGCTTAGTCTAAGTGAGTGGGGAGGGTTGCAGGGTTGGATCAAGTCTTGAAGGTATGGGGTTGCCATGCCTTTGGCTGCCTTGCAGGCCGACATTAGTATTTTGTACTGGGTGCGGGCAACAACCGGAGCGGAAATTACTACTGTATCATCAACACACTAATATTTATGAAAAGCAATTGGTGCACTCGCCAATGTAGTATTAACTAACTGTTTTTATATATTATTTCCACAAAAATAATAATTATTGCGACCAGATTACTATGAAAACCGGCAAAACCTCAGTGACTCCATCACACCACCATATATGGAAGTCCGTCACGCCACTATATACATGACCTGTTCTGACATTCCATATGTTGATCCCTCCCCACCCGCCCTTCCTCTTCCATGTCTCCCTTTTGACTGATACCTGTCCATTTACACTCTAGACGTGCCCGCCCCAAAGTTATTAGTGCAGCTGCACCCGGCAGCCGGCGAAAACTAGAGTTCTCAACAGGCCCGAAAATTAAGGCCCGGCCCTACCTGGGCCCTCATCAAACCCTGTACACTCAAGACACTGCCCCCGCTGCCACCCTTAGATCTCCCTATATGGAGCTGACCTGTTCTGACATTCCATATGTTGATTTGACCTCATCAAATCCTGTATACACTCAAGACACGCTCCAAATATGGCCAGAATTCATACCATGTTGATCTGTCCCCCCATGCCAAAGCGCCAGCGCACGCCCAGAAGTCTGCAGTCACCCAGGTGGATGCGTGCACGCAACCTCTCCCTTTTGGGCGACTTACTGGTATGCTGTATCTATAAGCAATATTGAGGTATCAAATCAATACAATCCTACAAATACCTATAATATATCTAAGTAATAGTGGCCTAAACAACGTTTTAGCAGCACAGAAATGTGACCAGCGACGCAAGATTAGAATGAGTGGATTAATCTGGTAAAAAAAATAAAGTAACGACGATCTGTACTCAAAATCTATGCAAAATGAAGTCATCGCAGTGCGGTGCTGTGCTCCTCCCAGCAATAGCCGTTGACGCACAAGGACAACTCAAGAGTCACTTCTCAGTGCCACAGGCTTCCGCAAGCTCTGTACAGCTCTGTATCAATTACTGACGGGTGTCGTGTTCCTCCAACACCGACCCAAGCAGGATGAGGAGGTTTATTAGGACAGACAGTTGAGACTGACACTCTACATAATCTGAGAGATGTTTGAAGGAGAGCAGCTCAGTAGCCATTTGGCTTTGGCTATGAGGGGTGTAGCAGAGTATGTGCGAGTGAGTGCATGTTTCAATCTTTCTGAGGCTGGATTAAATTGTAAACTAAACCCGACCACATATAAACTAGTCCAAACACGTTTCGGGTCAAGTACAGCCAAAATAACATGCAGGCAATGTGTGCGTAGACATGAGCTTGTAGATCTATTATTTTCAAAAAGCCATGTATTATGTTTGAAGGTTCATGTTTTAGGTTGTTATTGGAGAAAGTAAAAGATTTTTTCATTTGCTGCTTTCTTTCATTTTAACGATTTTAGCTATTTTGACAGGGGGGCAGGGGCATTTGAACAAGTGGCTAAATATGTATTTTACTATTTTTACGGACATTTTTATTCTTTTTACGGACACATACACAGTTTGAGTGAAGTTGTGTTAATAACACCACCTGGACATGCACATTGCACGCACGCTTGACCCATCGTTCGCAAGAGTCACACAGGCACAGGGTGAGTTCTGCTCCATTTATCAGCCAGTAAACAACATGCTGTTAACGCTGAGCTATACTTCTCTGGGGCCGTGCACGTACGTGGCTATCCATGCGTGTGCGAAAACCGCGGTCAGAGTTAAACAGTTTCCAAAACACTAAAAGTGTACAATTTGGGAAAGTGAAAAAAGGGCTAAACAGTTGGGTGCATAAGCTAATGGTCAATGGGGCCGTGTGCAAATTCAGATCAATTGCTGAGGAGATGTGGAAAGTAATGACTTTCGATGACAGACATCTCTAAAGTTATAGGTAGGCAAGTGGCTATCAACAGACACACCCGCTGTTCAGCCATAAGTCTGCATTAAGGAAATTGGATGTGGCTCCCACCCATTCAAAATAGTTTAAAAAGACTCGTACAAAAATACAGACTTCACAGTGGGCAAGATCCTTTTTTTAACCCGTCTGTAAAGCACTTTGTAACTATATGTTTGGAAAGGTAAGTAAGTAAATGTGCTATACAAATAGAATTAATGAATGAATTAATTTAGTGCAAGTTCTACATAAATCCACACTTCTCTTTAGTGCACATGAACAGTCCCAAACTCAACTAAAGGCTCACTCAACAGGGGGTTGGCAGTATCCTGTTCCACTCGATACATGTAACCAAGCCATCGCCGGGGCATAAGGTGAATTTGCCAGGTGGAGCGAAATGCCTTCACGACGGACGACGTACGTCGCAACGTATATTTTTCCGTCGCAACGTATATTCGAGTACGTCCTGGCGTAAATATCAATTCGTCCCGGCAGAACGGACTCGTCGCGGCTATATCTACCCGTTTGCGACGTAATATGTTGGCTATTATTTTCCGTCGCGCCAGAACGGGACTCGTCGCAGCTATATCTACCCGTTGTGGCGTGAGCTGGACTCGTGGCGGCAGAACGTGACTCGTCGCGACTATATCTACCCGTTTGCGACGTGCGCCTCGCCGGTCCGGTCTCCAGGCGAGCCTGCGTCCTTCATATATTTTTTTTTCTGCTCTCGTTGGACTTAACTTTAAAAGTCCAATGGAACACCTCTTTGTAACGGGTCGCTGTAGTATAGTGGTCTAATTCCTCGCCTCTCTATTCTTTTTTGCTGAGGACGCTGGTTCAATTCCCGCTCGCGGCAAACCAAAATTATTATATTTTAGACAGACAGACAGACAGACAGACTGCCTGTCTGCCTGCCTAATGTATTGTAAATAATGTATTCATTCCATACGGCTATTTTTTTTTAATATAAAAACTTTTGTCTTTCGCGCGATTCGAACCAGCGTCGTCAGCACCAAAACATTGAGAGGCGAGTGATTAAACCGCTGGACTACAGCGGCCATACGTTACAAAGAAGTGTTTCATTGGACTTATAAAGACAATAGCACCCAGCTGCAGTCTCGCAAGGGGAGGGACCGGAAGTGCTTTTATTTCCGGCTTCCACGTGCACAAGCGCACATACACGCACGCAAAATATAATGCGCGTGCACGACACGCACTTGCTGGTGCGCGCTTAAATGCCGGGTGTATATAGTACCATCTGTGCTTAAACATAATTACGTGGTCGGTTTGGAAAAGTTTGAAGTAGTTTGTTGTAGGTAATATTTTAATTGAAAGCTTATTAGTTGGTGGTATAAGTGTGCATATTTGAAGAAATGCAAATCTAACAATAATAAAATGATATGCAATAATAGGCTAGGCCTATATGGTCGATTATAACATAATGATATCAAGGCATTTAAGTAATGTAATAAGTTGCTATAACCCCGTACCCCTGTCCCACACACACCATGTCCAGACCATAGATCACAGACACACGACCATATGCATTTAATTTACTATGAAAACCTGCATTTCCCGTCAGTCAGTCAGTAAGTGTGTCATGTCACGCCTCGTGTCATGCCTCCATATATGGTCACGCCTCATGACACGTCACACCGCCATATATGGCCGTTTCCATATGATATAAGATCCCGACACTGACCTCATCAAACCCTGGATAGCCATACATTGAAAAGACTGGATCATCACCTAGATCTCCATATATGGAGCTGAGGCGGCCAGCAACTCTACATCTGACCTCATAATGTAATAATCAGCTCATAATGTAATTAAAAGACGAGCACATAACTTAATAGATTTTTCTATAATGTAATAATGTGTTACATTAACACATTGTATGCTAGAGTTTTCTATTTGCTCAGGCTTGCTGGTGCTAAGCGATTAACATTGGACTTTTGAACTTTTTAGGGGCCCACAGCGAGGGGCCTCTTATAGCTAGAATCACATCGCATAAATAAAAAGTAGGCCAAACATGTCCACTTCAATTAAAAAAAAAAATTATGATTCTACCATCTTCCATTCTGGAGATATTGACCTTTTTCTAAAACCTGCTTTTGAAGGCACGCTGCTCGCTTGAAAAAACAGCAGAGATATGGAAGGTTGAAGTTGACAGACATTGACAGACAGATATAAAAATGAACACAAATAATATCATATACATACTACACACTGAATGAAAGCCCTGAATGTCTACTTTTAGGAGGAAAACAAATACACATGGTCCCATGTATAGTTTGTCAGTAATTGGCTATTGAATGCAGCTTGCGCCCACCAGAGAGGATTTCAGAAAATGCATGGACCAGAAGAACTATTATTCACAAAATAAGGCCTATAGCGAAATGTACATACTATATACCGTATGAAACAGAAGACTCTCTGCTTTCATAAGAAAAATACTTCTACTGTAATAATAATGAAAATCACACCCCTGTGAAGTGAGCAGTGCAATGTTGCGCAACATTGCACTGCTCACTTCACAGGGGTGTGATTTTCATTATTATTACAGTAGAAGTATTTTTCTTATGAAAGCAGAGAGTCTTCTGTTTCATACGGTATATAGTATGTACATTTCGCTATAGGCCTTATTTTGTGAATAATAGTTCTTCTGGTCCATGCATTTTCTGAAATCCTCTCTGGTGGGCGCAAGCTGCATTCAATAGCCAATTACTGACAAACTATATTTGTATATATTTGTATATTTGTTTTCCTCCTAAAAGTAGACATTCAGGGCTTTCATTCAGTGTGTAGTATGTATATGATAATAATTTATTTATGTTTATATCTGCCTGTCAATCTCTGTGACTTTAAACCTTTATAACTCGCTATGATAACTTCATGAGGAAATGCTCACTTCACAGGGGTGTGATTTTTATTATTATTACAGTATTAGTTTTTTTCTTATGAAAGCAGAGGGTCTTCTGTTTCATACGGTATATAATATGTACATGTCGCTATAGGCCTTATTTTGTGAATAATAGTTGGACCTGAACAACTGCATTCAATAGCCTGACAAACTGTACATGGGATCAATATTATGTATTTGTTTTCCTCCTAAAAGTAGACAATTAGGGCTTTCATTCAGTGTGTAGTATGTATATGACAATAATTTATTTATGTTTATTTTTATATCTGCCTTCAGAACGATAGTATAACGGTGAGATGCGTTACTGGATCGGTGAGTTTAGTGGTTGAGGTTGACATGTCTGGACATGTTTGAGGAAAGAAGCACAGGAGAGAGAGATGATCAAATAACTGGCTGCTTTGTTGGACAACGCTATCTTCACTTTGTTTGGGCAAAGAAGCAGAGATCAGCGATGGAAAAGAGTTTTATCCACGGCAGATAAGTAATGACGTATTATCGAGGGACCGCCATGATCAACTAACTGCCTGGGACCGAGGCTACGTTGTCACCAGCCAATGCAGCCATCGCTATCCGTTGTGTGATTGTAGCCTTTTTATTCATTATAATTGCAGTGATAAGACCTATATCACAGCCGGGCGTCTCTCTCGATACCGTGGATATAGCCTACACCCTACATCCACAATCACACAACGGATAGCGATGATGGCTGCATTGGCTGACGAAGACGTAGGCAGTAAGTTGATCATGGCGGTCCTTCGATAATACGTCATTACTTATCTGCCGTGGATATAAAGCTCTTTTCCATCGCTGATCGTGCTTCTTGCCCAAACAAACAAAGTGAAGACGCGATGGCGATACACACAACGGATAGCGATGGCTGGTGAAGACTGAAGACGTAGCCAGGCAGTTAGTTGATCATGGCGTGTGCCGTGTGCGTGTTGAAAACGTTATGAAATGGCGATCGTTGAAGATTATTCTTGGTTTATATACTGGCAGAGGGCAAATCGACACGACTGCGTTATATCTTTTTCCGAGAATGAGTGAGCGGTGCAAGGCGATCGCAAGGCGCAGTGGGGCCTGGGGGGGGGAACTCAAACTGCCAAAGCGATCAAGAGACTCCCCCCACAAAGCTTCCTCGGGAGAAACCATGTAGAAACAGGAGGGGAGGGGGAATCGAGTGTATTCACAGACACTAGAGTATGGGTAACTCCATTTTAGATGCCCTGACATCTGCGTTGGTCTATGCCGTTGCCGTGCAGACCCATACGTGTAATGGAGGCATTGGAGGAGGGAGCGTCTTCGCCACAGACAGACCTCTTTTCAGGAGGGAGGGGCTTTTTACTCCCGGATCACATATTGGAGCTTCCTGGAGACGAAAGCTGTTATTTTCTTCGGTGTCCTGGAGCATAGGACGTTGATGTACAGTAAGCAATAAAAAAACGTATAAAACGTATACATACGCTTCGCGCGTACGGCGTTCGATATTAATAAAGCGTATGGATACGTTTCCAGCATTTTTTGTGTTAAGAACCTCCACATAGGCGACTCATACTGTAATAAAACTTCATAATGCAATAATGTCTTTATAATGTATGAGCTGATTATTACATATTGCATTATATTTCGCGTGCGTGTATGTGCGCTTGTGCACGTGGAAGCCGGAAATAAAAGCACTTCCGGTCCCTCCCCTTGCGAGACTGCAGCTGGGTGCTATTGTCTTTATAAGTCCAATGAAACACTTCTTTGTAACGTATGGCCGCTGTAGTCCAGCGGTTTAATCACTCGCCTCTCAATGTTTTGGTGCTGACGACGCTGGTTCGAATCGCGCGAAAGACAAAAGTTTTTATATTAAAAAAAAATAGCCGTATGGAATGAATACATTATTTACAATACATTAGGCAGGCAGACAGGCAGGCAGACAGGCAGTCTGTCTGTCTGTCTGTCTGTCTGTCTAAAATATAATAATTTTGGTTTGCCGCGAGCGGGAATTGAACCAGCGTCCTCAGCAAAAAAGAATAGAGAGGCGAGGAATTAGACCACTATACTACAGCGACCCGTTACAAAGAGGTGTTCCATTGGACTTTTAAAGTTAAGTCCAACGAGAGCAGAAAAAAATATATATGAAGGACGCAGGCTCGCCTGGAGACCGGACCGGCGAGGCGCACGTCGCAAACGGGTAGATATAGTCGCGACGAGTCACGTTCTGCCGCCACGAGTCCAGCTCACGCCACAACGGGTAGATATAGCTGCGACGAGTCCCGTTCTGGCGCGACGGAAAATAATAGCCAACATATTACGTCGCAAACGGGTAGATATAGCCGCGACGAGTCCGTTCTGCCGGGACGAATTGATATTTACGCCAGGACGTACTCGAATATACGTTGCGACGGAAAAATATACGTCGCGACGTACGTCGTCCGTCGTGAAGGCATTTCGCTGTCTCTCGAATTTGCATTTAGATAAGTCAGTTATACGGTTTTCATGGGGATGAAGGATGACTGCTTCTGAAGGAGTTTGAATGGCTGTGACTGTAGGTCGGTCCCTTTACTCACGTTGCAGCTCAGTGGTGCGAAGGCTCTTCTTCAGCCTCTCGACCTCGTTCTTTAGGAAACGGATGTGTCGCATCATGTTCTCTGGCGAGTCAATCTCCATGGACACATCTCTGGGGGAGGGGGGAGCCGAAACGGGCTGGTCCAACTTCTCCTGAAGGATTCTGGTGTGACCAAAGAATACACACAAACACACGCCATGAATGTGGCGAGTCTGGCATGATGATGACAGAACTGTCTCTTTGGGGTCGTGTTCACAGAAAGCGCTTTTCTGCCATGCATTTCTAAGACCATCGTGTTTCAGCACTCTGGCATATACAATTTTTTTGTCAAGCGCCCTGGGTCCCTCGAGTAGAAAATGGTTAAACGTTTGGAGAGTAGCCGCTTATCTGTGTATGTGTAGCTCTCGACATGATATCCAAAAAGTGCTCCGCCACTCAAGAAGTACTTTCTGAGGACACTGCCCCCATTTGTTATTTATTACACTTTGTTGTCCGACATTGCATTGTGACACGTTGCAATACGTGTTCAAAACAAGGACAGGAGGCTGGAAGCCGTTAAGCTTAGTGAAACGCTGAGCTTCTCAAAACCGCAGACCAATGCGTGCACTGTGCACAGCTCTGCCTCGCTTACACCTTCTGTCTATGGTTGGCAATATGCCAAGAATCTCTTTTCTATCAGAAATGTGGAAAGATTTGGATGGTGCAGGTTTTTTAAGGGAAAAATGTATTAATATGGATATAAATAAGTAAACAGTGATTCTCTGGCAAATACATGGACATTATATATAATGATACGATTAAAAAAAACTATTTTCCGAAGCAGTTACTATATCGTTACACCGACTACTTTACATACTAGCTCACTTTGGCTGCAGATGTATTGTTTATCCATCTACAGATGGAAAATTGTCTACTGGAAATAGGCTTGGAGTCGGTACCTTTTCTCAGCCTCCAGTTTGTCCATGCGTTTCCACAGTCTGTTGACCAGAGCTTCCTGCTCCTGCTCTAATGTGTTCTCAAGGTCGATCTTTTCGCGCCTCAGCTGGAGAAGAAAGGGTGAGAACAGATCGACCAAGATAGTGTGAGTTGAACAGCGGAAGGAAGAAAAACCTCTTCTAAATTCATCGCCACACACACACACACACACACACACACACACACACACACAAAATGACCTTGTTAGGTCCTCTTTCCAATTAGCTTCTTCCCTTGAGGGACAAAGAACCTGTTGCATAACGCCATTCTACAATCTACATTATTAAAATCTCCCATGCTGTGTCTGAAGCTCTGCAGTCATGACTGCATGGCGACAATATGGATGATATAATGCCGACACACCCACCTGCGCTTGACGTAGCACTAATGCTGGATGCACATGAAGAATATGATCCCATTATTAGAGTGAGTATGTGACAGGCAGTTCTTTTCTCTCACACATGGGTTTAAAATATGGTTCTAGATCTAAGTGGGAGAAATTGATTGATAAGAACCGCTGATAAATCCCCAGGCCGTACTCAAGTGTTATGCCTGATTTATAGTTGGTTGTGCACCGGAAATAGTCAATCTACAAGCAACGTGTCGCAATGCAATGTGTTGTGAGCTTGTAGATCGTAGAGTGCTGCGAGCTTTAGATCGTCAATTTCCGGCTCCATCACGGCCAAGTATAACTCGGGCGTTATTTCACGTAGCTTCCAGAGAGCCTGCCCCCCCCTCATGGCTTTGGTATCCCCTTCTCCACCCCCTCTCCCAGGTGAGCGTACCTGTTCCAGGGTGAGCTGCTTGGAGATGGTGTCGTTCTCCATCTTCTTGATCTTCTTCATCAGCTTGTTGACCTGGAACTCTTGCTCCTGTTCCAAGTGCTGCTCCAATTCCGCTTTCTCGTGTTGAAGCTGGAGAGAGAGAGCAGGGAGAGACGGAGAAGTTAAGAGCTTGAGTCTCACAACACACACACAAACACTTCTGTTTTGCCTATGCAGCCGTGTAAATAATGCCTACAACTGGAAACCAAATTATTCTAAGGCTAATAGCTGCTTCTCAGATAATATTTTCTGAGAAACCTGCATTGTAATTGGTTGAATACCTTCCCAGTCCTAAGAGCAGATGGCAGTTTCCTGACAGAGCAGACCCTATGTAACATTTGAAGATTGTGGAAGATAGTCTGAATTAAGAGACTAGTTGAGAACAGAAGAGACTAATGAGTCACATACTTTGATGACAATTATTTTTAATCCTCAATATGTAAATCCACCACACAGTACTTATTTAATTATTGATGGGGTTTATAAAGTGGGGGTGGGAGGTGTTAATGGAACAATTCCGCCCGATGCCTGGTTGCAATTCCAGGAAGAATTCAAATTGTGAAATTATGGCATGGTTGGAGTTTTGCCTGAAGCGACCAAAGTAACCACCTTTGGCAGCCTCCCAACACAACGTAAGGGGTGCGGCTCAGTGCCGATTCAAAATGGGACGACTGTGATGGATTATATAAGTGATTACTCATTAGGAGGAAAGGGCTGGATATTGTTCGTTGGATGGGGAAAGAGTTGAGAGCAGTGAAGTTGCTAGCGCTGCAATTAAAGAAAAGAACATCTCAAAGCAACAAACTGGTTTCAATGTGCATTTGCATTCACACAGTCAAGACATTTCTCTAACTAATGAACAGGGTAACCTTTTTATGGCATCCTTTCATGTTGTACATCATCTCAGCGTAGCCTATTATGATGTCAGTTACAGAATGTCACCACAATTTATTAATGCACTGGTAGACACACATAGTATCAGTGCATGTTCAACATTCTTGCAGAGCAGAAAAATCAGCACAGACCTGAATTTCCCTCTGGGGATCAGTAAAGGTTTTTTTTTTTTTTTTTTTTTGAAGGAACACGTTATTCCGTCCAGTTCCTTTCCCCTCCATCAGGTGTAAGGCTGCAACAACGAATCGATTAAATCGATAATTAAATTCGTTGCCAACGAATTATCTTATCGATTTTTATCGCGGGTGTTTTCCAACATTAAAATGTAACGTAAAGCTGCTTTCTTTTTACCGTTCAGTAACGGCACTAGGCTGAACGAACAATATGCAACGGGTCGGTATAAACACAACACAAGATTGTCTTGAACGTGACCAGAGCGCTCCGCATCTAGTCTCTCTCTCCCAACTTCAGTCTCCCACACACAGTCACACACACACACACACACACACACAGAGAGAGAAGGAGAGCGTAGGCTCTATGGCTGCGATGCGCCCAAAACAGCTGATCTGCAAACTCATCAACCGGTTTCAAAATGCCCCAAACAGGTCCCAAAACATGGCATTTGTGAGCACGGCCACTGTCCATATTTGTTTGTCTTATGACAAAAAATGCTCCCCAATGTCTGAATCTGTGAGCTTGCATTCTGGCTACGACGAGCACTAGCAGTGTAGCTTGCTAACGATCGTTAGCTCCTCAAATTTGTTCCACCTGTGTGTAATCTCAGCAGCGCATTGAAGTGGGCACAAGGCAAAAGCAGAATCTCCGTGAACGTTTTTGCTTAACAATGATTTATTCAGTGCTGTTTAACTTTGGCAATTTGTGATACTAGAGCCTAGACCCTAGAGAACATGCCAATATGGCTGCTAAATAAGAACGGTTTCCCCTATCAGCTAGCATGCTACTTGTAACTTGTGTGCATACTGTGTGTGTGTGTGTGTGTGTGTGTGTGTGTGTGTGTGTGTGTGTGTGTGTGTGTGTGGCTGTGAGCGTGCGTGCGTGTCCACACAGACTGTAGGACAGTGGTTCTCATAGTGGGAGTTCCAGCTACATTATAGATAGTTAGGAAGTAAACCAAGTGGACCCTAAAGGGTCTGTAACAGAGAGTGCAAAAATGGAACCAAATGGACTCTCAAATTTGATTTTACAATAGAAATAAAAATTGGGGTCCCAGAGATAGAAATGGAAAGAAAGACAGTCAGCTATACACGGTCAACATTACAGATTACAGTATCATTACAAGTAGGAATGGCAATGAAATCAAATTGGATAAAAAAGGGGGTAAATTCATTTTTATTGTCTTTATTATTAGTTACAACATGCCTAAAATAACTTGAAGCTAATTTTTTTAAATAATTGCAAAAAGGTGCCATAATCCGATTAATCGATTCATCGTTTAAATAATCGGCCGATGAATCAATTATGAAATTAATCGTTAGTTGCAGCCCTAATCAGGTGCCCCGGCTGGCCAGGGGGAGGTAGTTTAGAGACCAGGATTACTGCATGTTTTTTGTGAGGGTACTTACCCTAGGGGACAAGGGGAGAACATGCAAAGCCCTTTTGCCAACCGGGTATGGGCACTGATGGAGAGGAGAGGACACGCCCCCAGCGCCCCCAGCTGGAATCGAACCCAGGACTTTCTAGCTGTGAGGCGACAGCACTACCCCTGTAAAGGTTTTTTCTAAGAACAGCTAAGTAACAGAAACGGGCACTATGATTGGTAGGTGTGCTGAGCTATCGGGAAATGGTGTGTAAAGGTGCAAGCTTGGGGAGCTGTATTTGTCCACATAGGTGGACGAGGTATTGACCATAGTATCTGTTGGAAGGTGGGGAAGAATGTTGGAAATTGGAATACATCCTGATTCACAGCAGCATAATTTGTTCCATCTGCCTCTGACCACTTGCGCAAAGCGCCGTCATCTAAACTTAAGGAGGGGGGTATAGGAGGTATCGGTCAGACGGGACTGTTTACAAAAATGTCTGCACAGGAGTGAGTGCACAAACAGCAGCCTGCAGAATTAATTAACACAAATCCTTGTTTCTCATGCTTAGGAGTATGAAACCCAACACACACCGGGTGCGCAGCAACGCGGCAACGCCTGGAAAATAGAACAGTGGTGTATCGGAGCGTCAGGCGAGGCGTGAACGCGAGTCCCACGCCGCCAGTATGGGATAGGTTAATTGAAAATAACGGAGGCGGCTGTTTTGACGCACGGCGTTCGCAGACGGTGTATGATGGGCTTGACACGCACGCACGCACACAGGCACACATAAGGCTGTCAACACCACATATCAGGGCAGCAGTAGATGTAGGTCTGTTTCATGTTAGGGAAAGGGCGAGATAACATGCCTAAACAACAAGTCCATCTGCATGACCTTAAACGGGGTCTGGTGACTGGTGAGGCACATACAGTGCATGTGGCCCAACCAGATTCCTGTGTCTTTAAACATCAACACTCCATAGGTCAGACCTATATCCAATCATTCAAAGTTATGTTTATGTCTGTGCATATGCACGGGCATCCTGCATGCTCTGCTGTTGGGGGGAAAATAAGATGTGGAAAATAGGCTGGACCAAATAACCAAGAGACGAGAGGAAAAGTAATTTGAGAGTAATTTGGAGTAGTCCAGCAGCCGCAGCGAAATCATCTTGAGTGGTTACAGCCTTCAGGCAAGAAGCAATAATACAGTTGATAACGTGCTGAGCTGACTGCTACTCAACACTAGTACACCACCCACACACACACAAACAGGCATGACTAAATTGCTCCAGAGCTGGGCTGAAACGCTTATCGTCCAATGCATATATTATTCCTGCAGAGAATTCTGAGATCACCTATATGGTGCTGTGTCCAGCTCAGCAAAAAAGGTGTCTTGTGGAAAAAATATTTTGAGACCAATCCGATACCAATATGGAATTTTTATTGCTGATATGGTCGATTATATTGTGCATCATATTGTGCACCACTAACATCGATTATATTGTGCACCACTAACATCGATTATATTGTGCACCACTAACACAAGCGTTGCACTTAGGGTATTAAAGAGCTGCAATTTCCACTAAAGAGTTATTTTCCCACAGCAGAAATGTGTCAGGCAGACTGCCTGATATTTTATGTCCGTTTGAACATTTGAACAATTCCATTTATTTTGAATCTAAGCAAGTCCAATTTCTTAAATAAAATAAAATGTTGGCGAGGAGATGATTAATGAGAGCAGGTGAAACAGTGCAGATAACAGACATTATCTGATTACTACAGGCAATTAAAAAGTAATAATTCATATTTTACTGACAAGAAGTGTAAGGGACCGGTAATGCTCTCCATTACCGGTCATAGTCATGACCGGTAGTAGGGCTCGAGATTAACGGCGTCCCGACGTCCCGGGGACTGTAAAATATCTATTTGGGACGTAAATGTATCTCATTCGGGACGGTTTCGGGACGAGAGGAGTTTTTACACTGAAAATGTGCATTTCATGTGCAGCGATGAGCAGCATGAGAATTTGCCGTGCCGTCAGAGTCAGACAGTTGACAACAGCAACAACAACGCACACACTACATTCACCCAACGGAATCATAGGAATTATATTGCTTTTGCCCCGTGGATGGGACATTTAGATTGAAAAACTATCGGTTGGAAGCTTGGATAAAACCATGGTTGTGTGCCACAGAAAGGTTCCATATGGACATGGGGCTACACTACATCACCAACGTTTAACGTTAGCTTCCATGCTAGGCTTGCTAGCTGGCATCGACATTAAATAATATGTTGGTATATATCCTATGAAGCAACAGATGTTTTCTAATGCTCAGATTGTTCTGGAATTGCTGCCCCAACACTGTGGAATGCACACCCCAAAACGCTCTCATTCCACAGTTTTTATTGATTGTATTTATTATTATTATTATATTGATCCTTCGTCTTAGTATTCCCCCTAATAAAGACATTTGAGTATTCATATACCTGCATTGCTGCACTGTTGGTCTTGATCAAGTAGCCTACACCAAAGTTGTATAAGCTACTGTAGTCACTATTCATTGATTCACTGGTAGGCTACACCAAAATAACAAAATCCATTTGAAAATAAATATCACTGTTCTCAGGTCGAATATTGATATGCGATTAAAATATGATTAATTTAGATTAATTAATTACAAAGCCTAAGATTAATTCGATTAACATTTTTAACCAAGCCCTATTTTTCATCTGGGAGCATTTTGACTAAATCAGTGTATCTACAGAAGAAACATGAAGCCAAACAAATAATGTACTACTGTCTGCATGTATTCAATACAGTACATTATTTGTTTGGCTTAATTGTATTTCTATTACAATAAGAATACAGTTATTCATTTCACAATTTGAGTGGTGCTTTTTTGTACTTTTTTTTCCCCGGGACGGTTCAAATTGTATTTTGGGACGGTTCCGGGACGGTGGTGAAAAAAGTTAGTCTGGAGCTTTGGTCATCATAGTCTTCAACAGGGCAGGACAATTCTGGGAATTTGCAAGGTGGAAACATTCTATGGAAATTAACAGGAAATAAGCGGAATAAAATGGAAATGTAAGCGTTATTTACTCAGGCTACATTTACCATGTCATATGCGGATAGAAGTCTATTTATGAATTAATTACTCCATTATTTTGTCAAAATTGTCAAAATTTGACAATAACGTCTTGGGGAGAAGTACAACAATAAAGGCAACAATGTGGGTTATTTGCAAACTTGGGTAACTATTTATCTAATATACAATTGAGAAGTTGTCACGTGGCGCAAAAGATGTGTCACTAGCCAATGAAAAGATGTGCGCATGAAAGATGTGCCCCCCATTAGCCCCCCCCCCCCCCCCCCCCCCTCCCTCTTTGGCTTCTGTAATGTGATCTCCCCTATGGATCTCCCTCTCCGCACTCCGCAGAGAAACCTTACCTCACGGAAGGGGGAATAGTCGCCTCACCATTTCGCTTATTCCTTTACTCTGTATTTAAAATATAGCTCGCTCAGCGAATGTCTTAGTTACATCAACATTGTTCTTAGACACTACTTGGTTTGTGCCTAACTACTACGATTAGACAGATCGCGTTGGTTATTTCGCTACTGCCAGTACTTCTGATTGCACGCACACACACACACAACACCCTGTGTCCCACACACACACAACACTGCCGTGCGGATTTAAGCTGTCAAACCTATTTTGTTAAAGTTAAATATGCCACAGACACTTGCCTGAACTGTGCAGCTGATATATACAGCATTGTCATATTTAAAAGGCGCTTTATAGCTTCTCTCAGCTCAAAGTGTGTATGAATAAGGAGATAAATGAACAGCTGACATCAGTGGGAGAGGACATCAACTGTGTGTGTGTGTGTGTGTGTGCGCGCACACGTGTGAGAGGGAGGTAAACAGTCAGCAACACGTTAAATTTCTACTTCTACTAAAGAAAGAGGCAGCGATGGAGCCATAAGTCCATATCCATAAATTCGGGAACATAAATTGCGCAAAATACTGTTAAAGGACCTATAACATAAAATTCAACTTTTTCAATTTCTTTTGTGGTTTTGGGGCTCCCATATGTGTTTTCTATCCCCACAAATAACCAATTTTGAACAATCAGGCTTTCATATCATATTTGTGCTTTAATGGAAATTGCTCTCAGGAACAGCTCAACTGATTTTGGTCTCATCGTGATGTCATCAATGTCACCCCACTTTGTATAATTCCTCCTCTTCTTCAGTCTTCAGTTCCAAATTTGCATTTCCACTTTGTTTATAATGTCCACCATTGTTGATTTTACAAGCTGGCATGGAATGGAAACAAGCCTGGTTTTATCTAGCATCAGTATTATAATGACTAAAATATTAAATAATCTGCATATCAGCACCCCCACCACCTCAGGACATTGTGGTACTGCAGCTAAAACTGCTTTCAAAGTCCAGAAAGAAATGACAAGGACTGGTTATATCAGAGTGGTGATTGAGGATCAAACCATTAGAAATAACTTTGAGGGACATAGACAATATGATATTAAATATTAAAAGCAGTTTTAAAATGCATGTTATTTGCGCTTTAAACATGACGGCATGAGCCTGCTGCATCCTCCTAGCTGTTGTGTGGTAAGCTAAATCATCATACAGAACCACAACAGTTAACACGGCATTGTTCTTAGAAACTACTTGGTTTGTGCCTAACTACTACGATTAGACAGATCGTGTTTGTTATTTCGCTACTGCCAGTACTTCTGATTGCACGCACACACACACACACACACACACACAACACTACCCCGTGTCCCACACACACACAACACTGCCGCGCGGATTTAAGCTGTCAAACCTATTTTGTTAAAGTTAAATATGTCACAGACACTTGCCTGAACTGTGCAGCTGATATATATACAGCATTGTCATATTTAAAAGGCGCTTTATAGCTTCTCTCAGCTCAAAGCGTGTATGAATAAGGATATAAATGAACAGCTGACGTCGGTGGGAGAGGACGTCAGCTGTGTGTGTGTGTGTGCGCGCGTGTGAGAGGGAGGTAAACAGTCAGCAACACGTTAAATTTCTACTTCTACTAAAGAAAGAGGCAGCGATGGAGCCATAAGTCCATATCCATAAATTCTGGGACATAAATTGCACAAAATACTGTTAAACATGAGGGCATCAGCCTGCTGCATCCTCCTAGCTGTTGTGTGCTAAGCTAAATCATCATACAGAACCACAACAGTCAACACGGCATTGACCAGGGTTGCCACATTGACTGAGAGGGAAACAAGCAACCAGGTCTATGAAAAGACAGGCCAGATCAAGTCAGAAAATCCGAAAAAGTCAGAAAATAAATCTAGAATAAGCAACAATATTGCTGACTGTCAAACATCATTGTCCAATGTTGTTTTAGAGCAGTGGTTCTCAAACATTTTCATGTCATGGACCACTAATATTCTATATATATATATATATATATATATATATATATATATATATATATATATATATATATATATATATATATATATATATTATATATTATATATATATTTACTATATATACACACACCGGTATATATACAGTGTACACAAACCATATATCTAGGTGTGCCCCCAGATTTTTAGGCTATGAAAAGTGTGCCCTGGGACAAAAAAGGTTGAGTTAAGCGGTGCCCAAAAGGTAGATCACGATCTCGGCCAGCGCCAAAAATGCTCCCCGACAGCATAATCGGAGCAAATACCGGGCAGTGTGTATGAGCCATAATGTGTTGACTACACTACACTACACTAATAAGGACACATAATAATAACTAATAACTAGGGCTGTCAATCGATTAAAATATTTAATCTGATTAATCGCATGATTGTCCATAGTTAACTGTGATTAATCGCAAATTAATCGCATATTTTGTATACGTTCTAAATATACCTTAAATCAGTGGTTTTCAAGATTTTTCATATCAAGGCCCATTATTTATTCTGCATTTGAGCCACGGACCACCATTTGATGACATTTAGCCTTCTAGACCCAAACTAAAGAACTGTATTGATGTTGGCCAATGGTACCATTACGAGAGATAACAGGCCATGTTGATCAAAATAACATGTTTTCAAAGTTTTCTAATTGTGTAGACTCACTGGGAGAGAGAGAGAGGGGGAGAGAGGCGGGCTCACTGACTGCCTGCAATTCACATGCATGCGTCTCTCAACCATTCTGTCAAACTTCACAGTGCGTTAATCGCGCATTAAAAAAATTAAAATGTAGTGCCGTTAAAAGGATTGTGAGTTAACTAGTTAATAGTGCGTCAACTTTGACAGCCCTACTAATAACCCATCCGTTACTACATGTGGAGTCAACTCCCGCAATTTCCTTCTTCCTATAGTGCGCAGCAAAGTAACTCTGGGATGAGCTGCCGCGAAGCGGCCGCAAAATTCTAGTTTTATTACATATTAAAAAGAATGTGTACAGTATATTACAATAAAGAATTGATGTAAACAATAACTCAATGTTGCCATTGGTTTTGACCCATAATCTCTCTCTACGTGTACCTCAGACAAGCCCTCCCTCCATTGGCGTCTGAGGTCTCCAGTCCTCTCAATTGTCCGTACATCTGGCAAGCTCGTTTGTGCTTTCCACACCAGCATCTTTGTTTGGCATATGCACAATGTGCAAAATGTGTGCAGCAATGGCTGGACAAATGTACCTTGCTCAGATATAATGGGATAACCTACCTACCCCAACATCACTGTGGCCCCATGCGGCAGCCTACAGGATGGATAGTTCTCTTCACACGTCCAAACATTGCAGCCATTATAAAGTTGCAGAAGAAAAGTGGAGAACATGGCAGTGAGTGTACCATAGCTGCACAAGTGGACAGGCTGCAACAATGATATATGAATGAGCCTATTATTGTCTCCACCAGGCCGAAGGCATGGGGGAGTAAAAGTTTTTGCACCTCGTCTGTCCATCTGACCGACCTGCAAAACACACTGATCTGGCCCCGACGGTTAGCTCAACCGTCCGGGCACCTAGGCTGCTGAGCCAGCCTGACGGCGTGCCATGGGTTTGACTCCCAATCCCGATGACCTTTGCCGCGTGTCTCCCCCATCTCCTATCAGTCTACTTTCAACCCATCAATAAAGCCAAAACAAATTCTTACAAAAAATCTAAGGAGGCTAAGGAAAAACCTTTGACCTGCATTTTTCACATCTGCCTTTTATAGTGCCACCAGGAGGCTGACTTTTGTATAAAAAATAATAATAATAAAAATACTCGTCCAGAATTCCCACAAATCGGTACACAGTCACAGTCACAATCTAGTCAATTAGTCGCGTGATCGAGACGGATCTGTGCGATATATTTCAAACGTTTGCAAGTTTGGCCCACTTTGAACCAAATGTCTGAAATTATGAACACGGTGTGCAATTTACGTGCAATTTTTCACACTTTTCTACTAGGCCAAGAAACACATTGGCCTGTTATAGGGCCACCAGCAGATTCATTTCAGCAAAACACATTTTTGGAACAAAATGCCTCAACTCATGCATTTGAACATCCACATTCCGTCAAAGGCGTAAGAAAAATAACACAATAACATACATGACCTGATATAGAGACCCGTTTGCTTATGCAAGTGAATTGGCTGTGCTCATTTTCATGGTTTGACTAAATTCTTCAATTATTGTAATTTGAACTTCTCCACATAATTACTGTCAAGTAGGCCACACTAATTACTTTTCTGCCCCAAAGATATACAGTACAAGGCAAGAAGCCACATAATTGACAAAGTGATGGAGATCAGCCAGATTTGGGATGCCAGGCAGAGTTGTCAAAATCCTCTGTGGGAATTAATGGTTGATGAGATCACCAACACACAAAATGAAATGCGGTTGGGCCTATTCTATTTAATATAATATAGTTTTAAATGGGATTAAAAATATTACACATTTCCATTTTGCACCATAATTACTGTTGTGTCTTAATAAAGTAAATTACTACGGTTGACTTGCGGAGACTTGTTACTGGGGATGTGCTGTGGATTTTTTTTACTAGTGGGGGCGGGGCTATGTCACGTGCACGTGTCTATTACACGCTCGCGAGCGATCACCGCTTGAAATAAGCTCTTAAATGTAGACCAGAGTCCTGCAACGGGTCGGATACCCGTGGTACCCCGTGTGTACCTGAGTTTGATGGGTGGGAACGGGCGGGACAATATACCTTTATAAATTAACGGGTACGGGCGGGGCACAACGCAACGCGGGTGGGTGACCTTTTTTAATCAGTGGACCGGCACTGCGCAATGTTATAAACAGCAGCTGAGCTGGGGGTTTTCCTCAACAGCGGAGACAAGTTAAATCCGTCACATGCCCAAGGAATCGTCAGTGATTTCACATCACCTCCGATTCCTTCATAATGGCGTTCTGTTTTTGCTGCTGTGCTTCCCTGTGCTACTTCCTTGTTGCATAGCAGTGACATCATGGCCGAATCCTTGCTTCCTTATCGCAGCATTTTACGTGTGGAGTTTATTTCTTTATCACCAGGCCAGCCTGTAGCCTATATTTTCGTTCGCGCTGATGAAACACCAAGGGATTATAATGCCAACATTCAACACAAGATGTAAAGCTAACCCAGGTAATGTTGGCCTAATGCGCCACTCTGTCTAAGTGTAAATAAAGTTAAAAAGATTAGCCTGATGAGTGATGACCGTGTTTGAAACAGCCTTGGATCAAGACGGTCGACTCATCAGGCTAATCTTTTTGTATCATCCTCTCCTTCTTGATATATTATGCTAATATGCCATTTAGGTCGAAATCATGATATAACATTATGTTGTGATAATAAGCAGCAGTAGAGGCCTACATGTCTTCCGTTCCGTGTGCAACACACTGCCGCCGCCCACCACCACATGCGGTGTTGGATGAAATAAAGTCAATGATAGCTATCGGTGCCTGTGATATGAACGGGTGGGCGGGACGGGTGCGGGTATCGAAAATTGGACTCGTGCAGGACTCTGATGTAGACCCATTTATGTATTTATAGTACCACAATATACTGACACTGTATATCAAATTGTATTCTATTTACTTGCATAATGGGCAAACTTTAGTCTTGTCATAATTACGCATTTACCTTGCAAACGTCACCTCTGCAATTTCATTAGTTCATGAATCCATCAGCCACTATTTAGACTACTTCAGACAGAACATGACACCTACAGTGTCAGTAGGCTACTTATCAGGTCAACACACCTGACCTGGCCATCATCATTGAAATGCATCCAAGGTCAGTCAAGCCTATTGTTTCAAGCTGTGACACTCCACGTCAATCATCAGGTTTTGTTAGCAAGATGCGAAACTGCGAATGGCTGTGCGGGCTTGTGTGCAATACAAGGTATGATTGGAGATTTTTGGTTTTCCAAAAGATAAACACCCTGGGACGTTTTGAGTTATCCTTTAAACATCACCTTTGACTGTGCTACTACCTGTATACTGTTAATAACGTATTCAATCAATCAGTCAAAACCTCCTTCTCCCAGGTGGAGCCGGAGGTATGGGATCAATATGACGGTAGTTGGTTAAGGACATCCACACACGTCCTATCAAATAAAACCGCAGGGTGCCTGGGACTAGAGGTGTTCGATATGGTGATAAATATCGCCGGGACGATACAATGTCTCCACGATACGGCTTTTTAGAGTTATCGCTGCATCAGATGCGGTGAATGCACGTTCTATGATTCAGAAATTTATACTTCTGCATTACGACGTTTCCGTTCACCAAAAATAACAAATCTACAAGCTAACAACGTGTCGCTACTGCACTTCAATGCAAGGCATATTTGCTTATAGATCGGCTGTCTTCTGAGCACTGCCAAAGTCCCAGCCCCCTTTCTTCTGGGCAGAGAGGGAAGCAGGAGTTCGTCTACATGCACCTCGCACATTCACTGCGCTCCGCTCAGAATAATATGTAAAGAAAGACGAAAGAAATGCAATTATACTCAGATGTCGAGGGAGTGGAGGTTGAGGAAGGGCTAGTTCCCAAAAAGAACTGTACGTCAGTGCCATGGAACTATTTCGGATTCTCGGTAAGGGACAAGGACCAAACGAACATTATTTTCCAACTCCTCCAGTTTCGCCGACGGACACTTCATACAAAAACACACGCTGTGTGTGTGTGTGCGTGCGCACACTGTGTGTGTGCACACGCTGTGTGTGTGTGTGCTGACTGCGCTGTACCTTCCCTCAGTGTCCCTTGCTCTATAATGTAGCCTACATTAATCTGCTCCGCCAAAAAAACATTCATAATGACAATTTAAAGTGAATCCTACTTTGAGTTTGAGCGACATGCGTCCATTGATGGTAGCATACTCCTTGTAAACTACGCCACGTTCAAAAACGTATCCAGCAAACAAACTCCTCAGCAAAAAGTTATAGTATTCCATGGAAGCAGATGGGATCAACACTTGCAAGCATAACATTTTAAATCGCTTTAGAGAGAGGTTAAAAACCACAACAAACCGGAGTTTCACTTCTCTAAGGAATGACATGAGGTGTTGACAAAGCTTTGCTTTTTTTGCCTTGAAAATCATGAAAGGCAGATGTTTTGCATGGCTCTGCTGTGCTCACTAAAGGACCCCTAAATTAATATTTATTTGACTGCGGATCCCCATCTAAAAAATATTGTGTGTGTGAGCTTGTAGATCGGCTATTTTCAAATAGCCAATGTGTAAGATTAATTAAAGTGGTTAAATAGATATTTATGACATTCATAAATTTAGCAGGGGACCCCCTGGAAATGCTGGACCCCAGTTTGAGAACCAAACCAATACCATAGGGTGGAGGTTAATCACTTAAAGTGATTATATTATATCTATATCTATATTAACATACTTGAACATAACCATACAAAATCACACCCGTGTGAAGTGATTACATGCAGTAATCCTGGTCTCTAAACTACCTCCCCTGGCCAGCCGGGGCGCCTGATGGAGGGGAAAGGAACTGGTTGGAATAACGTGTTCCCACGCACTACGTCCGGCCGGGGAAACTCCCCGTCAGGTGAAAAGAAGCAGCTTGGACTCTTCATGCATTTTAGGAAGCATGAGGTCAGTCCGCTGCCTTCCCCAGGTTGGCAGAGGAAGTGTAGCGCCTAGGATTACATTAAATAATTGACAATGGGGTGCAAAAACATGGGATAAAGAAAAAAGAAAGGTTCCACAGCACTCAAATTGTTAATAATATTCCTAGCTACCTAGGTCACAGTACTGAAGACATCCCTGACATAGCTGAGAGAGAAGCAGTCAACTTTAAGTACTGTTGGCAGGCATGGCCCAAATCAGAAGCCTCCTTAAGATAAGATCTTGCATACTTCAATGGGGAGAGGTTCAAGAACACAAAGTATTTCTGGGTGCATGCGTTTGGTCTGACTTACTAACAGTCCGACAGGCATTAGTCCTTCACAATAATACCTCAAACCATAACCTGATACGGAAGTCAAGGGTGAGTTTTAACCGGCAACGCATGTATCTTAAACGGGAACGCATGTGTCTTAACTGGCAACGCATGTCGGGAGCCACGGGTGATTCTTAACCGGCCACGCATGTGTCTTAACCGGCAATGTATGTCGGGAGCCACGGGTGATTCTTAACCGGCCACGCATGTGTCTGGACGAACGTATGTGCCCCCGTATTTTGTACATAACATCTTGTAAGTATTAATGTATTTGAGTAGTCAAGATCTTTTTTTTTTTTTATGTGTTCAAATCTAGGTAAATGAGCCATTTCTGACCACAACGTCTGAGCAAATAGGGAACGGATTCCCAAAAACAAGCAGTTTTTCTGTCTTCAGTTTATTCTTTCCCAGACATATTCTGACAGTTTCTGCAGTATGGGGATGCTGAGATGATGACACTGGCAGCAGTTCCCAAGACTGAGGGAGTATGTTTGTTCTCATTTTGCTTTACTTCACACCAAATCCCTGGAAGAGATGCTTCTGGGGCTTTTACTGCATCTCCAGAATCCTCTTGAGCTGTATCCCAGCCAATGCCATGCAGCTGCAGTCACCCTCACAGCCCCTGACAAGAGGATCATTTCTGCACTAATTTTGTTTTTACTATACGATTGAGAACACCATCGCTATTCATGTCTGTATCAGAATAGAGAAGACTGGTTTAAAGCTTCCACAAATAAAATGTATAAATGTCCTTAAAATTCATTTGTTTGGGAGCTGCCTTGAACCCAGAGTGTGGACATTTGAAATTATCTTTGATTCCAGCCTTGTTATGCAGAACCTGGCCTAAATACAGGTATAAGATGTGCACACAGTCTGCTCATTAATTTTAACTGTACCAGAATAATACAAAAATATACTAAAGGAGTGTGTTGCAATGCAAGGTGGCCAATGGCTAATTGGCCAGGAGGACTTAGAATACAAGGAGGGTTGTCAGGTAGTGTAGATGAAGATAAGGGCTTTAACAATATCTTGCGCCACCCCTTAACCCTTATCCCTAAACTTATTTGCCATTTCTTTTACTATTTAAAAAAACCTTTTAAAATAGTTAACATGTAGATGTAGATCGGCTAGTTGAACTATTTAAAAATGATTGTCAAAATAGTAAAAAATGGCAAATAAGTTTAGGCATAAGAGTGGCGCAAGATGGAGCCCTCAATGCCATTGACGTCCACTCCCTGGACATCACCCAAATCAAACACTTAACTGCCATTGACGTCCTCAGACGCCAGAACCATGTTTTCATTAATTGCACTAAAGATTGCTCTTTACTAACGTATGAATGGTTCCAGGTTGTTAGGAGACTGATAAAACAGGAAGCCTCCATCCGCCTCAATGTAAACCGATTTCCAAAAAATGCATTAAACTCTTTTCCCAGATTGCATTTTTGTCACTCCACACAGTGTTTGTGTACATCCAGTTCACGTCTCGGGTACAGTGGGCCTTCAAAATAAGGGTCTTCACTGTCAAACATTGGCAGTGGTGGAATAATTAATTAAAAAATACCTGGGACTACCAATGTATTAATGAACTGTTCAAATACACTGGACAAGGATCCCTGTTAAGTGTGGAATCGGTTTAAAAAAAATGAGGATGGCAAAATTACATTTAGAAAAAAACAAACATTTACAGATGTTGCATCAAAAATACTCCAGCACAGCACATTCTCCTTTTAAAGAGTAGGAAATCAACACAAACCAACAGCCCAGATACTGGGATTATCCTTGCCACTTCATTACGCAATTAAAACTACGTTTAAGCATTCATTTCTGTGTGTTGCTTGGACTGAGAAAAGTCACTATGGTCAATGAATAACAAAAAAATCTCCCCCCCCCCCCATCACTCACTTGCATGAGCTTCCTCGACAGCTCGTTGGTGAGAAATTCCTCTTCCTTTTCATAGTTGACAGCCAGAGTCTCCTTTTCTTTCTGTAGGGCCTGGATCTTCTTAAACAGAGTGTTGCTGATAAACTCTTCCTCCTGCTCTGCTCGTGCTTGCTGCAAGACATACACACAAGTCGAGAAAGAAAACGTGAGAGTGGAGGTTACACCTTGATGGGACTGGCAAACCGATGTGCAAAAATGTTGGACAGTAAGTAGCCTTCATCCTGCTGAAAGCGCTTCCAATCATTTCTGCACATAAGGCGCGCACACGCACATGCAGCATGAATGTTCTCTCTCACGCGCGCGCGCGCACACAAACACACACACCAAACAACAAACAACCCCAACATCTGCTGCAGAGACATTGCCAGCAAAAGAGGAACCTGCATTTCACCCTCGTGACTCAAGATATTGCAGTACTAATGGGTGACAGTAAGGGGAGAAGTGGACGAGTTGAGGAGGGTGCACATGTGTGTGTGGGGGGGGCTCTAAAGAAGGGTGGAAGCAGGTGTCATATCATTGCCCTTGCTTGTCGGTGTCTCTCACGTTCTCCATCATACTCTCATTCACATCAAGGCCACATTCTCTTTTGCAAGCTGGGAGTCAGTCTTTATCACTTGTTCAAGCACAATGGCTACCAAATAGCTAGCTAAGCCACATACATTGAGAGAGAGAGAGAGAGAGGTAGGAGGGGGCAGACTAGTGCAATGTGGGCTGACTGGTCAATATTCAAAGCTGGCATTTAGCTTGTTCGTAAAGTTAGGCCTACGTACTTCCCACCTTTTCAAGTGATCGGTTACACCCTTTAGTGTGGCACTGGCTCAGCCTGGTGAATCAAGCATGAGTCGGACATATATGACGCATTGAACCAAGCTAAGGGTACAGCTAAGCTCTCACCAATTATCCAATTAACAATCGCTTTGTTGGACGTAGCATGGGGACAGTGTCGTCTGTCAGCCTTTTATCATCATCTATGTTACCGATAACATCACACTCCAGCAAGTTGCTCCCCACCGTCCCCGGGGTGGCAACCCTTCACTGAGCTCTTCTCAACTTGACATTACCAAATCATGCCCACACACACTAGCTCCGTTTGTAATCTCATATCTATGCCCACACCTGCTAACGTTAGCCAACATTAGCAAGCGACGCAAAAACAAAACAAAGCTAGCCCAATAGCTAATTTAGCCATTTGGCCAACCAACGAGCGTTAGTTTAGCTAGCAATAGCATAGCTATAATAGCACAGCAGCTACTTCATGTGTTCATAATAAACCAGCCGTCTTCCACTTTTTCGCTCGGGCCATTCTCTCGACAAAAAAATACAGATATCTCTGACACGAAACGGTGACAGCTCGAGTCTCGTCGACACTTAACCAGTTGAAAAAACCCGCAATTTTTTCTTGAACAAGAATCAAAAGTATACATATATGAATTAGCCTCTAGGCTAACCGCTAACTCACAATGGTGACGCTAGCCTTGCGGAGGTCCCGGTTCTCCTCCTGCAGAGCTTTGCACTTGAGTTTGAACGTCTCCAGCTCGATCTTCAGAACTTTGTTCTCCTGCTGCAGCGAGGCCAGGCGGTTCGTCAACTCCTCCAGGCGAAACTGCGAAATGACTACGCTCGGTTTGCTCGAATTCGAGGCCGAGGAGGTGGACATCGGGACGGCTGAGCTGCCCCCAGCTCCGTCAGTGTCGCTCTCGCTTGCACTGTCCGCCATGGCTGACTGTGTGTGTGTGAGTGCGACAGTGTGGACTAGGTGGTGGAGTAGTGAGAGAGTGCAGGAACCACGGCGGCTGCAGGCAGGCAGACGAGGACCGTGTGACCTTGCTTGCGATTGTGGAAACAGCACCACCCGGTGGCTGTTTACTCTAACAACTATAGACGGTAACCGGAATAGTGGACATTATGCACTTCAAACCGCACCAAATAATGCACCATTGTTGCAACTATAGTGCATTGCAACAAAACCGTTAGGAGGTCAGCCGCACCAATGCATACTTTGCAACTGCTATTAGGGATAATGGTTCCGACGAGTAGTTGCAACTTGCAACTTGCAAGTAGTTGCATGTTGCAAGAATCGTTGCATCACTTATTCACTTGCATGGCGAATTATTGGTGCGGTTTGGACTTAGACTGGGCACATCCATGTAAATAAAAATTGGCTAAAATGTTAGAAAAAAAAAATATTATATATATATATATATATATATATATATATATATATATATATATATATATATATATATATATTTATATATATATATATATATTTATATATATATTTATATATATATATATAAAACGGTATTAATTAAGTAATGTGAACATTCGACCATGAAATGGCTACAGTGCAAAACCTAAACCTGTAGCCTATTGCCTAATGCCTACTGTATATCCAATCATGTTGGGCATAAACAAGAAGCTGAAGGGTATATTTAAGTCTGATGATGTACCGTGCATGTTCATTACTTAACTTGACTTTATTTACTTAACATTTTGCCCACTCTTCCTTGGTGCCCAATCTTCTGGTATCCACATAAAATAATAATAATAATAGATGTATAGTAACATAATCTTAATAATCACAATTGATGATATCTTAATAGTTACTTAATTGCAGCACTCAGTTGATTTATTTGTGCTGTAGCCTACAGTACTTGACCATTTACCCTGTCGTTTGTTGACTATAGTTGTCATGCCTTGTAATATACTACTAGCCTACTAGTCAAGTCAGGGACCAACAGACTCAGCAGTTTCTATCCCACAGCGGTAGCCACACTAAATGCTACTAAGAAATTATCCGTTACATATTACAGGTTTTTTTGTGCTAAGTATAATCAGGGTTTTGTGCAATATAGTTGCAGCTGTTATTGCACAAAACCCAGGACATATTGCACAAAACCCACGACACATTGCACAGTACACCCTTATAAGGGTGTACTGTGCAATATGTCGTGAAATAGGGATTTGTGCAATAACATGAAGTACGGTTATGTGTGTGTTTTGTTGTATTAGCTTTTATAGTTTTTTATAGCTAGTTTATGATGCACTGATTGGTTGGCACTTTTAATTTCGTTGTACTTGTACTCTATCTATCTATCTAGCCTACTACTAGCCTACTAGGTCTACTAGCCTAGTAGACCTGCTTCAACTGTAAAATGTAGTAGTTATAAAGTGCTTATAAACCCATAAAACATAGGTGCACCAGAAAGTAATGGAGGTTACCCAATACCCATCTCCCCTTATAGCAGGACCAAGCTGTGTATAACTTATTCAAACGTTATTATTAATCTCCTATTAAAACCTTTGTATTAATCTCTGTTAAAAAACTAATACCTATTTTATCTAAGGATGTAGTATACTATTGTATCAACCAACAAAGATATTACTTTTGTTCTGCAGAAAATATGTACAATGAGACAAAAACACAAACAGAAACAACTGATTGCAAAATCAATGCCTTTTTGTTCTTTTTTTTTTTATTCATTTATTTGATTTTTTTTAAAGACGTCTGAAACATTTGTGGTGGCATCATTGCTGCTATAGCCTCTAAAAGAAGACCTTGAATAACCAAAGTGCTAGAATAGTTACATTTCAATGGCTTCACTCTGTTAGTAAGAATTATACATCGAAAAATCTGCTCAGGTGAAAACACATATCAAACAAAATTGACAAAATTGATAGTTCAACCATATCAAAGGATCCTCTATCCTCTGATTGACATAATTGGGTAAGACCCTACGTGATTCACCTAAAAAAGAAAAGAAAAGAAAAAGTCCTTTACATGGTTTTCATGTCCACAGCATAAACATCAGCACGCAAAAGTCTGAGCGTCACACCAGGACAACACCACACTTGAACTACATGGGCATCTAATCCAAACCAATACAAAGATAATGCCTAATGCAAAGTAATTGTTTGCCAATGAGCTATAAAAAAAAGACATAAAACATAAAACAAAAAATAAATAAAAAAATAATGCTATAATTCGACACGGCATATACAGATCCTGAAGCCTAAAAAGATCACACAGTTTCAGAGTTAAACACAATTTATTTAATGCTTAAATAATTGTCTTGACCATCCAGTGTTTTTGTCATACAATATGCTATTTAGAGCTACAATCAAATAATGTCTTTATGTGACCTTAATGTGAGTAAGTTTTAAATTAAGGAAATACTTCACCAAAAAACCCAAAAATGAAATGCCCCAGTTTTTCGTTACTACCACAGCAGCCTTTAGAAAACCAAATCGACACACTGCTAAAATGGTTACAAACAGTCTTACAGTGTACAGAGACTCCTATACCTTATAGCCAATACACACCATACAGTTAGAATTTTACAGCGAGCCAGCCTACTAGCATTTACATTCAGGTTATTTCTTTCTCATAGCAGAAGCCGCCCCTCGCTTTAACATAGACAGACAAGACATTAGACCCTTGAGAAGCTATAGGACTTTTTTTTTTCTTCATACGGTTTCCTCATTCCCAACATGATAAATGCTTTTAATGGTACCCTTTTTTTCTCATTTAAAATATAAAATTGGTGACAAATGTTAGGGATATACGTGTACACAGATAAAGGGTTTCATTTTTCGTTTGAATACAATGTTTGCAAACTTGTAAAAATTGTACTTAAAATAATGTGAACAGCATGCATGAAAATATGAGTACTCTGAAAGGCTGCTTTCGCAGGATTAGATCCATTCCCACTTTGGGAATTAACTGAAATTTGCAGAAGAGTCTCTGGAAATTTCCTCTGTTAAAATCGAACCAGCTTTTTTTTTTCATATACAAACATTATACCTGCTATAATTAATTATACAAGAACATGTGAAGTTACACTCAAATCTTTCCTTAAAAGTGGAACCGTTTAGCTTCGATTACATTTTGAATGCACTTGAAAAGTTCACCCTTCTCAGTGCATTCTAAACCTGCAACTTATCGTTTCTTTTTTTGTTTGTTTGTTTTTTTAAAGAATTTTACACGTCGTCACTTTATATACAGAAAAAAGCCGTGTTAGTTTCCGTTTTTAAAAAGGAAGGAAAAAACCCCAACCCAAAAACAATTTACATCCTGACAATAATGGGTCCAAGAAAAAACGATAAGGCGAGTGTTGAATGTGGATCTGGAGTGTTCATTTCAATGGGACTTTTTGTTGCTGTTATTTATTTCATTTACGGTACTTCTTTCTCATCTCACCACCACTTGAATTGAGCTTTTGTGCCATCTTTGGTCACAGGGTATAGTGTGTGATGTTCAGTTTCACCTGTGCGTTTGTGTGGAGGTGGAGGGAGTTCTCTGTAACGGTGAGTGTTTCCCCATAGTCACGTCAAACAACGCTCCTCAATGTATCTCACGACACCAGTGGACCAATGGCACGTATTGAGTCACACAACACAAGGCAGCAGAATCTTCCTCCACAGGTCTGCTGTTGTAGAACCTCCCAGGTCCTCTTGATTGACAGGGGGAAGTGAGTTTTTCATGCTCATGCTAAAAGTCAGACAGGTCAAGTCTTCTCCCTTGAAAACCATGCTTTTGGAAATGGAAAGTTGCACACTGCGCCGTAGGGCCGTGAGTCTTCCCATTCTGGCTCTCCACTCCTGTGTTTCTTTCATCTCCAGGAGACACGGGAAGTCTCTCTACACCTGAATGATAGAAGAAATATGCTTTAATATATTTCTGTAACAAGGGTGGAAATGCTCCCTTTCCTAATGCCCAAATGTGCATATAAATGCTTGTGGTATTAATGGGGAAAGACATCCCGAGTATCCTTGTATTTCAAAATAGTTACCATGTTGTTGCTAAAACCAGTCCTCACAACAACAAAGACACACGCACACACGCCTGCGCACACACGCCTGCGCACGCACACACACACACACACACACACACACACACGCACACACACACACACACACACACACACACACACACACACACACACACACACACACACACACACACACACACACACACACACACACACACACACACACACACACACAGAGCTAGTACAAGCATACCTGCCAATATGTATGCATACCTAGTACCTACCTCCTCACCTGACATACACACACATACACATTCACACTCATCTGATAGGTTAGACTGGGATCAACTCCTATTGCTCACCAAAATCGCCGGTGCTCGTCCAAAATTTGTCATCATTTGTTTAATTTGGCATAATCGTTTCGTATTTTGTTAATGTGTGCGGTAACTGACAACAGTAACACTAATGCGGTTTGCGAGAATTAACAACATGATTTGGCATTATGTGGGGGAACAAAAACAATGCGGCAGCAACCGAAAACAACAGCCGAAAACCAGCCTCGACCGGGTCACAGTGGTCAGTTTGGAATGAAGAGCAGGCTTTCCTATACAAAAGCCTGGTGATGCGAGGTCACTGATAGGGAGAAACACTGCCGTTCGTTTATTCAGTGCACTCGGTGTGTTGTCGTTCGAAAATCCAGTGCGCTACGCACCGGATGTGCCGAGTGCCCGCACTGAGCGACCCTAACCTGAAGCTGGGGTTGTCCGGTGTCTGCGGTGTGAATGCGTCACAGCTGTGGTCGTTCGTAAATAAGGCACACTGTGACGTCACCGCCCACCACACTCAACAAACTGACCACATTCCCGGTGTGCATTTCCGAACGCACCCGATATGTACACTGGGCTCCAGTACACAAGTTATCTCTGAAAACATTCAGTACTGAACAGAGCAGAACAAAATAATAATCCGCAACGAAATGAAACATTTAATTTCTTTTTTAAGTTCACCGTGTCTCGCCTCAACCTCAGTAAGCACAACTCCAGCAGCTGTATCCGAGTGTCTTCATCTCTTTCATTTCATGCATATAAACTTGATATGCATGAAATGAATGAGATATTATCAAGAGAATATGCAGTAGAATCATTTCTATGATACCTTTATATACTGAGGGCCCAGGAGAGCAGTGGACCAACAAAATGAAACATTTTGTGCATATACTGTATGAGGAAAAAAGTAAGTATGCTGAATGTTTTGTTTCGTTATCACTTTAGCATGCAATAGTGCACTACCTGGCAGAGCACATCCCTACGAGTGAAGCTTCTTATCTCCCGACTTCCTCTCGTCCTTTCTCCTGCCGTTCTTCTTAGCTCCTTCTCCCTGTTGGAACAAACACTGATAAATATATAGATGAGATGTGTTATGCTAATCTTCCAAAGGAGGAGACACAGCAACCCGAAACAACAAGCTTAGAGGAAAAAGTGACACTCCGCGCGTCTTAAGAAGAGCAACCTGAAACCAGCAAGCTGAACGCAGTAGAACCCAGCAAGCGCTATAGCATTAGTGTTACTGTTGTCAGTTACCGCACACATTAACCTCTGGGGACTGAGAAATTATGTTAGAATTAAACAGAGCCCGACAAACATTTCAGAGCAGGGTTATAGCATGGATTAGTTCTATAATTAACTAAGTTATGCATGTCAAACATTCATGCTACTGTACAGCTTGCACACAATAGTAGCACACCAGCAAAACAACTGGGTCATGGTCAGCATTCTCTTTTGTAACACTGACACAAAGGAGAGAGACCGTCACACAAAGTTCCCCTCTGAGGTCAAGTTCAAAAGGGCTTTAATTTATGTATGTATGTATGTATGTATGTATGTATGTGTGTGTGTGTGTGTGTGTGTGTGTGTGTGTGTGTGTGTGTGTGTGTGTGTGTGTGTGTGTGTGTGTGTGTGTGTGTATGTATGTATGTATGTATGTATGTATACTATGTGTGTGTGTGTGTGTGTGTGTGTGTGTGTGTGTGTGTGTGTGTGTGTGTGTGTGTATGTATGTATGTATGTATGTATGTATACTATGTGTGTGTGTGTGTGTGTGTGTGTGTGTGTGTGTGTGTGTGTGTGTGTGTGTGTGTGTGTGTGTGTGTGTATGTATGTATGTATATATATATAAATATATATATATATATATATATATAATTAACTACTTTACCCTGAACATAGGTTTTCTACCTTCCACCAAATGTGTTTTTGCAGATATTGTTTTTCTATTGAGACAATGAGAAGAGGTCTGTCTCTCTTAGGTTACAGCTATCAAGTGAATCTGTTTTGCCCTTGAACTCTCTCAGAGGGGAGAACCATTTCACTCCTGTCATGCCAACCTCTGGCTCCTCCTCCTGGAGGATGGGACTGGGCCAGGGGTCTCCCATTCCCTCCTTGTCCTCTCCCCGGTCCTCGGGCGTGGGGGGAGACACACGCCGTATAACCTTCCTGATCACCTGCCGGATGAGCAGCAGTAGAAGTATGTGGATAGATGGAGGACAGAGGTTTTGAAGGAGATTAGAGAGAGGTTTGTTTTCCCTGTAATGGATGCTAAAGATACAACGTCAGAATTGAACGGCACAGGGGGACAAAAGTCACACGTTACTTTTCTAGTAATGAGGTTACCGCCTCCATCGATGTACTGTTCCTCGGTCACAGACTCGACTGGGATGTTCCTTGCCTGCTCGCCCTGATGATTAGGGAATGAATACAGGACCAAAAGTTACTGGTTCGACTGGTGCAATACAACATCTTGAACTGAACAGCACCTCCACCACACTGCAAACCCACCTCAAGAGAAGAGAGCAGCCAAGTTAGTAAGAGACTGAATGTTAGGCGACGAGACACCATACGTTGTGCAAGCTTGCATGGCAATACAAGTTTACATATGGATGCAAACAGTTAAGAGGTAAAAAGTGAGAACATTGCGTAGCCATAGATAGAGAAAACCTGCCATAACTAGGGTGGTCTGTGGGCAAACTGGGCATGCTTCCTTGGGAGAGAAACTTTAAAGATATTTGCTTGACATGCTCATTTCTATCTATCTATCTATCTATCTATCTATCTATCTATCTATCTATCTATCTATCTATCTATCTATCTATCTATCTATCTATCGATTCATTATTGAGACTTCAGTAGATGATTATTGAGCAATCTGACAACGTTTAGATCTATTTGATCTTCATCAGGTCAACACAAGCTTTGCACGGCTCACAGAAAATCATCGATTATCATACAATGTCTAACAAACATTTTGTTCTTCAATCAAAGCGTGTGTGTGTGTGTGTGTGTGTGTGTGTGTGTGTGTGCGTGCGTGCGTAGGTGTGTGTGTGTGTGTGTGTGTGTGTGTGCGTAGGTGTGTGTGTGTGCGTGTGTGTGTGTGTGTGTGTGTGTGTGTGTGTGTGTGTTAGTCTCGGAGGTGACCTCTCAAAACAGCAAATTTTGCCAAAAGGGGAGGTGGTTTGCATCATAGACACATACATACACAAACACATTCACCAAAGAGGGAGGAAATAGCAAGAGAGCGCAAACTATGCTCAAACTACCCCAACACCACTGCAATGTAGGCCAAATTCCCCACCCTTGACTGCCTGAACCAATCCAAACCGAACCAGATAAAACCAAACCAAACCAGGCCTGGCCCTGCCTGCACGCCAGGTCAAGCAGGGTACCTTTAGAATTACCCGGCGCCGGAACACTCTGGTGGTAACAGTCCGTTCCTCGTCCGAGCCAGAATCATTACAACAATGCTGCAGAAGTTATTATAAGGTCAATTCACAAACAGATATGCAAGGAGTCAGAGAGGAAACAAGTACTGTAGAAAGAGGGGTGAGATTTAAGTGTTTTATCTGTTTGTATTATCTTGGTGTAATGTTTTTCTGTACTGTGTGTTGTTTTTGTTGTTGGTGTTGAACGGACCTGTGAAGATGAATATCCTTCAGGACAAACCTTTTAGCCCAAGACCCAATAGAGAAAGTTGGTGTCATGAATTAATCACTTAAAGGAGTAGTGCACCCCAAAAATGACTTATTGTCTATCAATTACACACCCCATGAAGCCTTGAATAATTTTTTTGTCACATTCCTGAGCCAATAATGAGACTCATCAAATTGTTGACGCGGGAAAGTGACAAAAATAAAATAATCTGGAACAATTCAAGTATTATTTGGGTTTAAGCCCTATTTCAAAAAGGTGAAAATAGGTGACCTACAAGCTCACACAACGCTCTGTGATGCACCATGTTGTGGACGTAAAGTAAAGTTGATAGTTACTCACAACCCATAAGAATGCTTGCAAAACAGAAATGTGTTTGGGGACCAATGGTCTAATAGGGTTTGAGTTGAAACTGTGGTTATGAATGTAGAATCTGGTGAATGTCTGCCTTCCTGTGGCAACAGTGAAGAATACTTCCACAGAATATTACCAGTCATATTAATCAGTAGTGTCATTACCTGGACTTTCTTCTCAGACACCAGCGTTCCTTCTTCGTTCCGTCTGCCATTGGATGATTCCTGCGAGCCGCCATGAGGTGAGTGTTGTAAGTGGTCGCCGTTCTGCCGAGATCTCCCTGACTCAACCCTGGACGAGGAAGTGACGGAGTCACTGGAGTTCTCTTGGCTGTGTGGGGGAGATCAGGAATCAATAGAGATTGCTTTAAAGCGCAAATAACATAAAAAAAAAACTGCTTTTAATATTTAATATCATATTGTCTATGTCCCTCAAAGTAATTTCTAATGGTTTGAGCCTCAATCACCACTCTGATATAACCAGTCCTTGTCATTTCGTTCTGGACTTTGAAAGCGGTTTTAGCTGCAGTACCACAATGTCCTGAGGTGGTGGGGGTGCTGATATGCAAATTAATTAATATTTGAGTCATTATAATACTGATAAATACTAGATAAAAGCAGGCTTGTTTCCATTCCATGCCAGCTTGGAAAATCAACAATGGTGGACATTGTAAACAAAGTGGAAATGCAAATTTGGAACTGAAGACTGAAGAAGAGGAGGAATTATACAAAGTAGGGTGACATTGATGACATCACGATGAGGACAAAATCAGTTGAGCTGTACCTGAGAGCAATTTCCATTAAAGCACCCATATGATATGTAAGCCTGATTGTTCAAAATTGGTTATTTGTGGGGATAGAAAACACATATGGGAGCCCCAAAACCACAAAAGGAATTGAAAAAGTTAAATTTTATGTTCAATTATAGGTTATAGGTCCTTTAAAAAATAAACATAGATCTAGTATTATAATTATTTGTTATTAATGTAACAATTGCTACAGTCCAACATTGAAATGGACTTTTACAAGATAGACCTCAATTCGAGATGGTGATTTGATTTTTGTAAATGACTAAAATCTATGTTTATCTATATTTTATCTATATTCCTGGAGTGATGTATTCAGTAATAATGCCAGCATACACAGTACAATTCACAGCGCTCATTCATCCATTTGTACACTGTGAATTAAGTTAACCCTAGGGATTTTACAGCGTATGCTGACATTATGATAGCACTGAACACAGCACTGAGAACAGTCCTGTTACAGTAAGTACAGTACCTGTTTTCCGGTCTGTCCAGCCGGTCCGAGCTGATGCTGCGGCCCGGCGTGGGCGGCTCCACGTTGACGCTTGACGACTCGCTCTGCCAACCTGCTGGAAATGAACACATATCTTTTTCTGCCTGCTCCACCCTACTGAGAATATCCTGCACCCTGGCCTCCGTCATCTCCTCGCCCTCCTCCGTGTCCTCCGAGCCTAGCTCCCTCTTCACCTCCTCCAGCAGAGATCGGATCTCCTCCGATATTTCTTCGTCGTCTCCGTCTCCGTCTCCGCCAGCCTCCTTCTCCTCACTGGAAGTCGAGTCACTGGGCTGGAGGTCCGCCAGCGCCACGACCCAGGCCTGAGGGGAGAGGTCCAGGGGAGTGGCCTGCTCCTCACAGGCCTCCAGCTCCTCCCGTGAGCCGTCTACACCAGTCACGACAACTTCCACTATCTGGGTTCCTCCTTCACTGTTAACTAGCAACCTACTGTTCTCTTTATCCACACGTCCACCTACGTCTCTCTTCTCACTCTCCCCTGCTGCCCCCTCCTCCATAACCTTTAAGTCAGATTCTGCTTCTATTGCAGTGCTGTTGTCTTTCACCTTGTGTGCCAATTCTGTCAAATGATCCTCTATCAGATTATGTAGCTCTTCTATTGCTTCAACTCCACACACTGTCTCCAACTTCCCATGCTCTATGAGCTGTTTGTGTATCACGACTGCCCCAACCCTTGCGGACTCCCCCCTGTCTTCTGCAGTACATTTATTTTCCAGTGCAGGTGTAGGCCCGTCTACTGCCATTGACTCACTATTTCCTTCAGTTGCTTCATTCCGTTGTCCGGCCTTTTCATTCCACTCCTCCTCTACTTCTTGTCTCACCCTGCCATTTCCCTCAACGGACTCTGCTGTAGCCATGGTTACAACCTCCACTAGCCTCTCCGTTACTTCCTCATCACCTGCGTTCACACCGTGCTCCTCTGTTGCTCCATTGGGAGTCAGCGCTCCATCCCCCTTTTGTACTCCGTCAGGCGTCAGTGGTGATACCGACGACACCGGTGACACCGAGGCAGAAGACGTAGAGTAAGCCATGTCTCTGTCTGACTCGTACCTCTCGGCCTTGGCCTTGTGTTGCACCTCTGCCTCTTGACATGACCTGTCCTCGTCCTCGCTCAGCAGCAGCTGGTCGTTCAGAGCGATGTGAGGCTTGGTGCGTGTGGGTAGGATGGGGTCAGGTAGTACAAAGACAGGGACAGACAGGGCGAGCTCACAGGGTCTGGGGGGGCTCCGAGGGGGACTGTCCGGCTCTCCGCTACCAGGCTCTATCTCTGGGCTCCAGGGCAGGGGCTGAGGTTGGGGGCTCGCTGCGACGGGGGTGTCTGGGTCGGGGTAATGGTAATGGTGGTGTGGGGCAGGGGTGGGGTTGGGGGTGACGGGGATTTCAGGTTCCAGGAAGTGGGGGTCGGAGTGCAGTGCGGCGGGGGACTGCAGCTCCGCTAGGATGCTCTGATAATCTGTTGGTGACAGGATGACAAATGTAGAAACAAACACCCAAGCACGAGCACATGACATATTGAGTATGACCCATGCACACAGTCAAACACAGACACCAACACATGCACACCTCATGACATGGACAATGACACGTAGACTGGAGTGTATAGCATGTATCCAAGCAACCACGAGCTAAGATGGTGATATACATTAACAATAATGATACTGATGCCACAATGAGTCACCTTGCCAAACGGGCAATACGGCAACAGGTGCACTGCATGAAATAATTACCGGTACTTTACTATAGAGCTTGCTCATGTCATACACAAAGGTAAAAGATAAAAGCATATTGGGGGGGAAAAAGTCTTTTAACAGTATTTTAGCAGGCAAGATTGATTCATTATCTTGTGATGCTGTTAAAAGTACAGAGTCACTCAGTGTTTTTGGTGAGATAAGTCATTGAATGTGAGACACACTAGGGACATAAGGCCATCATAGGGTGCAATGGGATGAATGCAATATGATTACGATTTGAGTGGATGTTCAGTTACATGCTCACATGAGACACAAGAGAGATGAGAGAGGACGAGGACAAGCAGGGGCACAAGAGGCACATGGACGGAGGAGCTAAATGAATATTTCCATAGTGGAGGGATCAACAGGAAGGGACGGAGCAAGGGGGGCGGAGGCCACGCAGGTACACTGACAGTGAGGACAGGGGGACAGGGAGCGAAGCGGCGGGGAGGAGGGACCGGGGCTGGAACAACGAGACCCAGAGGGTGACATTATAGGACTGAAAGCCAAGGAGAGGGAAGGGGAGACGGGATGGGAGGACGTGCACAGCTGGGTCCCCAGGGAAGGAGCGTCAGACGGCGAGGGCCCAGGTGCAGGCAGGGAGAGGCTGGAGGACGCCGGTAAAGGTTCAGACGGGGGACAGGAGGATGAAAGAGTGAGAGAGGACGGTGTGGTTGGAGCAGGTATAGGAGTAGAGGGGACAGTGGCGACCGCGGTCGCAGGTTCAAGAGGGACAGCGGTGGGAGAGGACGTAACTGCCGTGCATGAAGGAACGGGGGAGTGTACGTCAGCAAAGTCCAGCAGCACGGCATCGGACGGAGTTGGGGGGATAACAGACGGAGTGAGAGCTGGAGAGAGGGGCATGGCCAGAGTGGGGGATGGAGAGGGAGGTACCGCGGTGGCAGGTACAGGTGACGAGATGAGAGGGATGGGAGAGGAAGGGTGGGGTGAGAAAGGGAAGAAAGCAGACTGGCTGCTGCCCCCGAGCGTCCGAAACTGTGGCGGAGGAGCCAGGTCACGGAGAGAAATGGAGGACTCGTAACTCAGAGAGCGGCGTGGGGACATGGGATAGAGGCAGGGCATCGAGGTAGGGGTAATGGGTGAGGGAGGGGGGGAAAGAGGAGCCAATGGGGCGGTTTCTGACAGTTTGCAAGGGTACAGAGGTACAATGAGGGAAACTACAGGGAAAGACGAAGGTGACAGAAAATGGCACATACAGTAGGCAAGGCAACACAATGAAAACAAAAAATGAAAGGTAAAAAGAAAAGAGAAAAGGAGACAACAGAAAGAACAGATGAAAAACAACAAATGCACAGACTCAATGGGTCTTAAAATGTGTTAGCATAACAAGACAGCGAATTAATGAGAGGCGTGACTGAGGACTGATTTTGAGGAATGTAATGTATGGGGGTGGGATAGGTGGGGAATGGAGGAATGGTACACAAAAGGACATCAACAGCACATGACTCTTAAACGATGTTAAGAGCTGTTATGGACTGTTGCCAGCGCATGTGGATACTGCTGGGAGGGGGTGGGTATGATGGGAGACAGCAGCAGGAGGAAGAAGAGGTGGAAGAGGAGGAGGCGGTCTGTTTTTGTAGAGGAAGAGGCGCTCTCATCTATCCAGGGAAGGCTCAGAGGAAGTGGAGGAGCACTAAGAGGTCTCTAAACTAAATGAGGAGCTAGAGAGTGAACAGAACAGAGTGCACTCTACAGGGTGAACAACACACTAGAGTTCATACAGACATGCATTAGGGAATTCACAGGCTCGCTAAGATAAAACAGTTGTTTTAATGAAAAGTCAAAGGTTACTGAACAACAGGTAGAAGCGGCATGTTACAGCGTGCACTTGGTTAGAATGGGATTCCTGACATTGAGTTTTTGTGGCCGCCAGGTAAACGTCATGTTAAGATTTGCACATGTGCATTCACCTGAACAAGAGCTAAGTACTAACGAGTAACACAGAACATGGTACTCATCAGAGTCGTTAGTAATTTCATCTCAGGCCAAATTCAGTCAACTCAACAGGTTGATAGGCACAATTGTATTGAATAGCCCAGCCAGGTCAAGCCTTTATCATCCTGTGCATGCTATTTGCTCAAAATCAAATGTAACGCTATTGAGATAATGGGTATAAGCCCAATTAAAACGCAAGGAAGGGGAAATTATACCAACAAATGTAAAATAGGCCATAGCTATTAGCTAATAGCTTCTATTGCAAAACACATTATTTGGCAAAGCAAGGGACTCAGTTCTGGGATTTATAGAGGCCAGTTATCGAGACGATCAAATCCCAGAAAGGAAATTAAATACAGTACATTTCTCTAGAGATTACCACTGGAAAATATCTGCCAGCTATGTCTAGGAAACTGGCCCATTAGATTAGTGTTTCCCAAACCATTTAGCTCAAGACGAGATGAGAAATGGGCCCAAACTAGTGAAAACAGCAGATCTACAGGCTCTGGTGTGCCACACCACGATATAGCTATTTTTACATTTGTGGAATTTTTAAATGAAATTCTTTAGAAAAATGGTTGACTTTATTATGTCTGTATGTATTAGACTTTTTTAATGTTTGAAAATCTTTTGGAATAATAGTTTTATTTTGGAGAAAATGTACTAAATGAAAGGAAAAAGGGATAGGCCTATTTACTCGCGACCCATAAAAAATGTGTCCGCGACCCAAAAATGGGCCCCTGACCCATTGTTTGGGAAACAGTTCATTAGATTGTGGGGCACAAAATTAAATACAACAGGAGGCAGCAGGACGAGGTAAGAGGTCAGCTAGATAGAGCTAAACTTTACCATCAGCCTGATCCCGGAAAACAGCGCTATCATCGGCAAAACTTCTTGTGCCTGAAATGTTACCATAGTCAAATATCGGGCCCTCCAGTAAAGTCACAATATCCATCCGATTGACTTTGGTCAGCACCGCAGTTAAGGCATCCGCTGTGAAGGAGAAGACAAGAGAAAATGTCAGTCAGTTTGTGTAAAGATGAAACAAGAGCTGGGTATGGTATGGGTCTTAATTATATACAAGCTACAGTGAGCGTCCTTTTTTTCAGTGCACAGTCCTAAAAAATGAGGCTTTGAGGGACAGCAAACAAATGTTTTCAGCCTCTTCAGCGTCCATTCTTCTAACCACATTATTATTATTATTTAATCCCAATATTATTATTGTTGAAGGCAATAAATAGCAGCATAACATGCGATTTCTGATAGAACTGCAACCGTTGATAGTGTAAAGATACTTGTTCATTTTCTCTGGTTTGAGGCTAAGTAGGCCATACTAGGACTGACTGTTCTGACTGTTGTCCAGAACATCTTGTCCTGAGTGGTGCTTGAGGATATGCCTCACAAGCAAGCAGCAGCACTTTGAATGGGAATGCAGCTGCATTCATTCAACTTGCCCTATCACAAGTTGAATGAATGCAACTATCCTACTGTCATTTTGCCCTTAAAATATGTTGGGAAGAGAGGGAGTGAGAGAACAGATGTTGAAGGAGGCCAGATAGACAGAACAACCAATAGGTGGAAACATATCTGTTGAAGGGGCACTCTGACTCGGAAAGAGACCTTGAATTTAGGAAGCTTGATATGAAGGTGTGATTTGTTACGGTGCAAACTTTAACTCTAAAGCAAAATCAGGGACTTAGAAATGAGGGCGCAGGGAAATAAAGGGAGAGAGAGGGTGGGGTAAAGGATAAAGGAGTTGAAAAAGCAAGAAAATAAAATGATATATCAGTGAGAGATATGGACTCACTAGTGGCATTTTTCCCATCACGGCTGACCCATTTCTTTAGCAGCATGAAACTCTGTGCTGTCAGAGAGTTGGGGTTGTCTAGTCGGATGTGGTTGATCTCATCCACACTGAAGTCCATCTCCCGAGCCAGCTCTGCAATTCACACATACAGTACATAAACTCATTAGAAATTATCTGAGCAGTCTCTCTCTGCTGCTGTCTGGGTACGACTGCACAGAGAAGCAGTCGTACCCAGACAGCAGCAGAGAGCTTTAGGACTCAGAGCAGCAGTCATACCAGCAGTGGTGAGCGCACCCCATGGCGCGCTATGCTTGCGCACAATACTTGTGTGCAAGGCGCAAGTTGGCATCTCGAGGGAGTGCATTTCTAGTTTATTTATCTATTCCGTATACACTTTTCAGGGTTCCTATGACCCTATGACGTCAAGTGGGTCAATACATCATCATCATACTGTACTTATGCGAGACTCTTGTCCCGAGAAATTGTCTGTATAACCACACTTTCTAGCTCATAATTATTGATGGAATTCAATATACATAGTATGTAAATACTGTAATCTTTCTATGCCATGTTAAGGTTCGGATTGCCTTCAGACAAATACTCAAATAAATATTAAGAGTTGACAAAGCGTTTTTATCAGTCATTCTGATGACAACCTACAGCTAAGCCTGTGTCGAGTTCAGTCAGATTTGTCTCTATCTAACAATTGGCGTGTAAGCCTGTATTTTAATTTATGATTTTATGGGGACTATGTCTGCCTTTGTTTGTCTTTGTATTTGTATGTTGCTATGGACCATGTGTCCTTAATAATTCTATACTGTATTTTCATAACCTAGAATTAAAACTGTGCAATGTAATGTCTTAGCCAGTAGATGGCACACTTTTCCAACAGTAGAGTATTAAGGGCTTAGTTCATTTAGGGGCAATGAAGTGAAAAACTGATGGAAAGGGCCACAGTGAGAGAGCGAGAGACAGAGACAGAGAGAGAGAGAGAGAGAGAGAGAGAAAGAAAAGAGAGGGGGGGAGAGAGAGAGAGACAACTCAGACAGAATATTGCAGCATTTTCTCACCGGTCCAGCTCAATCCCAGGTGGTCGGCCACAATGGCCATGCGCAGGTCTGTTCTCTCACATGGGCTCTGGGGACCTGGGGTAGCACAGGACAACAATTAATCAACACCGCTCACACTCCTCTGCCCTACACAGTGAAATGTAAGAGAGAAAAGATAAAATAGATATACAGATAAGATAGATAGAGCGAGAGCGAGAGAGAGAGAGAGAGAGAGAGAGAGAGAGAGAGAGAGAGAGAGAGAGAGAGAGAGAGAGAGAGAGAGAGAGAGAGAGAGAGAGAGAGAGAGAGAGAGAGAGAGAGAGAGAGAGAGAGAGAGAGAGAGAGAGAGAGAGAGAGATAGATAGATAGATAGATAGATAGATAGATAGATAGATAGATAGATAGATAGATAGATAGATAGATAGATAGATAGATAGATAGATAGATAGATAGATAGATAGATAGATAGATAGATAGATAGATAGATAGATAGATAGATAGATAGAGATAGAAATAGATAGATCACTTTTCTGGCCAACTGTTTATATTTATCAAGAGGAGAATATGATGTAACCATCAACCTTAAGAGTGATTTTAAAAAGGTTGAAAATGCATTGTATTCAAATCCTGGTGCAGACTCTGACATATGTATTCTTTGGTCAGAGTACAGTACAGGCACGTTGTGTTAATTTAGAATAGTTTCCCAGGTTGGCAAGAAAAGGCTTGACCGCACTAGACACATTATGGCATACTAAAATGTGTTAATAGGATATGTGGAGCTCTATGAATATGTTTATCCTAAAGGCAGGCAGAAACTGTCATAAGAACCACACAAAACATATCAGGACTGATGTTGTTCTACAACACTAAGGTGCACGACGCTATGTCAGACTGCTACTGTATGTTAACATGCAGAGAGCTTCTTGTGTGTGCTAACACATATTTAGGTTGTGTAACATAGCTCAGAACATGGATTATAGGGACCGCTACATTGGCAGGTTTTCAGTAGCCACCCTGCACAGACAGACAGACAGACAGACTTGGGGGGGGGTCGCCACGAAGAGACTGGCTGTGCCGGAGGTGGCCCAGTCATTACTACTCGCATGCTTTTACTACCACTACGACGGGGTTGAACAGGCCTGAGAGGGTGGGGTTGGGGGGTTGGGGGGGGGGGGGGGAGGGGTTGGGGTGTTGGGAGTCTGGCAACAAGGACAATACAATACACAGTACAGCGATGACAAAACAATATATACAAATTAAATGACAGCTATTGTTTGTAAGAGAATATAACAACACGCCACAGGCATTCCAATCAATTCATCCATCAAACGATCACGACATCATGCAACTAAACGTGATATGTATAGAGAGATAAATATATAGATGTATTTTGAACATAGTGTGAAAGTTTTACAAACTAGGCTTGATCTCCGCGACGGGGGGCGCCCGAGGCCCAGTGACTGCCTGACTGCCTTCCTTGCCACCAGTCCGCCTACTCCTCCTGCTTCTCTCACTGCCGGAGGCCCTGTCCGTCGCCGCCGCCTTTGCCCTTACGGACGCGGCCCCGGCCTCAGCCCTCGAACCTCTACCAGACCTGGATGAGCGGGAGGGCTGGGAGGGCTGGGAGGGCTGGGAAGGCTGGGAGGGCTGGGAGGCGTCCGACAGCGAGGTGCTCCGGGAGGTGCTGTCCTCCTCCGACTGTTCTGTCTTTTTCTCCTCGTCTGACAGCCGGTCCACCAGCTTTAGCGTCTCCCCGCTAATCCCTTTAAAGTACTCGATGGTGCGCTTACAAACCTCGCTAGGGTTCTCCTGACTGTCCTTTCTGCCTGATGCCTCACCTGCGACACTGCTCACCTGATGCCTGTCCTTCAGTGGCAGCCTCGAGGGCAACTGTATGGCTGCTCTCTCTGGGTCCAGTGCCCTCGTAGGCCGGGATGAGACTCGAACGGATATAAGGGGGCTGGCTGTGGCAGCTGTGCTGCTCTTTTTAACATCCTTGATTGGGATTCTGGACCTGGGCTCTACTTTGGCTATGGCTGGCTCTGCTCTCTTCCTAACCTCAGCCTTCACTGCTTGTTTGGGTTTCTGTTTACCTATGGCTGTCCCCTGTGTGTGGAACGTCCACCCTGATGCTTTTACTGGGAGCCTCGACTTTGGCTGCTTCACTTCGCTTTCTTTAAGTGTTTCACTCTTCATCTGTTCAGCTTGACTACAACTGCTCCCTTCTGCCCTGTTGTCTGAATCCCTACAGCTTAGCGCTTCTATCCTGCTGGCTTTCTGAAGTGTGGGCTCAGATGATGACTGCAAATTAAACACCACACTGCCACACTGGATGTAGTTGGCCTGCACACTGGATGACTCCAGGTTGTTGTTGTTGTTGCTGTTCTCGGCAGGGTAACCTCTCCTCTCTCTATTGGTCTGGCTCCCTGCACACAGACCCTCTAAGCTGATGTACTCTGGCACTATCTGACCTTCTGACATGTCAACTTTAACTTCCGCTGGATCCCCCAAGTCTTTTTTCACAGTTATGGAGGCAGCGATGCCCATTTTAATGGGGGTACGTAATTTGGGATCGACCTTAGAGGCCGTGATCGTACACGAGGCCATCTCGGCTAAGGCGTCACCGGTCGGGGCGTCAGAACCGGTACAGCCAGTGCCATTGCCAGTCTGTGCAGGGCCGCACTTTGCTGCTGCTGGTGGTGGTGGTGATGTTGGTGTGCTGCTGTCTGTGGTGGTGTCTCTAAACTCTACTGTGCCCCTCTCCCCTGTTTTTTGAGAGGTAACTACACCCAGGATGTTGCCCCCTCTCCCCTTGTCCCCTGATTTAGGGTCAGAGGAATGCTCACCAATCTGGAAAAACTGAAGCCTCTCTTCAACAAAGTCCCGCTTGCTCATGTCAATAGCACCACTGCGCGTCATCTCAAACATCTTCCCCTCGTGGAAGGGGAAGGGGTTAGGCTCGCTAGTCGGCGTGCTCTCGTCAGTCGGCGTTCGAGCGGGGGTTGTGTCGGGTGTGGTGGCCTGTGACTTGTCTTCTACTGACAGGCCAAAGGGTTTGGGGTCTTCGTCTTTCGCTTTTGAGTCAAAGACGCCATCATTGTCATTCCCTTTGGATGACCAGGGGTCAAAATCGAGACCTTTTGTGGCAACAGTCTTAAACGTGGAGTTCAGCTCCTCTTCCAGCTGGTAGCCAAAGTAGTTATCTGCGAAAGTCTGTTGTCTTTCTGGGTGTCTTCCTTCAAGGGTGTAATCCTTTTCTTCTTCGCTGTTTTTTGCAGATGTGCTACTTTTTGTCTTTCCATTATCCCCTCCTTCCTCACATTTCTCTTCCTCTATCACCTCTAACTTAGACTGACTGAATGAGCGGTCAGTCATTTTGCCATCAGTGGAAAGGCTAGATGTTTTAGGGTCTTCACTCAGCCCATCATCCTCATCCTGAAGGTCATAACCATCTAAAGAGTCTATCTCTGTTGCATCTGTGTCATGGGAGAACTCGGCAGTGGTTGCTATGGAGCAGTCAGTGATCGACTGGTCATTGCCATTTTGATCAAAGTCCTCTTCTTCCTCCTTTAATAGGCCATTGATCCCCAAATCAATGGGATTGTCATTACCAGTTTTCTCTGATCTTTTGTTCTTTGGCTGTTTATCTGCCTCCTCTTTCATTTTGAACGTGTACTTTTTTACAGGGATGGGATGGAAGACAGACTCGTCATCGCTCGTGTCACTGTCATCGGCTCCAGGGGGGATGGGCGACGGTGGCTGGACTCTGATGATGGGCTCAGCGAGGAGGTGTCTATCGTGCTCCTCCTGGAGGTTTACTTCCATCATCTCCGTCTCCGCCTCAGAGGAGGCACAGGATCCCCTTTTCTCTGGGTCCGAATGCTCTGCCTCTAAAGGAGGAGGAGGGGGGAACTCTATATAAGCCACTCTCTTGTCCTTGGACTTCTGCTTCGATGAATCCTGCTTACTACTGGATGGCTCTAATGAAGATGGCCTGCTCTTTTCTTTTGGCGGACCTTTGAAGATGAATGTCTTCCCATCGTCTGACTCAGACTCCTCTGGGATGGGGCTCGGCATGCCGGACATAGAACCTATCAACGACTCTGGCGTTCTAGATGTCAGACTCACATCCTCTGAGCTGGGCGTCTCAGGGGTAACAGGACTCTTCCCAGAGCTGTCCATAAATGTCACCTGTTCTAGCGTGTCATCTTCAGGACTTCTGTGAGGCGACGGCGGCTGCTTTTGTTTAACTGTGTAAAACGCACCCTTGGTCTCGTGAATGGTCCTACTCTCGTGACTCACTATCTTTTTGTATGTTCCCAGTTGGCCGGCTGTTTCCTTCTCATACTGCTTGCCTACCTGAATGCTAACATAAACTGGTAAAGGTTTGATATCTTTATAGCCCTCCGTGATAACCACAGGGGTTACTTGATCTAAATACTCTATTTCATCGCCTTCTACACCATTACACACTACATTTGACATAGCATCTAATGAATCAGTGGATTTCCTTACCAATGTAGACCTATTGGTCTCTGAACCACTGTGTAACCGATTTCTAGCTACTGGAGTAGGTATTTGAGACCCTGCCCTATCACAGGGTTTAACAGAGGTATTTAATGAGGTGGATTGGCGGTTTTCTGTGAAATTTGATTGCACTCTAACAGGAATTTGTGATTCCGAGTTTTTTTTTAGACTGCCATTGCTCTTCGGACTTTCTCGGACCACAAGTTCTGTGTAAATTATTTTCTTGGTGGTCTCCTGCCTTTGTGAGTCACTATTATTGCCATCTTTCCTTGTCTCGTGCACTAAGTGAGATGTTTGGATGTTTGGTGATTGGATTTTATAGTTCTCATTTCCCTGGCCACTTTTGAACATGTTTTTGTCGTCCTGTTCTTTTCCATGTTTGGGAGAGAACTCACTATCTAGACCTCTCCTCTGGTTTCCCGGACTGTCCGGTGTTCTAGGCATATTTGAGCCAGCAAAAACTTGATACGCAGGTATGTTACTTTCTTGGAGTTTCCTGACCGGAGGATTTGAATTTTGACCCCACTGAGAAGCCATTTCTTGCTTCTGACCCTCTTGTTCAAACTTTAGCCTCACTGCACTGACTTTGGAAGATGACACTTGATAAGGTTTAGGGGTTTCACCTGTGCTTCCCTGCGATGTTCCATCGACCTGTTTTCTTCTGTCAGAATCATTATACTGCAGAAGAACTCTCCTCTCTGGGCTGCTAGGTAAGCTGGCACATTTCCTATCATTAGAGCCGAATCTGTCTCGAAGTCTTTCTCGGTTCGATTCTTCTCCGCTACCTGTGTACCTATACGCTGACCTCTCAGGGCTGCTGTGTGTAGAGCTGGGCCCTGATCGTGTTTCCCTGCAATCTGACCTGCGTGATTTCTTCTCAGGAGATGACAGCTCATCATTTAGTTTTTCTGTTTTTTCACGAAAGAACTGAGAAACCTCGCTAAGTTTTTCCTCTGCCTCTTTTACAGTCCTGTCAACTCTGTCTCCATACATGATTTGTTCTCTATTCTTAACCGGTGCGTCGTCTGACACACGCATCCAAACAGAGTGTTTTGGGCTGCCAGGCTCAGAGGAATACTGGAGAAGTGTCAGTTGGTCAAAGTTATCATCTACATTGGTCATTCTCCCAGATTTGTCAAATACATTTCTAGATGACCTGAAGACATATTCTGTCCTTGGCACACTGGGTCTACCCTCACTGTGACTGCTCCTGTCTGGCGAGTGAAAACGAGATCTATCCCTCAAGTACTCCTCTGTGTCAGAATGACACTGTTCAAGTTTCTCAGAGAGAAGCATTTTTTCTGCAAAGTTATAAGTTTCCCCCCTAAGTTCTGATGACTCATCTTCATTGTACTCTACAGATTGCTGGCTAAGTAGCCTCAGGGTTTTGTATGAGTCATCTGTCATGAGGTGGGCTGAACTAGGACGGCTGTCCTCTTCCTGTGACATGGGTGTGTTCATTCTACATGACTCAAGGTAACCTGGAAGTGATTCTTCCGGCTCCTCCTCTTCTTGCCTGTTTCCTGGGTAGTAGTACATTTCCTTCTCTGGTTGATTTTTAGTCTCTCTGATGATGACCTCTGTCGGTTCTGTTCTGTTGTTGCCCTTTTCTATGTGAACCTCAATTATTCTTTCTACCTTGGGTTTAGAGTTAATGTCCTCAAAGTCTCTCTGTGATGATTCCTCACAGGAAGATTTATGTTCAAATAGTCCAGCCAACTCTCTAGAAGGGTCCCTGCCTGACTGAAATGCTTTCATTATATCATGGACAGACATAGTTTCCTCACACCGTTCAGATGCCGGCTCTTTGCCTGGGGGTTTGTGGTACACCATCCTAGTGGTGGTGGTGATATGAGTCTCCTCCTTCACCCTCATCCCTTTTCCCATCGGATCATCATCGGGGCTAACTTTTAATTGATATGCTTTGCTTTGGTCCGACGTGGATGCGCTTGGACTCAGATGACATTTAGGTTCAGAATCATTGAATCTGACAGCACGAGCCTCCTCCATTGCAGGCTGTTTGCAGTCCTCTGGGGACTCGTAGCTCCTAATGACGTGGACTACCTCAGTCCTAGTCTCAGTGATCATTGGAGGAATGGAATGTCCTGGAATGTCCTGGAAAAGGGCCTTGGGCCCCATGCCTTCTGCACTTTGAGGGGCAGAGGGTGTCCTCTCACTCCTGGTCTCAAAGCCACTGTCTGAGAGGGGGCTCTTATCCTGCTCGTGTGAAATGTCATCAGGGGATTCCAGCACAGTGTCTGCTCCAAAAAGCACATCTGCTAGTTTACTGAGCTCCTTTTCTGAGGCTGAGGAGCGCATGTTAGGCATTGGAGGCATTTTGAGCTTGTGCTCCTGCACTGCTATTGCTGGCTTTAAGACACGTTTCTGTTTCTCCTCTCCTTCCCTCTTGCCCTCGTCTGCTTTATGCTTTGACTCAGCCATTTTGGAAAAGGAATTGCTACCGACATCATTTGTCAGGTAGTCAACCACTTTGGACAAATTAAAATCTCTGTCTGCTATTGGCTTTGTTATGATTTGAGGGACCACTGTCTCATATCTCGGCGGATAGCTCCAGTTGCTTGGCGGTTGCTCCACTGGTACTTTGGAGTATTGTATGTCATCCAGTGTGCTCCTGGACAGTGAAGCCCTGCCATCCTTGCCCTCATCTTTAGTCAGGATCTCACTAACTTTAACCAAATCTTGTTTCACTCTCTCTACTATCCTATATGGCTCCTCATCCTCCATCTTAGCCTCTTTGGGTGAATTAGACTGTAATCCTTTGTTCGCAATGGAATTCGGGTCTGTTTGTAAAATTGCTGACATCCGGATCAAGTCCTCTTTCATGTCGGCTACGTCCTTCAGTATCTCTTGACTGGATGACAGTGGCGAAGTGGTGGTTGATTTAAGGGCAGCAGGGGACATAAAATGTGGGGATTTGACAGGTGAAAGAGTCCTGGCTACGCAAGACTGCAACTGAGCACTTGCCTCAGCGGGAGGAGTTATCTTGCGAGGGGACAGAAGGGCAGCACCTGACTTTGACACCTCAGGGAGCTTCCTAAACTGTGGATCCGGCAGCACATTTATAACCGAGTACACGGGAACAGTCATTGTGCTGGATGTCACAACAGTGGTGCAGTTGGTTGGGGATCTCAGAGAGGGATAGAGGGAACTAGAGGCTGAGGATCTGATGGACTGGTAGGAAGAAGATGCAGAAGAGGACATGGACTTCAAGGTGCCATAACCGGCAGAGCAAGAGTTAAATGTTTTCTCAACCTCGTCAAAGGCTGCATTGACGCTTGTCGTCGCCGCATTAGTGGTCGCCTGTATTCTCTCTTGTAGACTGCTGCTGAGAAGGGAGTTGGGGGATAAGGAGCGGTAGTGAGTAGGGGACACAGTTCCATTGATCAAAGCAGCTGCACTAGGAGGAGGAGTGTTAGATTTAAGGGGTGAAGAGAGCGAGGCAAACAGGCTCCTAGTGGGGCTTGAGGCATCTGCAGGTGACCGGACAGAGAGACCCGGGACAGTTTTTATAGGCGAGGAAGATGTGGAACTGGAGCCCACCACAACGGATTTGTATGGCATGGATGAGCCGTATATGTTCAGGGAGGACTTGGGAGAGGTCGGCGGGGTCATGGCTATGGACGACCTCTCCAGAAGAGGACTCCCCCCACCAGCGGGTATAATAGGGGAAGTCCTGGCAGACAAGGCTGCCAGTCCTTTCACAGATACAGGATCCGGGGAGCTTCTCCCTGGCGAAGCCAGGGGATTGGGGTTCTGAACCGGGTACGGGGACTGCTGGACCACGGTTTTGATCGGGGAGGACATGGTCCGGTAGGAGCGTATGGGAGAGGCCATGTCACTGGCTGACTTGACGGAGTGGGCTGGTGATCCAGGGATGTTGGTCTTGATCGGGGAGGCGGAGGTGATGGACCAGACGGACTTCAGTGGAGAGGCAGAGGGCGTGTTGGATGACGAACTGGAGAGGGAGCCAAACCCAGACCTGGCTTGACCAGGGACGGCGACAGGAACAGCCGACCACGCCTGATAAGATCTCGTTGAAAAGACAGGTTTGTAAGGGTAGCCAGTAGGCTGTGTTCTCTGCGGGCTTCGATCAGGTGTTTCTTGAATAACAAGTCGATCCAAAAGTAATGAGGAACAAAACGTAAAAATTGAACAGAACAATAACGTGAAATAAAACCAGAGAAAAAACCAGAGAGAGAAAGGTGATTGAGTCAGTGACAGCATTAACCAGAATAGCAACAGTTGTATTATTGTTTACTTGAGAAACTTGAATTACTAAATAAGGATGGAATGGTAGTGGTGGTCTCAAATTGTTCATTAATGAAAAAGTACTGTAGTAGAATACCTAATAGCTAACAATGGAGCATGTGCAGGAACATAAAATGCTTTACATAATGGTGGAATGAATGATAAAACTATTACGCAAATATTCCATTGACTTTTGATGTGCTTTATCTGCCTCTTTTCTATAGTGCCTTTTAACAAAATGGTTGACACTATATAGACAGTAGACACTGTCTGTCTATACTTTCATTTGGTTCATTTTCAATGCCAGATATGACCCCACAAGTGTAGATCACTAATAAAGAAAAACACCACCTTGCTGGCCTTGAATTTAGAAAGAAATATGAGATTGCACTTTACAATGGAGGTACTATCAGCCAACCATGCCCATTCAGTTTCTATATCAATTTCAACATGAAAAGTACAGTATACACAAAATGTCAATCCATTGTCAATCCATTATCAAATAGGCATGGATGAATGAAAACAGAACTGATAGTCCCTCAATGTTTCTTATTGTTACAGCGCACTCAGTATAGTGGCAATATTGAATGCAACAAGCCAGTGTAGATATTGACAAATTGTGGTTCATAGGTAACTTAATGTAAAGTGCAACCCAATAGTACAATATGATATACACAGCTGAACACAATCACAAAGCCAATAAGAGTGAAATGGTCAATAAAGAATAAGGAAGACCCAAAAGAATGCTTTTATTCTACATGAGTTCATAACATTTTTCCAAATCATAAATGAACAAATGGATAATGCAATGCCAGTGTAAAACAACAATAAAGTTCAAACAGGAAGGAGATTTTCACAAAATGGGGTAGGGTGTGGGCAAAGCGTAAAACACACAATAAACCATTCAAATGGATCATTTGATGAATGATTGTGGATCATGGCATGTCAGCTGACAATGAATGACTGTGGATCATGTTGCTATGCTGTGGGTGTATGGAAAGTTTACTGCAAAACGGGACCACCTAACACTGAACTTCATTAAAGTACAGTCAACATATAATTTCAATTTGATGATTTCATGGAAGTAAAAATGGGAAACTCACTCAATGCAGGGTCAGTCAGATAGCTGTAGCGCTTACGCAAAGCTAAGGAGGCAAAGGTATGACGTCGGTCTGGCTTTTCAGTCTGCAACAAACAAAAAAAAGAACAAAAAGATGATTGAACATAAAAAATGGTATTCTAAAGGAACGGGTGTTATGTATAATCTTTTATGTTAAATTAGTAAATTCAGACACTACTGTGTCTGGGGATTTTGGGGTTGGTTGCAGTGCGTCAGTGCATGCTGTTAGTAGTACTGCACAGGGAGAGGCACTGTAGGTGACCGAACATACAGTCACCTCTGGAGACAATGCTTGACTCTAATTGATGGGAGGGAGTGTCACCTTGGATGGGTGGTGCATTTAATTATATAAATGGGCATCTATGCAAGCAATAGATGCTTTGCCTATCTACTCAAGTAAAATAGGCATAGAGAAAATCACACAAGGTAGGGGGGGGTTGGTCAACTCATTCTCTGCCAAAGACGACTCTGGGCGACTTGTTTTTCCAAAGCCCACACTGCCAAAGATGACATTGGACGATTTTTAGTTCTTACGCTAGATGGCGCTCTTTGCCAGTCACAGTTTCAGTTGGTGGATTCTTTATGTATTTACTCTGCCAGTGAATGAGCTAATTGTCTATTATTGGTGGGGGGGGGGGGGATTATTTGTCTATTATTGTAAACTATCGTTATTAGCATAAATGGACCGAAGGAAAATTAGTATTGTTTAGTGTGTTACAGTCAGGTTTAGGACATGGGTGGAGTAAAAGGAAACCCTAAAAGATTCTCAACAACATAGATGTGGCTGAAGGTTAAAGTTTTGTTATAGATTTCTTTAGGTACCATGGTCCCGTATGAACGTTCCTATGAGTCTATAAATACTATGGGAGACTTTGTGATTTTTCCGTTATGGGAAGGACGACAGAGATGGGGGGGAAGGAGAAAAGAAAACAAGCCGAGGCGTGGCACGGAGAAAGTCTCCGCAGGACTCAGGATGAGGACAATACTAAAGAAACCTTGTCGAGTAAAACAAAACCACCGGTTTGGCTCATGCACGCATCGCACAATGAGGTCACTTTTCAGCAATGACTAAAAGCCATGAGGAAGATCTGCCATGAAAAGCCTCAACTCAACAGTCACTGCGCCACAGAACAAAGGTCCTCGCGACAACGCGGTTAACTTGCTACGGCCCCTGAGACAAAGCCAGCGGAAAGGACGACAGAGAAGAAGCGGGTCCATGCGATGATGAAGAATCCATTTACCTCATCATCAGGATCAGACTCCATATCCTGAGGGTTTCCAAGATGCATCGTGGGAAGCGGAGAGAGATGACACAATGGACAGCAGGGGCGTTATAGTGGGGCGGGGTGGTGGAAACAAAACTTAGGGAATGACAATGGTGCAGCAAAGACAACAAAAGGCCTGGGAAAAAAGCTATGAGATTAATAAAACGGTAAAAAATAGAAGATAAAAAAAGAAAATCCAGCAAAGTAACAAAAGCAAACAACGACATATTACATTGTTTCTCGTGATCAATGAACACCACGTCAAAAGAAACAAAATAGAGAAGTGCATTTTTTTTCTTTTACATGATTCTCCTATGCCCATGGAGAGCCAAGCAATGTGTGACTGCATGTGTGCACGCTGTGGGGTCTCATGGCTGGCACAGGCTTGAACACCCATAAAAGACACAAGCTGCAGGCAGGCATTTCTAAACCAAATGAAGTTCTCAACACTTGTCCTTGGCATTAAAACATTATCTGCGTTCTATCCCTTCAATTTAATTTACATGAGGATGGTATGACATGGCCTACAGAGAATAAAGAGTTCAAATAAGTTGAGCCTACCTTCCTGTGAATTGGCAGTGTGATATTCAAATTGCATATGGCAGCCTGTGGAAGACCTTTACTGGTTTTCGGGTCTTTCAGGAAGGAGAGTCGACCACACGGGTCTTGGCTCATGTCCCTGATCTGTAGAAAACCAAACCATGATAATTAAATACATTTAGCCCAACAAAAACTCTCATGATCCATGTCCACAGCATTCGTTTACGGAAAATCTAAATCTGCAGATAATACTAAAATGCAGCGTATTGAATTTGGCTTCCGATATAATCTGCAATCTTTTGTAAATTATTCTGCATGAACCAAAATTAAATCCTTTTACTTCAGAATGAATGTCAAAGTGAAAAGTATAACCAAGATTACTGATTTTACGTTAGGTATTTGTTGCATTTATGTACGTAAAAAAAATCATCAGGCAGAAAATATCTTAAAATATATTTTCAGAGCCTGTATTTAATAAAAGAAAAACAGGAATGCCATGAGTCTGACATGCACAAATCTAGCCTGTTTAGTTTAGCGTGGCTCTGCCACGTGAGAATCAATCACTCTGGTGTTCCTGGTCTTAGGATACTGCAAGGACATCACTGATGATATGCATGTCAGCATGTTTAGAGGACGATCATTTCATTCCTGACATCATTCGATCAGTGACAAACATACTGTACATCAACAGGCACATAGTAGGTATGTAGTACAGCGGCTAGGTACAATTACTGAACAGCTGCAGGTTCAATTCCCTCCATAGTGTGTCTTGTCAAAGTTTCATTTGGCAAGTCATTTAAACACCTTACCTCCAATTTACTCATGATGAGAGTGCGTCAGCTACTGTAAATGTATACAACGTAAACAATGAAAAGTATACCTTCACATTGAAAGGAAGTCTGTTTTCTTTGAAGGAGAAGAAGTTGAAAACCAACTGCGTTCCTGTCTTGATCAGGGGGGACAGGTTTCCATAGCAATCCACATAGATAGGCTTGGTTTCAAGGACCTATGGAAAAACCCCAAAAGTGAATTTGGCATGACTTTCAATTAAAAAAAAAAAGGAAATAAGGAAGAGTACAGTACATTGGGGATGAGCTACTGCTAATAAAACCAATACCCCCCCCCCCCCCCCATACTCCAATTAAACATAAAGTTCAAACCTCAATATCTTTACTCCTGGCGACCTCTTCAAAGTTCTCCTGCTGCTCCAGTGTTTTGTCTACCTTGTCATCCGTCATGCAGAAGCAACGCAGCCGAGACTCCACGACGTCGTTCATCTTGGCAAACACCACAAACTTGGCCAGATACGGCACGCAGATCAGCTCCCGGTATAACTGAGACGCTAGACTTACCGTCTCAGGAATCTGGTGACAGTCTGCGAGCCAGAATCTGGAGAGGGGGAGGAGGAGAGGAGAGGAAAGAAATGGATAGATTTTTTTAAATTGTGTACTGTTATGCATCTGGGATCCAGCCAGGAGAACCATTTGCCTGATATGAGTAAGATATAAGAGCTTGAGCTTTCTAAATATAAATATGCACTGTTCATTTTAATAAATTGAGTCTTGTACCACAGATTCACAAGGCACCATTAGCATTTGTATTCTGCTTGTCAGTAACAATCTGAAAGGCAATTTGCACCAATGAAAAAAAATAAAAATAATTGTGAATTTGTTCTACTTATTGCGACGTTATGTTACTTATTACACTCTCAGTCTCAGAGATAAATTAACACCCTGGCTTTTACTTTGTAGTTTTGTTTGTTTGTTTGTGTTTTCCTTTGATGAGGCACACTGAGTCACATGACAGCTCTGTAATAATCTAATTTCAGAGGACCAAGGACTGCTCTGTTCGCATCAGGCCACACAGCCCCCACATGACTCCAATCCTGTGAGGACAGGATTCCGTGACTTTGTTTACAGGAGCCAAAAAATCCTCACAGATATTATTTTCTCTCTCTCGGTTGACACATAGACGTGGGATGGAAAGCTTGAGTCACACCTCAGTAATATACAGTATATACCCCAATGATGCTGTGTCACAATGGGATATGGGATAGAGATAGTGTGTGTGTGTGTGTGTGTGTGTGTGTGTGTGTGTGTGTGTGTGTGTGTGTGTGTGTGTGTGTGTGTGTGTGTGTGTGTGTGTGTGTGTGTGTGTGTGTGTGTGTGTGTGTTAGGGCATTCATTAAAAAATCGATGCATCGATTTCATTAACACAAGTCGATTCAAATTAGGAGAAGTCGAAAGTCGGGAAAAAAAGAAAATTATGAATAATTTTCAATTGTTTTCCCCATACCATATTTTTTGCTCTATGTGTGCGTGTGTACAGAATTCGAACCGTAGGATTGGTTATGAAGTCATTCTTTCTCTTTGCATACCGCACCAGAGCGCACTCGCCTATTAGTTTGCATTCAGAACGCGCCCTTAATTAAGAACCTAACTGCAGCTTTCTCAGCGGTATCCGACTATTTACTGGCTGAAGTTGAACTGCGCTGTGTCAGAGAAGTAACAGATAGAAGCGTGCAAACTTTAAACCCAAAGTATATGCCCCTGCACCTCCGTGCTGGCGCAATGACAGTCTGTTTCTGGTTTAGCTTTACGAGCGGGATGCATGAACCTCTCCGTCTCCGGTCAGTGCGGGTTGTTGTTTATTTGCATGGATCAGAAAATAAGTAACAAACAAACATGAGAACGTTATCGAGTTGTTGAGGAGGAGGAGGAGGAGGAGGAGTAGAAGGTTCACGTCGTGGATGTGGAAGGTAATAGCATATTGTATTCAGATGATGTGCCAACTGCTGCTGGCTGCTATAAATGTTAATATAGACATATGTCTTCTATTGTGTTCTGAAGGTCGGTGAGGTAGGCCTACTGCCACTAGTGTTAATGTTATATTTTGTATCGTGTTCTCGGGCCGCTGCGCTGTGTGCCAATTATGCCCCCTCTCCTGTTGTGTTCTCTTTTCTGGTCTGTGTACCAGCGTGCGATGCACACTTGCTTGTGTGCGACGCACACTTGCTTGTGTGCCTGCACTGTTTAGTATTTACTATTACATTTTTATGTTTCGATAATCAGCGCTTTGCCATATAGATGATACATACACTGTGCCACATTGGAGAGGCCACTGTGTGCGCAGTGCTTTGTTTAACATGATCTGTATTCGAGCGTGCGCTCAAATACGGAGCATCGACTCAACTTCGACTTTACTGTCTGACAAGTCGACTTGGAAAAATCTCAACTCGTTAATGCCCTAGTGTAGTGTGTGTGTGTGTGTGTGTGTGTGTGTGTGTGTGTGTGTGTGTGTGTGTCTTACCTGGCCGACACATTTGTGGTGAAGGAGACACAGTCCGTGACAAAAGACAGTGGGGTGGTCCCTGTAATGTCCTCCCACTGGGCAGGGGATGTCCCTCCTGCAGGGATGCACACCAAAGCATGACATCATGTTAATGGGATATAACCGCTATCCTTCATTTCCCTCATTATTTCGCCTTCTTTCTTTTTGCCCAGAAATGTCTTGTTCTCCCCCATACCATAAACATGGAGGCCTGCTCTGCAGCAATTTGGTTTTCGAGTCACTCAGTCCAGAATGTTAAATGGATAAGAAAATGTACAGTAGGTGATAATATTTGGATCAATGCTCCTGCTAACTATGTTTTTCTGGGGGCAATGGGGCATCCCTCCAAGGGAGTTTTATCCAATTGACTGAATGTACTGACCTATAAACTCGTGAGGGGTAACCCTAACCCAATTTTCCAAAACCCAGCCTCTGTTGGCTAACTTTTTCATAGCAGTGTGTGTGTGTGTGTGTGTGTGTGTGTGTGTGTGTGTGTGTGTGTGTGTGTGTGAGTGTGTGTGTGTGTGTGAGTGTGTGTGTGTGTGTGTGTGTGTGTGTGTGTGTGTGTGTGTGTGTGTGTGTGTGTGTGTGTGTGTGTGTGTGTGTGTGTTCCACAAAGTACATAAATCACGACACTGTGCATTTGGCCTGTGAGGCTACTGTATGGTACTGTCTGCGGACAGTACCATAACTCTCCCTTCATTCATTTCCAAATGGCAACGCATCTTCTTTGATATCATTTTGCACACTTGCTGTCTCTGGTTGCACTCGTTTAAGGACACCCTGCCGTTTAGATCGGCACTTTATTTGCTTAGACTGAAGATAGTCAAACTTGACTCTGCAAACGTTCTCTTGCCATCATTCTTTCATAATTCATTTAGCTAGAGCAAATAAAGTGCCACCAAGCATGAAGAGTAACAATGTAGTACAAAAGTACATGGTAGACACATTAGACACAGGTACTATTAGTTTTGATTGCGGTCAGCATGATTAATTTCCTTTAAATGGGTCTTGCCTGTGATGCTGCAGAGCAAGCGCAGGCAGGGTGCCGCGTCGCCCCGGTGCCCAGTAGGGTGGCCCTCGGCCGACCTGGGTGGGACCGGGATGGTCATGGTGATTGGCTTGTGGAACTTCCTCCTCCTGGGCTCCACGGTGACGATGGGGCTGAAGGTGGCCCTGTTGCCGAGCACCGCCCTCACCATGTCATCTGGCACAGGCTGGGCCTGAGAGGGGAGAAGGTTTGGATGGTGGAGAAAACGGACAAAGAACGAAAGAGGGATGTTGACGGACTTGTTAATAGCTATTCAAAGAATGGATGTCCAATTTTCCACATATGGAGGAAACTCAATTAGTCCTGTATCTTTCAGGTAAAGAGAGAAGAGGTGAGGTGAAAATTAGGCATGTCTCATTAGATAATGGAGTGGATTGATGATAATGGTCAAACAAAAACAAAAAAATAAATCAGACTATCACCTCCTAGACAACGTTAACTTGCCATTATTGGCCATGGCCAGTCTGTGAATTCAGTCATCTAATATGCATGATGTATGACTGCAAATTTGGGGAAGGTTTCACCTGTATCAGAGCCTTAATTAATGACGAGCTGTCCATTATAAAAGAATAATATTTCAAGAAGTATAAAATACTAGAAAAGTTGTGTTCCTCAGAGCACAGGTCTCTAGACCCTGGCCGGGTTGCCTACTTAGGGCAGGCAACATTTAGAAGGAATTGGAATGAATCTGACAAATCTGACTCATACTATCACATGACCTCAGAGATAACGTGTACCGATTTGTGTGCATATTGGACCAAATCTGAAGGAGTAGTAACAAAAGACGTGTTCTAAGGTAAACACACAAATAGCAGAAAATGTTATATGGTTATAAAGAAGTTTAGGGATAAGGGGTAGGGTACTGACAAAAACAGGGCCCATCCTCTTTAGGACAAACACACGGACAGACTGGCGGACGGACAGAAACGAGGGAAAACATAGTCTCCGGCCTACTGTCAAATATGGCATTGATCGGTCAAGTGGTTGTCAAGATTAACTCTGGACAGACAGACAGACAGACAGATAGACCCTCTTCTAGAGACTACTCACTCCTGAGGAGCCACACCATAACAACCAATGCACTGTTCTGCAGTACCTGCAAGCCGACGCGGATCTTCTTGGTGAGCGCCCCCTGTGGGAAGGAGGCCTGCACCATGGGCACAGTGGTGCTGGACAGCGTTCCTCCATCAGGACCCATGTGGTTAGACTCCTGCTTGATCCGTGACACCACCGCAAAGTACTGTGGGAAATCCCTGGTGACAATACGGCAGATTCGCTTCTTTTCCAGGTCAGCAGGGCTGTCCAGCTCTGGAACACAGAGGAGGTTATTAAGGAAGGACTGGTAAATACAAGTAATGCTTCTGGAAACACACAGACATAGGAATTAACAAAGCGCTGATATATTATTTTATATTTGAGTCATTATAATACTGATGCTAGATAAACCCAGTGGACAACAATGGTGGACATTGTAAACAGAGTGGAAATGCAAATTTGGAACTGAAGACTGAAGAGGAGGAGAAAATATACAAAGTAGGGTGATACTGATGACATCACGTATACGACCAAATCAGTTGAGCTGTTCCTGAGAGCAATTTCTAAAACAGCCATTATGATGTGAAAGCCTGATTGTTCAAAATTGCGTATTTGTGGGGATAGAAAACACATAAATGTTTGAAAAAGTTGAATTCTATGTTATAGGTTCTTTAACTGACGAAAGGGATGCAATAGAAAACTGAGATGCATCGTAGAAATTATATCGAATTATGATATAGATTCACACACCTCAGTGGTCTAGCTCATGTCCACACTGTGATTCAAACTTGTTTTTTTGTGGCTTTCGCCTTTATTTTATATTTTTTATGGAGGGACATACAGTAGGCTGACAGGAAATGGGGAGAGAGTTGGGGGGGGGGACATGCAGTAAAGGCCGTCGGGATCGGGAGTCGAACCCGCGGCACACTGCCAGACTGGATTACCAGCCAAGGTGCCTGGACCACTGAGCCATGGCCCAGGCCCAAACCTTTTTTTAATAGATAGATGTGTCTGAGAGCAATGCACTGAATCAAAGTATGTGCATGTGAACATACTCGGCTAATACACTGTTTCTGAAAGTGTGTAACGCTCTTCATTCCACTATTAGTTGTAAGGTTGAGTCATGCTATGCAATGGGACTTGTTGTCCTTACCTTCATCCATGCCACCGAGCAGGTCGACGAAGTCATCTGTCCTGGCGTCGGATTGGTGCTCTTTCCACGTGTCGCCGTTCTCGCTCCTCAGCACAATGAGCTCTCTCTCCTTCCCACGCATGGAGCCAAAGTGAGGGATCTCCACAATCACTGGGCTGTAAGGGGAACACAAATTAACCGCATTATGAGGCAGTGTGAGTTAAATGGCCTGCACCAAAATTACGCAGTTGGTTACTCCCGAAGCAATCACCAGGCATTATCTGGTGAAGTGCGCTAATAGTGCATTTTAATTGCATTGGTTGATGCATTGCTGTTATTTCACTTGGAGGACTTTGTGTAATAAAAATGTAACAACAATAATATAGCTATTTTTATAATAATAATTATGATATAATGCAGCTATAATCCTCTCACAGTTGGAAACTGGCAATGTCAATCGATCAATCAACCTTTATTTAACTGGCAGTGGCCACCAAAAACGTTCAAAGCAGCAAAAAGGAGCCAGGGACCTACCCGAGGAACTGGGCCCCAGCGGGCCCCACCTCCACCAGCCGGCTGACCAGCCCCTCTCCCTCCACCATGGGAGGCGGGTAGGCCAGCTTGTGCCTCTTGGCCAGGCGGCAGGTGATCCGCGTGGGGGCCGTGCACTTCCTGGGTGGAATGATGATGCGCATGCCGTTGTGCCGGCTGCCTCGCATGGAGCCGCCGCGGGCGTCCACCATGAAGCTGACCAGGAACCTGCCGCGGGAGGCGGAAAAAAAGAAAGTCAACAAGGAGAGAACGTAATGGCAGAGAGCCGTGAAAGACAAAGAGAGAAGCCATACCACAGATACGAGTGAGGAGGATGAATCCCATGCTGTGATCACCGTACACCAAAACAAAAAGTAGGGAGAAAACAAAAATAGAGAGAAATAAAAGAGAGAGAAAAAGAGAGAGAGAATTGGAGGAAAAGAGAAGACGCTTTGAGCTCTGAAACCACAGTTCTCACCTTTACCTGCCTCCATCTCGGACTATAAGTCACTGTTTGAAATTAAACTCAACTCATTTGGGGATTCTTGTGACGTTGTATTAGGAGAAATTGTGTCGAGGTCTGCGGCGTAAAGGTGAGATTACTGTCAAGAGATTCAGTCCCTCTAAAGCAGTGTTCAGTGATCAAATATTAAACACCTTCACAAATGTCTCACCCAAGCTAAGGACTTCATTAGCTAACACAATGAGAGCCAGGATGTGTGTTTAATATGTGTCATGTTCCATTCTACAACATCTAACTTTGTGGATTTCTGTGTTAATCCCCTGGGATTGGCACAAAGGTGAGTGGGGACTGGGGATGTGGCGGGGGTGTAAACACAGCAAAGAAGCATTTATACAAAATTGTGTTTACAGGCAGTCATTATGAACCATAATGATTATCGCTTTACCAGACCGCTCCATCCCTTGTAGTTTGCCAGTAGTTTCACAAATAAAAGGCACTAAACCGATGACTCATTAAGATTAAGCCAAGGTGTAATTAAGAGCTGTTAGGTGTAATAACCCTGAATGTCAGAAGCTGTACATAATGTCGTGACATCAGTTACTGTAACTCCAGAACGAACATAGAATGTTTGCGTTGTGCTGTATACATTTTTGTACACATTTTCTATGGTGCATTTAGGTGAAATTCCTGTTACGTTTTCAAGATGGAGGACAGAGTTGGATGAGGATGTGCTCTGAGAGAGAGACAAGAGAGCGAGAGAAAGATGGCACATCATTGAGAGAAATCCACACACGCACATGGAAGACTACTACTACCACCACTTCCACTACTAGCTACTGTAGGCAGTGCAAATGAGACACCAGACCACACGGATGGCACGGGCAGAGAATGAAGAGAGATAGGGAGTGGGGTGAGAGGGAAGCGCTGTGGAGCGGAGTGGAGTGGAGGAGAGGAGAGAGTGACATCACTGCGACATCAAGGAGTTAAACCAGCGGACTCGAGTCATCACCTGGAGTCATACTGAGGAAGCGGGGAGGACAAGCTGCAAAAATAAACACATGGGAGACAATGCAGGAGGCATAACCCAAACAGTTGTAGTCGTTGTATCAATGCTTCATAATCACTCAGGGATCTGTTCAACAGAAACCAAACGTTTTAAATTAAATCGACATTTTAAAAAGAACGGTGGAGAACTGAGGGAAACGGGAAAACTCAAGTGACACAGGGAGGAAAAGAGATCACAAAATAGAATAATGGGTCAAATAAGGAACACAAATAAAAATGGACGAGACAGATCCATGATTCTCTTTTATCATTCAGTATTTTACCAAGTGCCACAAGAAATATTGCATGGTCACCCTTACAAAGACAGTAGTGTCCAATTGAAAACTTTATGATGGTCATTATCTTAAAATTCTAATTAGATTACCTTGAGAGCAGGACTTTTGTTTTTTTATCAGTTTAACCAAATGAACTACATGAGTTACAGTGTTGTATCAACTGTAACACTGCATGTGCAAGGTAGACCTCACATTCTCATATACAGTACATTTATAATAACAAAAAGGGGGTTGTGTCTGAACTGGACCATGCATTATGACTTATGATATGACATATGGTTGTTTTTTTTACTAATATACTGTATACACTCAAACGCATCATGACAGAACAACTCATAAAAATGGTGATCAAGAAGTGGTTCGGACACGTGGACTGGACACACAGGTGCATCCAATGATCATAATGGTTATTATGTGTACACAGTAATATCATCAGTGTTCATTTATAAGCTGGTAACATTTGCACATACTTAAGCCGCAATCCATAACGTTCTGTGTGTGTGAATAAAATGTTATTTACCCAATCTGTATGGTAGAGCATGTTAACCCATTTTGATCTGGGAACGATTCTGCAAATGTCTTCTAAATCCTGACTGTTTTCTTGAAAAAGCTGTTTTTCTATGTCAGTCGTTCTCAAACACTTTCATGTCACTTTTCACGATTCTTCAAAAATAGCAGACCTACAAGCTCGTAGCACGCCACCTTTTTCAATAGCTAAAGCATTACATAATGCAACACCAAAAGGGGTTCCACTTCCCGCCCAAAATGGGTTAATACAATATAACTAGCACATCTGCGGTGATTGGAGGTGGTTTCCCCTGCTGCTCTTCTTTTGAGAACATTTTCATCACTGTGGTCGGGTACTTGGATCATGACACAAGTCATGCAACCCATATACCATTATATTATAACCATATAACTTTAAATATACCGGTAACCATATAACATGTTCTGCTATTTTGTGTTTACCTCAAAACACGTCTTTTGTTACTACTCCTTCAGATTTGGTCCAAAACGCCCACAAATGGGTACACGTTATCTCTGAGGTCGGGGACACCTCCCCGACGAGGAGAGGCATCGCGTGAAGCTCAAAGCACAATATATCCTGTGCGCCAAACTGGCTTACCGTCTTAGCTCAGTGGTAGTACGCCCGGGTTCGAATCTCAGGTAAGACTCAGGTAAATGTTACAAAATGCAACTTTAGATGAATACTGATGGTTCTATTGTGCACTGTGTGTGTGCGTGCGTGCATGTGTTAGAGCAAACTCTCCAGCTGTCGTAACTTACCCAGAGTGGACGGGGCTGGACACAGTGTTGTGGACGCTGTGGTCCATGGTGTCTGGAGTCCAGCTGTAGCGCCTCATGCACTCTGAGCTGTAGTCCCTGGTCACAGCCAGGTGCTGCGAGTGGGAGGTGACATGATAAAAGATAACAAAAGGGAGGATGACAAAATAAATGAGAAAATGGAGGAAGCAGGTAAAAGAAAAAAGAAACAGGGGTGAGTTGAGTGAATCGTTGCTAGGACATGAAAGTCAACTATGACGTCACTCTTTAACTTCGCGGCATCTACGTGAGGTTTTATTCTGAGATAAACCATGAAGACCTGATAACATTTATGGCACCTTTGTCACATACTGTACTTCCACAAAATATGGCACGGGTGTCCACCTCAGGACACACAGATGATATCTAAAGCCCAAACCACACCAAAGGATCGAGTTGGGACAAAACGTTATTTCAGATCAACCACACCAATGCAACTCCTTGCAACTCAATGAGTTGCATTGGTGAGGTTTACCTTAAAAAGAAAAGTTTTGTCCCGACCCGACTGTTTGGTGTGGTTTGGGCTTTAGTCAAATACATATCTGACGCTTACAAAGCAGCAGCCTCATAATGAAACATGCACGCATAAAGATGGACTACTAAAGTGGGCTGTAGTTGTATCCTACATGATTATTGTTTTGCGAAGGGAAAAAACACAAAAAAAAGTGTATTATGGGAAACGCAGGGACTCTGAAAGTATGGCCTGGGAAAAGGGACGTTGTTTACCATGCAACGACCAGTGGCCGATGAATGATGGCGTGCCGTGCACCCAAGACTAACAAACAAACAAATATACCATGACAGAAACCCAGACAGATGGAAGATGAACCAGCGAGCCGGGGGCGTGTGAATACTGAAGAAAAGAGGAAGTCCTCCATCAACACTGTGTACCTTATTAAGAGGGTCAACCAAGTAGGAAATGTCCTTACAGACACTCTGAAGCTTAAGGAAAAGGAGAGATAGTTGACAATTCGTCAAAAGTTATTTTAATCTCTAATAATGCTATGGTATTTCCATCCAGGGACACATCCATACTGTAAATCCTCTCTGTAGAATGTTATACTTTGTATGAAGGTCGCATATCAGAAAAAAACTAAAACAATCCTGATCACTGTATTTTTACCTATGTAAACCAAAACCGTCATAGAAGCCAAAATAATTAATGATTATTTTGCAGTTGAAATATAATTTATTTTCTCAATCTGCAGTTACAAATGGCCTAATGGTGTATTTTATTTTGGTGTAATTTTTGTATGTTGTATATCATACAAATCTTGAGGAATGTCTACATTGAACTTGTAGGTTACGCTGCTAATATTGTTTACAAGAGGTTACAGTTCTCCGTTTAACTCCTGTCCTGAAACCTTCCCACCAAAACAGGCTGGAGGACAAGCTCTGCAGTGCACACTGCACAGTGGTTTTCCATGAGAAAGCAAAGGGGGGCCCTCCCCCTAGGCACTCAGGCTTGAATAAACTCTCAGTGAAGGTGTTATACACTTGCCATCAGCACTTTAACAAGAGCAATGCCGTCTGCACGGTATGACCTTGACACAAGACATGTACAGTACCCCTTCCCTAGTCGAAAGCAACCGTCGTTTACCTAGTGCCTTGAGAGCGAGACTGAACAGACAGGGGTCTGTTCAGTCTCGACAGGGGTAGACAGACGTCACATGTTTTGAAAGGGAAACGTTTGAAATATAAATCAGGTTAAGAATGACAGAGACAAGGTGAGACAAAACTCGGTAGGAGCGTGAAGGGCAGAGAATAAAAGTGAAAGAAAAGGTAGGGAATGTCGGAGGGCCGTCAAGAGCAAAGACACAAGGGGGACAGAGTTGATGATGAAAGACAACAGAAAGGGAGGGGCTCACCGTGTCCTTGGTGGGCGCTAGGATCTCCTCGATCATCATGCTGTCACGTGTGAAGGAGGTCCGGTTGAGGGTGTTGGACCTATCCGAACTGAATGAGCGGAGGCTATATGTTACCACGCAACGCAGGCGGGCGACAACAAGCGAGGGGTGGGAGAACAGAACACAAAAACAAACACAAAAAGCAAAAAGGTATCCATTAACTAACATGCAACCTCCAGGGAACCCATGTAGATCTTTGATTGGCTGGACGCAGAGAGCATCCGAAAGAGCAGAGAGTTATAGGTTATAGGTGTTGCTTATTCAGAGAAGGAAATGAGAGTGAGGTCAGCTTTGTTTGCGATACGTGATAGAGAAAGAGAGAAAGTAATAAAGAGGCCGAGGGCAGATCAAGGGAGAGCAGAGAAGAGTTGTTGTGACACTGGGGCGTTTCGCGAACACAGATGCAAATTGCAATATGGCTTGTCGAAGGTACTGACGTGTACAGTGAGAGAGTGAGACTGCAAGTCTTTGTACGCGAATCATACGTTCAGCGAGAGGTATCTGAACATCTCGGATGAATGGCTAATATTAGAGCTAGGTTTTGACAAGCTTCAAAACATACCTTGTCTGTTCCTGTCTCTCCTGCTGCAGTCTGCTTTATGACGGTGCAGTGGCATCTGCCTGTTTTGTTGTGGACTCGCTACCGCTCTCTGAAGCTGAATGCAGAACTGTAGATTTCTCTCCTGTTTTTTTGTGTTTCAATTTGTGTGCGCGTGTGCACACACGTGCACGCTCACCCCCCTTTCTCTTCCCTACAATGCCATAGTTAACCCATTTTGAACTGAGATCAGATTCTAAAAATGTCTTCTACATCCTGACAGTTTTCTGAAAAAGCTATGTTTCTGTCAGTTGTTCTTCGATTTTTCAAAAATAGCAGACCTACAAGCTTGTAGATCTGCTATTTTTCAATAGCTAAAGCATAACATAATGCTAACACCAAAAGGGGTTCCCGCCCAAAATGGATTAACCTGTGAATTTCAGTAAATACGTGAACGACAACGCACATCATTTTAGCCTACTTTCTTTTGCGGAGCGTGTCCGAGGACGGATACCCACATACGTACACACATGCACGCGCATGGGTGCCGCGCATGGGTATGCAGGGAGTGAACTAGTGAGCGAGGGGGAGAAAGTGCAAAGCTCAGCGCATTTGAGTGGGCACCCTATTCAGCACAGAGAGAGAAGCCCTTTATTCAGCACAGCACTGCCTACCCTGCTGTCGAAGTTACCAAGCAACTCTGGTCTGCATGGCCTGAATGGACCCGGTGGCATGACAGCGCTCACCCCCATCTGCCCCTCCACTGTGTTTGTTTGTTCTTCAGAGCTTCCTCCTTTTTCTCATTCCATCCATCCTACTCTCCCCTATTTATGCCTCTTCTTTTGCCTTTTCATGCTCCCTCTCTATTAGCTCTGAAAGATTGTTTTCCTCTCAAGTCTTTCCTTTCTCTCGCCCTTTTCACCCTCTGCTATTTGCTATTATTAAGTTTGTTCACAAGTTTAAAGTCTCTTTCTGCTTCTGAAGCCTATTCTGAGCACTCCACTTTTATTCCGGATAATCGCCCAGCCTTGCTTCTCTCCTCATTGTATTGCTTGCTCTCTCTTTCCTTTCTCTCCCTGGTAGAGTTCAATTTCCATCTGCTGTATATTTCCACAGTATCTCTTTTTTTATATACCGTACATAGCACATGTTTGTTTTCACAATGGATTTGATTGAAGTTCTGTTTCCTATGACTCCCTGCCTCTCTCGGTCTCACTCCCTTTCACTATCACTCACTCACCCAATTGCTCCCTGTCTTTCTTCTCCCTCCCTCTCTCTCTTTGCTGGTCCATTTATTTGACTGTTGATCAATCTGCCAAACCTCCACTCTGTGTTTGCTGTGCCATACATACACGCAGTTACTGTGTCCTATGGTACTTTATAGCTTAGGCTATATTTCTAGGAACATGTCTGCGTGGTCTCAAATGTGTGTGTGTGTGTGTGTGTGTGTGTGTGTGTGTGTGTGTGTGTGTGTGTGTGTGTGTGTGTGTGTGTGTGTGTGTGCGTGTGTGTGTGTGTGTGTGTGTGTGTGTGTGTGTGTGTGGGGGGGGGCGGGGGGGGGGGGGGGGGGGTGCTATTGGTTAAGTCTGTCCTTTGTCAAAGTGACCCATGGTTTATGTGGGGTCTTTGTAAGCGCCTGGCCAAAACTCACAGGCATTAAGGTTGTAGAGTTTCCATCTCTGCATAATATTACTGTGTATTGTCCTGTATCTTCAGGAACACTGGGGCCATCTTCAATAACAAATCAGACTGTATACCCCATGCACTACAGCTAGATGAAGGTATCGTTGGTGAATTTACCAATGATACCTGGAAGTTAATTCACCATAGATCCCTGGAAGTTACATTGCGTGGCACTTCCAAATAATGATACCACAGGGAAGATGCCACTCCAAACCGACACCGTACAAAAACGTTAGGGAGGTTAATTAACACAACACAACTCAAAGTGAAGACAAGCCTGTTATTTCTCATTATACAACAAAACAAAAGTCATTTCCACAGAGACTATTCCTCTGTTGCAAAACCCTGCATAGAACAAAAACTTGTTTTCCGCGTTTGCAAATATGATGACTCTGGTTTGAGGGATGAGAAAATAAGGTAAAAGGGTGATCAGCTAAAGCAGAACATCAACTATCTCCAAATGAAATGTAAGAACGACAGACACGCGGATGGCAGAGAAATAACACAGGACGTTGACATACTGTACAGTACGTATTTGCGCACAGGGACATGGCTTGTGGTTGAGGGTACAGGGGGTTATGGGTTTAGGGTCAGTAAAATCCTCACTGTTAATATATCCATTTCTAACTCCAAGAGTGCTCAAGTGTAACCAAATGGACACTGCAGGTCTATTTTGTTACATTTGTACACTCTGAGAGTAAGGATTTTACTGTGAAGGCGTTACAGGAGAGAGACTCCATACAGCACTGTTTCCCAAACAATGGGTCGGGACCCAATTTTGGGCTGCGGACCCATTTTTAATGATATCCCTTTTTGTTTCCTAAGTTTTTGTAAATTATTATTCCAAAAGATCTTCAAAATGTTTAAATAGTCAAACCATTTCAATATTAACAATAATAAAGTCAAACGAATTTTCAAAAGAATTTCACAAATAACCCCCAGATATTCTATATACTCCGAAATAGCAGATCTACAAGGTCACAGCGTGTCACAATGAGCTTGTAGATCGGCTATGTTCACTAATTTGGGTCCCGGAGACGACACATCCAATTTCTTTCTTTTGGGTCTGGAACTAAAGCGTTTGGGAACCACTGCCATACAGGACTAACATGGCCAACTACTACAACTACCACTTAACTACAACTACTACTATTTTCTTACCTGATCCTAGGGCTAGAATGAGGGATGGAGAGAGAGAGAGAGAGAGTGCAAGGAAAAGAACAAGAAAAAAGAGCAAAATAGAGGACAGTGAAAAGCAAAGCAAGTTTTGAAGACAATAAAAGCAAAGAGATGCTGTGGGTTTCTTTTTTTTTCTCTCTCTATATATGACATTGATGCTGCACCTTTGCATGGTTGCACTCCCAGACTAGCCCATTCTGACCGGGCACCCATTTTGGTGTCGGCATCATGTTGTGCTTTAGCTATTGAAAAATAGCAGATCTACAAGCTCATATCGCGCCACCGAGTGGCGCGATACGAGCTTGTAGGTCTGCTATTTTTTGAAAAATCGAAGAACGACTGACATTTTTTAGAATCTGATCTCAGGTCAGAATGGGTTCATCAGACCAGTGTGTGTCCGGCGGAAACCTCGTATGAATCTGATCTCAGGTCAGAATGGGCTAGGCACAGGTGTGCGCGCCGCGTGACCGCGGCGTCGTGTCTGAGGCCTAGTTCCAACAGCAAACCATGCAATGCCGATGTCATAAACAGAAAGGTAAGGCAAAAAAAAGCAGTTGCTCAGCATCGTGCAAAGGAAATATCCTCAGTGTTGATTTAACCCATTCTGACCTGAGATCAGATTCATACGAGGTTTCCGCCGGACACACACTGGTCCTGATGAACCCATTCTGACCTGAGATCAGATTCTAAAAATGTCAGTCGCTCTTCGATTTTTCAAAAATAGCAGACCTACAAGCTCGTATCGCGCCACTCGGTGGCGCGATATGAGCTTGTAGATCTGCTATTTTTCAATAGCTAAAGCATAACATGATGCTGACACCAAAATGGGTGCCCGGTCAGAATGGGTTAACTTTGATATAAAGGACCAAATCAAAATGGAGGACCCAGTCAATTTTTACACTTGATAAATTAACACTGAGGTTATGACTCAGTGACTTCATTCAATGATCAATACAATATTTCGCTGCAAAAATACACAATAGATTTAAACAACATTCTTACAAAGACAGAGATGTCAGCAATTTCGGTGCACAAACAGTGTTCTTGAAAATGCAATTACTGCAGTACATTACAATAACATTATTTTTCTGACAGATTAGGAGGAGAGAAATAATGATTAGGAACTTATAAGGCTACATGACACTCGTTATAAATGTTTATAATTATGCATAACAACATAAAACAAAGACACCTTATAACTGACTGTTATGGTAGCTATAACAGTCAGTTATATTGTTTTTGAATAAACATTGTTAAACCCTAATACCTCCCGATTCCCATGCTGTGTGCTATACTCCTGATTTCACTCTACAATAAATATCTTCTCAGAAAATAGCCGATCAACAAGCTCTTGTGAGCTTGTTGATGTTGTATTTGTTAGACCCTGAATAGGGAGTGGTTAATAATAGCAAGCACGCACACACACACACACACACACACACACACACACACACACACACACACACACACACACACACACACACACACACACACAGATACTCACAGATAAGCAACTTGTAGCTGATAATTATCCATTAAGTCAGCTGACACAACATTTGAGCATTGCCAAACAGCGTATAGTAACCGGTAAAATGGTTTGAAAAGTTACAATTCCGTTCAAAACAGGTATGGTGTAAGTGACCTGCCCAGTGCCCACCCACGGGGATTCATCAATAACTGAACTGCCCAGTGCCCACCCACAGGGATTCATCAATAACTGGTCTTTGGTGGAAGCTCACTGTGTTGTTTGTTTTTCTTCTGGTGTTTGCCATGGACTAGCTGCTGCTGCTAGCTGTTTCCTGTCAATTTCAATGGCATTGTTTCCACCCGGCCAAGCATCGCTGTGCATCAGCCAGCTGTCAGAGCGGGCCACAATACACAGCCTACAATGTGCTCGGGCCGCACAATCCAACATGGGCCCATCATGATGCGCTTTCATTGCAGATTTCCAATTTTCCACTGTGTGGAACAACTATAGCTAAGCCAATATAGCGAACGGCCAAGTACACAGTAAAATCCTGAGTGTTCATTTAACTCTGAGAGTGTACAAATGTGACCAATTGTAGATACACTCACAGAGTTACAAAAATGAACACAGAGGATGTCACAGCTGTCCACATAAAAGCCTGCCTGTGTTTGAACAAAAGGCAGAGAACAGTGGCAATTATATAGTTCAAATTATTAGGAGTATAATAGGCTGGGTGTCCCGTATTAACCGGTGGCCAATTTGTAATCTTCTGAGACTTTTAATTAGGCCACACAAAGTGCTGAATCATTTTGACAGGTTTAACCATTAAATGGCAACTTCCCGGGCACTGTCTGGTGCCTCTGGCTCTCTGCATGGGTGTAATAACTATATATGTGTAAAAAGTAGGTGTACGTGGCTTTGCATGCTTTGGGGGTTAAGTGCCTGTGTGTGTGTGTGTGTGTGTGTGTGTGTGTGTGTGTGTGTGTGTGTGTGTGTGTGTGTGTGTGTGTGTGTGTGTTTCAATAAATGATACAATAAAAAACAGTATATGCCATTACAGAATGGTATAGGCCTATTATGACAAAAGGTCACAGCAGCAAGCCTTGGCAAACAAAACAAGACAGTAAAATCTTCTGTTATCCAAACTAAAATGATTTAACTGTGACAAAAGCACAAAACTCAATACCTCTATGGGCGACACAAAGCCACATTACTATATCACCAGGCACATGTTGTCATGACAGGTTATTATAGACCATAAATGTCCTCCACACTGCACCAAAAGCACGTGTTGTTTTCACATGAATCATCTCTCCATCATCATCATCATCATCATCATCATCATCAAAGGGAACAGGGTCCTACCTGGCTGAGCGGGCTCCTATGCTAAAGCCCATGTATCCCTCCTGGGGAAGTGAGTCATCTCCCAGTTCCTTGAGGTCTTGAGGCCGCAGGTATTTGTCCGTGTCGCCGGTCATTGCATCCTCACCTGGAGGAGGATGGAAATCATCATACAATCCCCACGTTATAGCCTGACACTGCGTGAGGCGATCCAGAGAAAGAGGTACAGTGTGCTGTTGGATGCGGCAGCACTTAATTCAATCAAGAAAAAGAAAAAAAGAAGAAAGGCATTTAAAAGAAAAACACCAACCCTGCCATTAACCTTCCCTTTATTTATTCCCTTCGAGGAGGCCTGTGAGAATTCAGTTTAGCACTATAGTCTACATAATATCACCAGACCAAACCAGCCTGCATTGCTCACTGCAACTTTTCTTTCTATTCGTCTGACCGTGGCATGACAACAACATAGCCCTTGAGCTCGTGCACCGCTGACTGAAATGAGGTATTTTTAGAGCCTGTGTGTATAGAACAAAACTGCGATCATATAGACATGCACAGCAGCATCTTTGCGGTAGACCAGCTCTGCTGTAAAACTAAACGCAGTTCCTCTAGCATCTCAACAGAGGCCAACAAAAACACACACACACACACACACACCACGGGGAGCTTTTAAAGAATGAACGAAAAGCACTTGAACGCACAGCAAACACACTGCACCGCACCTCGATCGGCTGACCGGTGGACTATGACACGCCGATCAATGAAGCCACCGGAGCGGCGAGAGCGTTTCTCCTTCTCCCTCATGTTGTCCGAGCCCTTGTGTGCGTGCGTGCGTGCGTGCGTGCGTGTGTGTGTGTGTGTGTGCGCAGCCTGCCTGGCTGCAACACTTCGCTCCTTGGCTCCTTCGCTGCAGCCCCTCCCCCTCGACGGTGCCCGCTACCTCGGATACTGCCGCAACTCTGTCTCTACTGAGCTCCTCCGAGTCCGGGCTGGAAACATTGAAGCCAGTGATGATGTCGACGCGCCGCTGCTACATACAATGTATCTCTATGTCATATCACCGTGACCGTCCCAGTCAAACAAACGTTACGTCACGGTCCGAAAACGGCTTTAAGCTTACAACCTCCCGCACTGGCACGCCACGCCAGTGAGTAAGGATTTTTACAGCTGATGCAGCACTGGGCTATAACGTCACGGCAAGCCTCTCTTGCTTAGCTCTCTCTCTCTCTCTCTCTCTCTCTCTCTCTCTCCCTCCCATCTTTCCCCGGCCGTCTGTCTCTCTCCCTCTTTCTGCCTCTCTCTCTCTCTCTCTCTCTCTCTCTCTCTCTCTCTCCCTCCCTCCCTCCCTCCCTCACATCTTTCCCCGGCCGTCTGTCTCTCTCCCTCTTTCTGCCTCTCTCTCTCTCTCTCTCTCTCTCTCTCTCTCTCTCGCTGCTTCTCCCTCCTCCCTCTCTTTTAGTTCGATTCACAGTGCCCTTTAAAAAACAACACTTATTCGCTGCCAAAGAACAAACTTACCTATGGCTAATGCAGCGGCCATATCGATTTAATTTCCAATTCACTGACCACTGCAATAAACCACAGCTCTGTTTTATCCCCCCAAATCCCCACCAAAAAATATGTCCGAACAGTGGCGTGGGTATTACACAGCAGCCCATTCAGTCCGTAATTGTGTTGTTGATGATAAAAGTTTCCCCTCTGTCGACTATACGTCACGTAGGCGATCAATTAACCATGCAGCCCACAGACTGTCTGTAATATAACTCTATCCGTGGGCTACTGCTGGACTTGGAGATACGAGTACTATAGGCTATAGTATAATAATTAATAAAATAGGAACGGGTGTCTCTGCCTTCTCCCTTCTGCCGCAAAAGTCGAATTATGCGGACTTTTCAGACGCCTCGCAGCAAAACAGCGCATTGCCGCACAGGAAAAAGTAAAAGTCCAAGGCAATGCAGCCACCTGACGAGGTTAATAATTCCTTGTGTAGGCGGCTCAACGAAAGCTCGTCCCATACGATCCCATTAATGGATTCTTAGAACGGAGAAGGTCTTGGAGAATCCCAGCTGATTCCGACTTGCACTTCCACTTCCAATACTAAAGCACCAGTTGAAATGGCATCAACGCCGACCCGTGCGGCAGACACGACTGGATCAGGAGAGAATCGCACTGTCTGGACTGGAAGTACTAAGTAGCCTATTTTGTGGCTCTTGGGTGAGCGCGCAGTAATCTGATAGTCATAGTCCTAAATGTAAACAAATGCCTCCTTGAAGGCAAGAGAGACTAACTAACTGGAATGGAATGGATCATTGAGCAGAGAGTGAAGGGACAGAGAGAGAGGGACAAAACCCTCCTTATGACTGAGGACAGGACTTAGCCGTGGGCTTGAACCCTCCTCCTGTACTTTTTCTCTCTAGTGACAGTCTGTGGGGTGATGATAGGGATTGGGAATTTGCCTGGGGGGGTGGGGGAATAGTGGGGGAATTTATTTATGATTTATTTTTTTAAATTCAGATTATATTTTGGTACCACATTCACTATTATTATTCATTTGGGTAAAGTGTATATTAACCATCTAGTTGCTGTGTTCTTATACATATATAACCCCATGTGGCATCATTTACTGTCTAAAGTCAGCCGCCGTATACAAGAGCACCTGTTGCAATTTGCAACTGGACCTATAGACATATATGTGTCTTCTAGCTTGCCAAAAGAAATATACCCCCCAATGTTTTTCTGTAAATATACCTTTACTGCTCCTATTGGTGATCTCTTGTATAGTATTGTATGTCTTTATATGTCTTGATAAACTGAATACACATGACCACAATGGAAACAAGTCCTCAGGGCTTTTTGTGTTATAGCCTTTTTGCATTATTGAGAGACGGGCACTCAAGAATCCACCACTCCTGAATGAAGTGCCTGGTGCTGGGAGACTGGTGCAACAACAACACCGTTATAGGTGAAGGCGCGCTCTACTCAGGGAGTCAAGTTGATATAGTCTCTGTAGCTGATGGGTGATTCTTGAAGATCAATGGAAAATCATGAAAGCACAAGCAGCAGCAGCAGTCCACCTATAGAGAAATGAACGCGCTTCGGCACGCAGGCCTTCCTCAGTGTTTCAAAGGAAGGAAGGAACGCTGCTGCTTGTGCTTTCATGAAATAAAGAAACTCAAACTTTATACAGGGTATACGTCTCACCAGGTCCTGGACCTGGTGATATGTAGGAGGGGCCCGAACACGAGTCAAACCCACAGAGCCTATAGTCCTTCCACGCGTCAGTTCCTCTCACTCCCAGTACCAGCAGAGTAGTTCCGGAGCAACGGATTGTATGGGGTCTTTCCCTATAATGGGACTGAGCGAGGGTAGCTACTGGGACGTAAGTCGGGACTTGATCACCCAGGCTGGGTCACCTGAGTGAGGGGTATGATGTTGCGATACACCACTGAGGATACGTCCCAGGTGCATCCATGCAAAAAAAAAAAAACATTTTAACTGTGCCCCTGTACCTTTTGCAAACTGTTAATAGTAAGTACTGTGGAAGCTTGTAAACTAGTGTTCACCACAGTATTCAATAAATCTAAAAAGCCTATAATTGCATACAATTACGTAGGTAATTAATTATTGTAATAACCTATACCAATACTAGGGATGAAAACATCATGCACCATTGTAAACAACATCCACTATGTTGTGCTTGGAGATTAGGCAGGCGCACTACACACAGCTATTATAAGTACAGTATAGAACAACAAGGATTGAAGTCGATGATCTAAAAATGGTGGCCTGCCAGGAGGTGGTGTGATCTATAGAAAGCGTGAGATCAGCCGTCAGCGTGTCAAGGTTACAAGGTTACACACACATCTTGACACAGAGTGACCTGTCATGATGGGGGGGGGGGGGGGGTGTCTGGTGGCTCAGCCAGTTAGCACACACACACACACACACACACACACACACACACACACACACACACACACACACACACACACACACACACACACACACACACACACACACACACACTACATGCTCCTTGTGAGCCATAAAGACCAGGAGTTTGAATCCAACTCCTGGTCTCGTTTCGCATGTCTCTCTCCTCTCTTCGCCCTTGGGTTTCCTGTTTACTCTCTCCTAGCTAAGAAATAAAGCTTATGCAGAAAAAGAGAAGAGAGAGTGAGCTGTCACGATTCCCCTCATCCACTCCTGTATACCTGCAGACTAATGGGATTGGCCACCAAACATTATGGGATTAAATTACACGTAGAAAGAAACCCCCTACAAGCCGTTCCTCGCACATGCATGCGTGTAGTGTAGGCAAACAAGACAAAGACGTACATGGCTATGCATAATGTGCACAGGGTTGCACTCACTTGACTTGCAGAGACACAAATCTGTGCACGGGTGCACGTGCACATACATACATACACGCTCACTTTCACACACAAACATACTGTACAGAACAGGCAAACACCACAACAACTTGCATAGACAAATTCAGGCTTGTATGCAACAGCTATCTCAGCCCATTCCTGAGATACTACTATTGGGCAAGGTGTTATTGCTCAGTGTTATGAGTACTGGATATCAATAACACCATGACATGAGTGATCACTGAGTGAGCAATAACACCATTTGCTGCACATGAGGCTGTGTGCATACACCCTGGCTTATAATCCGCCATAATGACCATACAATCACAGATTTCCCTTCCTTAGATCTATGGCCATATAGTGCAAAGTCATCCGTTCTCCACTGACAGGCGTGTCTGTGTGTTTGTATGTATAGCGTGTGTGTGTGTGTGTGTGTGTGTGTGTGTGTGTGTGTGTGTGTGTAACCTGTTGAGTCTAGCCATATCGCCTGACATAGAAACTCCACACCTGAGCCCATGGTCCCCTGAGCAACAGTGCATGAACAAGCTCATCAATTTTACAGGCCTGTCCACTCTCGTTCCAAAACAAAAGGATGAGGGGCCCTGAATTTATCAGCATGTGACCTGTGCCACACAGTAAAATCCTCAGTGTTAATTCAACTGTTAACTGTTACTGTAATAATTACAGGTCTAATTGTATACCTGCAGAGTTAAATTAACATATTTTACTGTGCATAAACTGATAAGTAATACCCAATGTGAATTAACAGATTTTACTATGCATAAACTCCAATTGTGCTACAAATTGATTAATTGGTTAATTGTCTATTAAGTTAACATTTCATCAAATGTAAATAAGGCTCTAGGGAAGAAATATTTTGGAGTACGATTACTGTGCCCTAGTTTTCAATGTGTCATTAAGATTCATTATTAACTGTTGTCAAACAGAGTTTGAGATCTGAGCTCAAGTTAAAGGAATAGTAGCATACGTTACATAACTGAAAAGTGCTTGATGAGCACAGTTATGTAGTTTATTATGCTGCTTATGGTGTTGACAATGATGAGAAACTAAAAAAAAAGTTCCAGTGGTTTAAGCACATTTTAATTTTGAGTGGAAATGAAAATGAGATCGAGAATTTGTAAATGAAAGCAGGTCACTTGGTGCAGTTTGTCAGCTAGCATGACTGGATTGTCTATGACCAGCCAAAATTCAAAACAACCTCACACGTTCTCTGACATGTTCTCTGAGAAAATGAGAACTGTACACTTTCCACAAAAGCCATGAAAACTCAAATGGAATAGAATATCTGTGTGGTGCAAGACATAGAAGGACAATATGTTTAGACCAAGTTTTGGTAATAATAGTGCCTTGAATTGCATAACTAACATTCCATTATCAAGAAATAGTGTGTGCAGCTTAGAGCGAGAGAGAGTGTGCGTATATTCTGGCTGGGGGTGTGTATACTATAGAGTGACTTTGGCAGGCAACTTCCTTTAAAGTGTAAAACAGTAAAGCAGAGGAGGATAGCATGACAGTGGCACGATGGTTAGCTCTCCGACAACAGGAAGCAGGTGACGGCTGGGCGGACAGTGGTATGTGAGTGGGAGACAAACAACAAAGATGGCGTAAGGAAGCATACGGGTGGGAAATACCTTCGTCAACACCTGACATACACTCCTCATTGAGAATTTCAGGCATATTCGCCCGAACTGTGTGATTTGAATACACATAGGGTTAAAAATGCAAAATGGTCAATAACACAACACGTGGCACACAATCACATATGGCATTCACTAGTAGTGTATGGAGGTCATGCACTCAATTAACACCAAACACAAGTCAAGCTAATTTCACTGTTAGCACTCTGAATGGCGTGGTTTGATTACAATATATGAAGGGAGTTCTGAAATTGTGCTCGTACCTTCGTCATCAGACATGTCGAGGAACTCGTTCATGGTCTCTGGGACGTTGATCTTATGTTTTTCAGTCGCAGTCTGTGCACAGGAAAAGCAGATGGACAAATGAGTATGGCAGATCATGACACAACAACACAACACCCCCGCCCCTGTCACCGCTGAGGGGAGTACATTCATACCGAATCCATAAAGATACAAAAATATAAAAACATTTCCAATCCAAAACCACAGGGGTTAACGTGTTGATGTTATCCCCCCCACGTGTACATGTTATTTCCACATATGACATTCCTGACAAGATTTATGTCTTGGAAAATCATAAAGGCCCAATATAAATCTTATAACAGTTACAGTCATGGTTGCCTTGCAAAACGACTTCAACCCAACCAACTTGATATGACCAATGCAGGTCCCACAGAGCAGGAACTATTCAGCAGAGATGTGAAGGGACAGCCGAGGCCAACATGAATAATATATGTATCACAGTCACAAACGGGTACAAGAGGAGGAACGTTGTCTTAAAGATACAGAGACAGCATGATCCTTGTTCAACGCTGCAGATCCTGCCAATGACTTCTCTCTCCCTCCGTTTGTTAATTATGCCACCTCCTTACCTTCCTACAGTCTCTACCCTCTCCCATCTTCTTCTGGCTTCTATACACGTGAATGAATCAGGTCACTGGCTACGTTTACATGAAGGGTGATCATTCCGAATAAATACTTCCGAATAAAATACATCCGATGTAATGTTTTTTGCAGCGAGTTTACATGGGAAATGGTCATTCCGAATGAGTGTTTATATGGAGAAGTGATAGAAGACATGATACATGTTAATTCACGTGAAACTACACCATCTGTTGGACACATAAAATATAGGCAGTTCATTCATTGTGACTTTCAGACGAAAGACGACACTTTGAAATCCCATCATTTCATTCCGCAGTAGTTTTGAGGCTGCTGCTTGGATAGGGACGGACATATTATGTTTACCGTCTTTTTTTCCCCACCTGCTGCCTCCCCTTCTCCGCTGGGAAGGTGATCATCTCGTTTTTATGTGTAGCCTACTTTATTATCTACAGCACGGCCAGGGCACGCAACACACTGATTATTATTGTATCGGGTCGCTCGTTATTTTTGAGAGAGAGAGAGAGAGAGAGAGAGAGAGACCGTTGAACACACACACACACACACACACACACACACACACACACACAAAATGCACGAAATAACGCGCTCTATGTGCAAACTCCTCGGCGCGCCTTGGATATGAGGCTTATGAGCGCCTTGGAGTTGGAGCGCAATGGAAATGAGCATGCTCAGAAAGACCAGAATTAATTTACATCCGAAGCAGTGTATACATGAGTCCAATTTTCTTTCAATCACATTGAACATCGGAGTAATCCGGCCAGTGACATCAGAATGGTTTTTAGATCGCATCGAGCGTTTTCATTCGGATGTAAGTTTTTGTAGGTGTTTACATAACAACGTTTAATAGGATTGAACTTCTATTCGGAATGAAAAGGGGATTTAACTGCTCATGTAAACGTAGCCACTGTCAGTGATCTAGGGCTATTTGAGGAGAAACCTTGAGATCAAATCCTGGCACGTCACTCATGGACAACATCCCACACGTGACACAACATGGCTGACTGGGTTCACACACTGCCTGGACTGCCTCGGCAATCCAAATTGTAATGTGGTCCAAAATAATGTAAATTTGTTCGGCTTCTACGGTATAGAGCGCCAAATTCTGACATCACTACCGCTAGAGAGCGATATCCGCCTGGGTCACAGTTATTTTTTTCTATAGGAAAATCTTAGATCACGTCATATACAGTAAGAACTATGTTCCAAAAATAAACTAATCACCCGGTGATGTATGAAGCATCAACCAACTGTGAAAAAGTACAAATTTATCCAAAATGTAAGAAAATATATTTGATCAAATGTAGGCCTGACTCAATATCACAACAACCCACATACATGACAAAATTGTCGGAGTGATTTATTTAGTTTTAGAACACAGTTATTTGATCTAAGATTTCCCTATGGGAATTCCAATACAAAAAATAGTCGGAAAAGGTAGTCGGAAATTGTTCCTTTTCTCAAAAACTGACATGACATTTTACTAGGCATGAACATCTACTCTACATGGCAAATTTTGGAATAAAAATCATTTTTTTACTTAAAACAATTTCAAAAGTCATAGTCACGGCAGGAAAGAGGTTTACCACCAAAGCTGTATAAATGTATGTTGTATAAAATTATCTTATTACTATCCTCCTGACAAATAACTGTAATCACATGACCTTTAATTGCTTAAGACTATATATTCTATTTATTTATTTATTATCTTTTTCAAATTTCTGTATCTTTATGCTTTTAAAAGCCTTGCATGTCTTTAATGCCTTTTTTATACTTCATGTAAAGTACATTGAATTGCTTTTGTATTGATGAATAAATGTCCAAATTGACTTTCCTTGCCTAGAAGATTATGCTCATGTCTGGGAATAATAGCTAGTATGGAAGTATGCCATGGTGATATCATAACACAGGTCAAGTATAGATCTAACCATGTGACGCTCGCTGACTCACCATGGTGACCAGGTTCTCGTCCGTCAGGGGCCTCAGAGTGTCCACCACGGAGATGTAACCAAGGCGACGAGAGATGGACAGGGCAGTGTTCCCGTTCTGAGAGACCAAGGAGTGACAGACAGACAGTGAATAGAACACACAAACAGCATTAACCCATTCAGGACGGGAACCCCTTTTGGTGTTTTAAGCATTATGTTATACTTTAGCTGTTGAAAATTTGCAGATCTACAAAACGTTTTTAACTCAAATCCTTGTTTCTGGGGGTCCCTGGAACAACAATTTTTCAGATGGGGATCCGCAGCCAAATACAGATAATTCTGGGGGTCCTTGACATGAAAAAGGTTGAGCATCACTGACATAGAAACATGTGTTTTTCAGAAAACCTTTAGGATTTAGAAGATTTTTTTTAGAATCGACCTCATTCCTAAATGGGTTAAGGTCTCCTCAAACGTATCAGAATGAGCTTCATCGTCACATCACAGTTTTACACGAGAAAAAAACTAACTCATGATAGAAAGTAAATTGATAAAAGATAAATAAATATATATACATATATTATACAGATAGTGTATGTGATAGCAGATGTTTGGAACATTAGCATTATATGCAGATGTATACATGTTGTTTTAGAGACCATATATCTATATTGTATACACCACACAGTAGTGCCCACGCGCACAAGTGCGTGTGTGTGGGTGTGTGTGTGTGTGTGTGTGTGTGTGTGTGTGTGCGCGTGTGTGTGTGTGTGTGTGTGTGTGTGTGTGTGTGTGTGTGTGTGTGTGTGTGTGTGTGTGTGTGTGTGTGTGTGTGTGTGTGTGTGTGTGTGTGTGTGTGTGTGTGTGTGTGTGCGCGTGCGTGCGTGTGTTCATAAAGAAAATAGTTATTATTTTGGCCATTATTTAG